>NC_037669.1:21418118-21762619 GCF_003255815.1 Theropithecus gelada | reverse complement strand
TTTTTTTTTTTTTTTTTTTTTTGAGACGGAGTCTCGCTCTGTCACCCGGGCTGGAGTGCAGTGGCCGGATTTCAGCTCACTGCAAGCTCCGCCTCCCAGGTTTACGCCATTCTCCTGCCTCAGCCTCCCGAGTAGCTGGGACTACAGGCGCCCGCCACCTCGCCCGGCTAGTTTTTTGTATTTTTAGTAGAGACGGGGTTTCACGGTATTAGCCAGGATGGTCTCGATCTCCTGACCTCGTGATCCGCCCGTCTCGGCCTCCCAAAGTGCTGGGATTACAGGCTTGAGCCACCGCGCCCGGCCTGAGAGAGAGGAGATTTTTTAGTAAAGTTTTTAAATTGTAAAAAAAAAAACCAAAATTTACCCTTTTCATGATTTTTCCTTTTTATTTATTTTTAGATAGTGCCTGAAACACAATAGGTTCAGAGAGGCTCCCTCCTTTTATTGTTAGTTGACATGTAATAATTGTACATATTTTTGGTGTGCAAAATGATATTTTGGTACATGTATACAATTAGTAATGATCAAATGAGGGTAATTAGGATATACCTATCACCTCAAACATTTAGCTTTCTTTGTTGAAAACATTCAAAATTCTTTCATCTTTTTTTTTTTTTTTTTTTTAGACAGAGTCTCATTCTGTCACCCTAGGCTAGAGTGCAGTGGTACAGTCATGGGCTCAAGCAATTCTTGGGCTCAAGCAATTTTCTTGCTTCAGCCTCCGGTGTAGGTGGGGCCACAGGTGCACACCACCTTGTCCAACTAATTTTTCGATTTGTTTGTTTATAGAGATGGAGTCTCACTTTGTTGCCCAGGCTGGCCTTGAACTCCTGGACTCCTCCTGCCTCAGCCTCTCAAAGCACTGAGATTACAGGGGGTGAGCCACCATGCCAGGCTTCTTGTGCCTTTTTTAACATATACCATAAACTGTTGTTAACTATATACCCTGCAGTGCTATAGAACACTAGAAGATGTTCCTCCTGTCTATCTAGCTGTAATTTTGTATCTATTAACCAACCTCTTCCTACACTCCCCTCCTTTCTCCCTGCCTATCTTCTAATAACCATAACTCTTCTCTCTACTTGTATAATCTAAGGATTTTTTGTAGCTCCCCCATGTGAGTGAGGACATTTGGTATTTATCTTTCTGTCCTTGACTTATTTTACTTAGCATAATGTCCTCCAGGTTTATCATGTTGCTGCAAATGACAGAATTTCATTCTTTTTTTACGGCTGAATAGTATTCCATTGTGTATGTTTACCACATTTTTTTCCATTCATCTGTTGATGAACATGTAGGTTGATTTCATTTCTTGGCCATTGTGAGTAGTGCTGCAATAAACATGGGGTGCAAGTATCTCTTTGATATAATTTCTTTTCTTTGGGTAGGTACCCAGTAGTGGGATTGCTGGATCATATGATAGTTATATTTTTAGTTTTTTGAGGCACTTCCATACTGTTTTTCATCCTGGTGTACTAATTTACATGTTTACCAACAATGTATAAGAGTTCCATAATGATTATTATTATTATTACTATTATTACTTTTTTTTTTTTGAGATGGCATTTCACTCTTGTTGCCCAGGCTGGAGTGCAATGGTGCAGTCTCGGCTTACTGCATCCTCCGCCTCCTGGGTTCAAGCAATTCTCCTGCCTTAGCCTCCCAAGTAGCTGGGATTACAGGTACCCGCCACCAAGCCCAGCTAATTTTTGTATTTTTAGTAGAGATGAGATTTCACCATGGGCCAGGCTGGTCTTGAACTCCTGATCCCAGGTGGTCCACCCACCTCAGCCTCACAATGTGCTGGGATTACAGGCGTGAGCCACCACGCCCGGCTGTTACTATTTTTTGAGACAGTCTTGCTCTGTCGCCCAGGTTGGAGTGCAGTGGCACCATCTCGGTTCACTGCAACCTCCATCCACCTTCTGGGTTCAAGTAATTCTCCTGCCTTAGCCTCCTGAGTAGCTGGGATTACAGGTGTACACCACAATGCCCGACTAATTTTTGTAATTTTAGTAGAGATGGAGTTTTGCCGTGTTGCCAAGGCTGGTCTCGAACTCCTGGCCGCAAGCAGTCTGCCCGCCTCAGCCTCCCAAAGTGTTGGGATTACAGGCGTGAGCCACTGCACCCGGCCATAATGATTTTTTTAAGTGTACACTTCAATAGTATTAACTGTATTCACATTGTCGTGTAATAGATCTCGACAATCTTTTTATTTTGCAAAATTATCCATTTCATTTGATTTAAATGTTCTGCAGGGAATGTGTATGTAAAAAGATTGGAGGTGGCCAGGCACAGTGGCTCACGCCTGTAATCCCAGCACTTTGGGAGGCCGAGGCAGGTGGATTACGAGGTCAAGAGATCGAGACCATCCTGGCCAACATGGTGAAGCCCCGTGTCTACTAAAAATACAAAAAATTAGCCAGGCGTGGTGGTGGGCGCCTGTAGTGCCAGCTACTCGGGAGGCTGGGGGAGGAGAATCCCTTGATCCCAGGAGGCGGAGGTTGCAGCGAGCTAAGGTTACACCACTGCACTCCAGCCTGGTGACAGAGTAAGACTCTGTCTCAAAAAAAAAAAAAAAAAAAAAAAGGTTGGAGGTAAACATGGAATACCAAAATTACTTGCCTGTTCTCTTTTGATGGTAGGATTGTGAGTGATTTTTTTTTTTTGAGACAGCATCTTGCTCTCACCCAGGCTGGAGTGCAGTGGCATAATATCAGCTTACTGCAGCCTTGACCTCCTGGGCTCAAGCGATTCTCCCACTTCAGCCTCCCAAGTAACTGGAACTGCAGGTGCGCATCACCATGCCTGGCTAATTTCTTTTGTAATTTTTGTAGAGACAGGGTTTCACCATGTTGCCCAAGCTGCTTTTGAACTCCTGATCTCAGGTAATGTCCCTGCTTGCCCTCCCAAAGCTCTGGGACTGCAGGTGTGAGTCATTGCACCCAGCCTGTAAGTGATTTTTTTGTTTTGTTTTAGTTTCTTTTTCTTTTATGGTATTTAAAATAAACCTATGACCAGTATCTTTGTAAAAATGGTATTAGCTATTTAAAATGCTGTTTGGAGCAATGCTAATGTTTTCATGGAAAATTTTTCATATGAATATGAACTTAGAAATTTAAAGGGTAGGCCAGGCACGGTGGCTCATGCCTGTAATCCCAGCACTTTGGGAGGCCAAGGTGGTTGGATCGCTTGAGGCCAGGAGTTTGAGACCAGACTGCCCAACATGGCAAGACCATGTCTTTACTGAAAATTCAAAAGTTAGCTGGGCATAGTGGCACACACCTGTAATCCTAGCTACTCGGGAGGCTGAGGCACGAGAATTGCTTGAACCCAGGAGGTGGATGTTGTAGTGAGCTGAGATCTCACCACTGCACTACAGCCTGGGCGACAGAGCAGGACTCTGTCTCAAGAAAAAAAGAAATTTAAAGGGTATTGGGTACATTATTTTGTTAGTATGTGATTTTTTTAAAGGAATTTAATGATTTACCTTAAACTTGGTCTCATAATTTATAGCAGCATTAATGTGGTTTCAGCCTATTTAAGAATTAGCTTCCCAGCCGGGTGCAGTGGCTCACGCCTGTAATCCCAGCACTTTGGGAGGCTGAGGTGGGTGGATCACCTGAGGTCAGGAGTTCGAGACTAGCCTGACCAACATGGAGAACTCCCACCTCTACTAAAAATACAAAATTAGCTGGGTGTGGTGGCGGGCGCCTATAATTCCAGCCGCTCGAGAGGCAGAGGCAGGAGAACTGCATGAACCTGGGCGGCGGAGGTTGCAGTGAGCCAAGATTGTGCCCTTGCACTCCAGCCTGGGCATCAAGAGCGAAACTCCATCTCAAAAAGAAAAGAATTAGCTTTCCCAGGAATGGCTGAATTCACCATAATGATAATGTTGATGTGGAGTCCCCTCAGTTTTCAGTCTGAGTCCTAACATCTCACATTTTAAGGCTTCTCTCTGTATACTTGTTCATCCTTCGTAGGTTCTTTTGCATAAAGTACCACACTTTTCATACCTTGAGTCAGAACTGAAAATTACAGCAAGAATGGCTCTCAATTGTATATTTAAAAATCTCTAAGATAAATTATTGTATGAGAAAAGCAAAGTGCAGAAAAATATGTGTAATATGACACCTAGTGTGAGAAGGCAGAATTAGAGTATTTGCCTCCGTCTGGGTATGGTGGCTCACATCTGTAATCCAAGGACTTTGAGATGCCGAGGCAGGAGTAGCCCTTCAGGCCGGGAGGTAAAGATCAGCCGAGGCAACATGGGGAGACCTCCATCTCTACAAAATATGAAAATAACCAGGTGCACGCCTGCCCTGCTACTCAGGTGGCTGAAGCAGGAGGACTGCTTGAGCCTGGGAGGTCCAGGTTACAGTGAGCCGTGATGAATCCACTGCACTTCAACCTGACAGAGCAAGGGCCTGTCTCAAAGTACCTAAATGAAAAAGTAAGGCGAGGTGCGGTGGCTCACACCTGTAATCTCAGCACTTTTGGGAGGCTGAGGCAGGCGGATCACAAGGTCAGGAGATCAAGATCATCTGGCTAATATGGTGAAACCCCGTCTCTACTAAAAATACAAAAATTAGCTGGGCATGGTGGCTTGTGCCTGTAGTCCCAGCTACTCAGGAGGCTTAGACAGGAGAATTGCTTGAACCTGGGAGTCGGGAGGTTGCAGTGAGCCAAGATTTCGCCACTGTACTCCAGCCTGGCCACAGAGCAAGACTCCGTCTCAAAAAATAAGTAAATACATAAATACATAAATACATAAAAATATTGACTTGGCTGTATAACGAAATTCTGGAGAGCTATACAAATTCTTAATCATTCTGGTTTTGGACATAGAATTATCACTGTGTAATCTTTTTTCTGATTTTTGATTCATATGAATATTAAGAATTAAAAATGGCTTTGAAAGTGAATCACTGAGAATTTTAGAAAAGAAACTGACTTTGTTTTCCCACAGAAGAATGTAATACCTCACGTATAATTTCTTAGACCTAGTATAGGCAAACTACAGCCCAAGGACCACTCTTCCCTTCCTTCCCTTTTTGTAAAGAAGGTTGTATTGGAACACAGCCACGTCCATTGGTGTACATCTGCTTTCCAGCTACAGTGGCAAAGCTGAGCAGTTTTAGCAGACATCTCATGGCCTGCAATATTTATTATCTTACTCTTAACAGAAAAATGTTGCTGACCTCTCCCTTAGGTATTGTTTTTTTACTTTTAGTCATAGAATACTTTGTTCAATAACATTTTTATATGGACCACTATTACTTGAAAGTACAGATATATTTACTGAAGTGAGATTAGGGGACAGGTTGGTTGAACCCTGCCACTCACCTGCCTTCCTCTTTTTTTTAACCCTCCATCTTCCAGCAGCTGTTTCTTGAGGGGAATTTGAGGAATCCCCAGGGTTCTAAGGAGTACGGTTTGAAAATCACTGCCTTACAGCAACTCTTGAGGTAGTAAGTCTGATACTATTTTCTGTATTAGGTACTGAGACGCAGCTCATACAAATGAGTTAGTCCAGGTTTAATAAGAAACCAGAACAAAATGCAAATCCAGGGATGATTAGTTACCGAACAAGTGGTCATATTTGCCTTTGAATTATATTTTATGTTGTCATAATTCTGTATTGTTTCATTGGTAATTGACTTTTTTGTCTTTACCTTCTTTGAATTCATACAGGTTTTTGTAAGGCCAGCTTCCTTCCTTTACTGGAATTTGCCTATACTTCTGTACTAAGTTTTGACTTCTGTAGCATGGCTGATGTAGCCATCTTAGCTCGTCATCTTTTCATGTCAGAAGTCTTAGAGATTTGTGAAAGTGTACATAAGTTAATGGAAGAGAAGCAGCTAACAGTATATAAGAAGGGTGAAGTACAAACAGTTGCATCCACCCAGGACTTACCAGTACAGAATGGGGGTACAGCACCTCCTGTGGCTAGCAATGAGGGAACAACAACTTTATCTACTGAACTTGGAGATTGTGAAATTGTACTGCTGGTAAATGGAGAATTGCCAGAAGCTGAGCAGAATGGAGAGTTAGGACAACAGCCTGAGCCCCAGGTTTCTTCAGAGGCTGAAGCTGCCCTGTCATCTGTAGGATGTATAGCTGATTCCCATCCTGCAATGAAGTCTGTTGATTTAATAACAAAAAACAACCAGACAAAACTGGAAACTTCAAACAACAGAGACAATAACACAGTTTCTAATATATACCCAAAACTTTCAAAAGAGAATGTAATTAGTAGTTCACCAGAGGATAGTGGTATGGGAAATGATATATCAGCTGAGGATATCTGTGCCGAAGACATTCCAAAACGTAGGCAGAATGTTGACCAACCTTTAAAAGATCAGGAAAATCTAGTTGCATCAACAGCAAAGACAGACTTTGGCCCTGATGATGATACTTACAGAAGCAGGCTTCGACAACGTTCTGTTAATGAAGGGGCATATATTCGACTACACAAGGGAATGGAGAAAAAGCTGCAGAAACGGAAAGCCATTCCCAAGTCAGCAGTTCAACAGGTATGATGTAAGAAGGGTTGGCCTTTGTAGTTTTAGCTTTAGGTTGAAAGCATTGTATTGATGAACTTACGGCTATAGTGAAAATTGTTTGGGAGGTGAGACAGGTACAAGGTAGCAACTTAATGTTTTAAATGCCAGTATTAATAAGATAATGTGAATTTGAAATCTTTTTGTTAGAAATTTACAACATGACTTTCAAAGTTAAAATTGAGTAGATTTACTTAGATTGTGATTTCTATCCCTTATTAGGTGGCTCAGAAGTTAGTTCAAAGAGGAAAGAAGATGAAACAGCCAAAAAGAGATGCTAAAGAGAACACTGAAGAAGCATCTCATAAATGTGGGGAATGTGGAATGGTTTTTCAGAGACGATACGCCCTTATAATGCACAAACTGAAACATGAAAGAGCTAGAGATTACAAATGTCCGGTAAGTATTTGGAAAGCTAATTGAAGATAACTCTAATTCATAATATATAGAATCCAGCTTACTGCTTGGTTATCTTTTCACTTGTATTCTATGTCTTTTATGACTATAAGAGTCATCTTTTGATTTAAATATGCATGTCATTTACTTGCCTCCCCAAAATATTCAGTGACTTATCTCTGCTTCTACCATAGTAAAATAACAGTAAAAAGATCATTTTAAAAATATAACTCATAAAAAGGCAGAGAGAACAGGAAATCTTGAAACAACTAAATTCTGGATACAAATAAATAGATGGAGTAACTTATTCAGCAGATTTGAAAGGGTTCACTTCCAGGTTTTCAGTGGGGAAAGCTAAGAATCAACCCAAAGTGAATTGTAGAACCACCAAAATGTCTCAGGAATTAGTAGTGCTAGCTACCTTGAAAGTAGAGCAATTAAATCACTACCCCTGTCCCCTTAGCCAAAGATCCATCTTCTCCCTGGAAAGGATAAAACCATAACTCCACTGGGGAGTACTATAATTAGTGAAGCTAAGCGTACGGTACTCAAAACAGGGAAGAGTAAAAGCATACTGAATGTTAAGTTGTTTTTTTTTTGGAAACGGAGTCTTGTTCTGTCAACCAGGCTAGAGTGCAGTGGCGCAATCTTGGCTCACTGCATCCTCCACCTCCCAGGTTCAGGCGATTCTCCTGCCTCAGCCTCTTGAGTAGCTGGGACTACAGGCATGAGCCACCATGCCTGGCTAATTTTTTTGTGTTTTTAGTAGAGACAGGGTTTCACCATGTTGGCCAGGCCAGTCTCAGACTCCTGAGCTCAAACGATCCACCTGCCTCAGCCTCCCCAAGGTATGGGATGCCAGGCGTGAGCTACCGCACCTGGCCCAAGTTCTTTCTTTTCTCAAGTCCCAAGGTATAGGCATCTACACCCTTAACCATAAAGCAAAAAGATTTCTCAGAGATGAAAAGTCTGAAGCCCAATAACAAAAGACAGCTACTGACTAAAGCTCATGGTTGACAACAGTCCCCTCCCCATTTACATGGAAATTCCAGTGAATTTTTTAATGTCTTATTCTGAAATATGAACAGATATTAGGGATTATTGACTCATGACAAAAGATTTCAAGAAAAACAACTTTGGCTGGATGCAGTGGCTTGTACCTATAATTCTAACATTTTGGGAGGCCAAGGCAGATTGCTTGAGCTCAAGATTTCAGGACCAGCCTGGGCAACATGGTGAAACCCCATCTCTACAAAAATTAACTGGGCATGGTGGCACACACCTGTAGTCCCAGCTACTTGCGAGGGGCTGAGGCAGGAGGATGGCTTGAACCCAGGAGGTCAAGGCTACAGGAAGCCAAGATTGCCCCACAAAGTGAGACCCTGTCTCCAAAAAAAAAAAAAAAAAACAAACCAAAAAAAGGCAACTTTAAGGTATCTAAGACTAGCGAGAAAAGAAAACTAAAAAGAAAAAAACTTCAGAACGTATGATTTATGTAAGAGATAAATGAAAAAATTAAGTTTACAAAACAGCCAGGTACTATGGGTTTTTTGTTTGTTTGTTTTTGTTTTTCTTGAGACAGAGTTTTGTTCTTGTTGCCCAGGTTGGAATGCAATGGCACGATCTCTGCTTCCCAGATTGAAACAATTCTCCTGCCTCAGCCTCCTAAGTAGCCGGTATTACAGTCATACACCACCATACCCGGCTAATTTTGTATTTTTAGTAGAGATGGAGTTTCTCCATGTTGGTCAGGCTGGTCTCAAACTCCTGACCTCAGGTGATCTGCCTGCCTCAGCCTTCCAAAGTGCTGGGATTACAGGCATGAGCCTCTGCGCCCAGCGGTACTATGTTTTTAAAAGGACACATTGAGGCTGAGCGTGGTGGCCTATACCTGTAATCCGAACACTTTGGGAGGCAGAGATGGGAGAATCACTTGAGCCCAGGAGTTCAAGACCAGGCTATATAGCGAGACCCTGTCTCTACAAAAAAAAATTTTTTTAAATAAAAGGTCATATTGGCTGGTCCAAAGTTAGTGAGTTATCTCGATTGTTCACAGTTACAGATCAAACTGCTTGTTCTACTCTACCCGCTTCTCACTTCTGCACTGGACTAGTGTTAAAAAAAAAAAAAAGCCTAAAAAAATTATTAATATGAACGGTACATTAAAATAACTAAAGAGTTTTTTAGGAATAAAATATATAGCATATAAAAAAATCTCACAAAAGTTGGAAAATATAACTGATGAAATCTCCCAGAAAATAGAGCAAAAAGACAAGTTAGAAATTGGGAGTGAAAGAAAATAATATTATTGGTCTAAGATATTCAGTATACAAGTATTACTTTCAAACAAAACATGGAAAAAAAAATAAAGAAAAATTTCAGAACTTAAGGATAGAAGTTTCTGTGTTAAAGGAGTACACTGAATGCCCAGAACAGTGAATGAAAATCAAACTGTATTAAAGTACATTATAAAATTTCAGAATCAGTGGACAAAAATAAAATAAGTTGCCAGAGGGAAAACAATAACATTGTCAATCTCATAAAAAGGATAAGGATCAGAATGGCTTTAGGTTTTTCAACAACAGCAACAGAAACTAGAAGACAAAGCCACCATGTGTTTAAAATCTAAAGAGAAATGATTTCTGACTTGAATTCTTATAGCCAATCAGTCAAACTTTTAGTTATTTATGATGGTAGAGTAAGAATATTTTCAGACATGCCAGGTCTCAAAATTATTACCTCCCAAATTTTCTCAGGAAGCTGTTGACAGACAGTTTCACTAAAATGAGCAAGACATGTTAAATGGAAAACACGGCATCCAGTTCAACAGAGTCCAAGGGATTCATCAAGACAATAGTGAAGGGAGATCCCAGGATGAAGCTATGTATCAGGTATAGGGAACAATTAGCCCAGGACATAATTTTTTTTTTTTTTTTTTTTTGAGGTAGGGTCTTGCTCTGTAGCCCAGGCTGGAGTGCAATGGCACTATCACAGCTCACTGCAACCTCCACAGCCCGGGCTCAAACGATCCTCCTGTCTTAGCCTCCCAAATAGCTGGGACCACAGGCATGCACCACCATTCTTGGCTTTTTGTATTTTTTTTTGTAGAGACAGGGTTTTACGATGTTGCCTAGGCTGGTCTTAAACTCCTGGACTCAAGTGATCCACCCTCTTTAGCCTCCCAAATGCTGGGGTTACAGGCGTAAGCCACCACACCCAGACGAGGACATAATGATTTGACAGAGATTTCCAAAAAGGTGATGGGTTTTAAATCTCCTCCCAGTGCCGTTGGGGGCAGGGTTTGGCAAATTAGTAAGTGCAAAGAGAAATAAAACAAAAAGCAAGAAAGGAAAAAGAATTACAGTGTACTGTATGTGGCCCAGTGGTAATAATATTTACATCCTAAAAATGTAAGCCTTGAAATTGGTCTACTCAAGAATATGATATAGGTATATTGATGAAGAGGGGTAATGGAAATCATTTACATATCTAAGTAGGGAGTAGAGGAGTAAAAATGCAAATCAACTTCCGTTATGTGTGTTACATAGAGTTACAAAGAGAAGCATCGAGAGAGTCATACAAACACAGCTGCACTTAAAAACAAAGTCAGAGATAACTCGAGGAGCAAAATATGGTGGAGATGGTTGGCCAGGAGACCAGTTTTACTTATTGTTTTAAAAAATAGGTTTTGTACAGGTTAAGCATATATAACTTTGATTTTAAAAACAATAAAATTTTCTTGAATCTTCAACTATGAGATAAAATCCAAGGGCCATCAATCACAGCCTTACCTTTCTATTTCCAGCCCCTACTTCTGTTCCACCTGACAACTATTAGTACTCATGCTAATGATAATATTCTTCTGTCTTTGTTTTACCACTCCTGAAAGACCCATTTCAAGCCCAACCTTGTTGATACAAATCTTGTGCTGTCATTAGACTTTAGCCTCTCCTGAATAGGAATTGAGTCTTATCCCTTTTATCTTTACAATCTAGTACCTATTGTTTTTTACATAGTATATGTGTTTATTGATTTATATAATTGTAACAAAAAGTTCAAATATGAGTTGAGCTTCAGTTAACATTTTGTAATGGAAATACATTTAGAGAGAATTTTATTTTTCTTTTAGTTGTGTAAAAAACAGTTTCAGTACAGTGCCTCTTTGCGAGCACATCTTATTCGTCATACTAGAAAAGATGCACCCTCTTCATCCTCGTCCAATTCTGCATCTAATGAAGCATCGGGAACATCATCTGAGAAGGGCAGAACCAAGCGGGAATTTATATGTTCCATATGTGGAAGAACATTACCTAAGTTATATTCTCTCCGAATACATATGTTAAAGCACACAGGTGTAAAGCCACATGCATGCCAGGTAAAGCTATAACGTTTATTTTGCTATTTAAAAAACATTAGAACTTAACTATGGGTGCCAAAGAGACTGGTGGGATATGTATTCTCAAGTCACTCTCATTTTTGTAAAATGTCAGGGAAATTTATGACTTCTTTATTGCCTAGACCAAAGGTGATTCCCTATTGTGTTTTTTAATTTGCTCTCTGAAGTTGTAATTTGAATTTGTTTAAGATGTTTGTGAAAACTTAACTAGGGTCCAGAAGATGTATAGGGTGAAAAATAACCAATTTATCACCCCCATCATTCCTTAACCTTCAACTGGACCAACCCAGACTGGGAAGGAACCCATGGCTTAAACAAATCTCTGTGGTCTGTAGAAGTCCTGCCTAAGCTGTGTTCCTCTCTAGAGCTAAGGATTGAGAGTACCTAAATGCCAAAATACTACTCAAGGGCAATGAATCCTGTGATTAGCCAGCTTTGGGCTGTTTGGAACAGTGAAAAATTTCTAGTCGCACTAGAAATTTGTAGCCTTATATATGAGTATGATTCAGTTTGGGGTTTTTTGTCTCTTTTGAGACGAGGTCTTGTTCTGTCTCTCAGGCTGGAATGTAGTGGCATGATGACGGCTCACTGCAGCCTCCCTCTCTCAGAGGCTTATACCATCCTCCCACCTTAGCCTCCCAAGTAGGTGGGACTACAGGTGTGCACCACCGTGCGTGGCTGATTTTTTAATATTTTGTGGAGATGGGGCCTAACTGTGTTGCCCAGGCTGGCCTCAAACTCGTGGGCTCAAGTAGTCTTCATACCTCAGGCTCGCAAAGTACTGGAATTATAGGCATGAGCACTATGCCAGGCCTGACTCAGTATTTTTATTAAAAAACAGTTTGGAACCAATGGGATTTTTTTCTTTTTTCTTTCTGTATTTTAATAGTTTTTGGGGAACAGGTGGTGTTTGTTTACTTGGATAAGTTTTTTAGTGGTGTTTTCTGAAACTTTGGTGTACCCATTACTTGAACAGTATACACTATACCTAGGGTGTAGTCTTCTATGCCTCACCCCCAACTCACCCTTTCCCCCAAGTCCCCAAAGTCCATTGTATCATTCATAGCTTAGGTCCCAACTATGAGTGAGAACATAACGATGTTTGGTTTTCCATTCCTGAGTTACTTCATTTGTAGTGGTGGTCTCCAATCATTTGAACCTGGGAGGTGGTGGTTGCAGTGAGCCGAGGTGGTGCCACTGCACTCCAGCCTGGACAACAAGAGCAAAATTCCATCTCAAAAAAAATGAATTAATTGGCCAGGTGCAGTGGCTCATGCCTGTAATCCCAGCACTTTAGGAGACCGAGGCAGGTGGATCACAAGGTCAGGAGATCGAGACCATCCTGGCCAACATGGTGAAACCCAGTCTCTACTAAAAATACAAAAAATTAGCCAGGCATGGTGGAACACACCGGTAATCCCAGCTACTCGGGAGGCTGAGGTAGGAGAATCGCTGGAACCCAGAAGGCAGAGTTTGCGGTGAGCCAAGATCGCACCACTACACTCTAGCCTGGGCGACAGAATGAGACTCCATCTCAAAAAAAACTTAATTTTTAAAAGAGTAGTGGTCTCCAATTCCATCCAGGTTGCTGCAAATGCCATTATTTTGTTCATTTTTATGACTGAGTGGTATTCCATGGTATATATATACACATTTTCTTTATCTGCTCATTGATTTACGGGCATTTGTGCTGGTTTCATATTTTTGCAACTGTGAATTGTGCTGTTGTAAACATGCATGTGCAAGTATGTTTTTCAATGAGATTTTTTAAAGACAGGGTCTTCCTTGTTTTATTACCCAGGCTGGCGTACGGTGGCGTTATCTTAACTCACAGTAAACTCGAACTCCTGGTTTCAAGCAGTCCTCCTGCATCAGCCACCCACGTAGCTAGGACTTCAGGTGCATGCCACCACACCCACCTAATTTTTTTTTTTTTTTAAATGTTTATAGAGACAGGGGTCTTGCTATATTGCCCAGGCTGCTCTTGAACTCCTGGTCTCAGGCTGTTCTCCCATCTGGGCCTCCCAAAGTGCTGGGATTATAGGCATAAGTCACTGTGCCTGGCCTCCAGTGAGACTTTTTTTATATTTCTCTCTTTTATACCTTTTTATTATTTTAGAAGAGAATGGGCTGAACCCACATGTACCCTTCACCCAACCTCAGTAGTTACCAGCTCATGGTACATGTGTTTTATGTATACTATTATTCACTACGCTACTCCCACCCCCACCCCCACTCCGCCAGGTTTGGTTTGGTTTGGTTTGGTTTGGTTTGGTTTGGTTTGGTTTGTTTTGGAGGTAGGGTCTCACTCTGTCACCCAGGCTAGAGTGCAGTGGTGCGATCTTGGCTCACTGCAACCTTCACCTCCCGGGTTCAAGCAATTCTCCTGCCTCAGCCTCCTGAGTAGCTGGAACTACACGCGCACGCCACCACGCCCAGCTAATTTTTTGTATTTTAGTAAAGATGGGGTTTCACCATGTTGCCCAGGTTGGTCTTGAACTCCTGAGCTCAGGCAATCCAACCACCTCAGCCTCCCAAAGTGTTGGGGTTACAGGCATGAGTCACCGTGCCCGGCTCCACCAGTTATTTTGAAGCCAAGTCCTAAGGATTACTTTATTTGTAAATTTATGGGTTGTTTTTTGTTTTTTGGTTTTTTTTTTTTGAGAAAGATTCTTGCTCTGTCACCAAGGCTAGAGTGCAGTAGCACGATCTTGGCTCACTGCAACCTCCGCCTCCTGGGTTCAAGTGATTCTCCTACCTCAGCCTCCCAAGTAGTTGGGATTACAGACGCCTGCCACCACACCTGGCTAATTTTTGTTTTTTTTTTTTTTTTTAGTAGAGACAGGGTTTCACCATGTTGTCCAGGCTGGTCACGAACTCCTGACTTCAAATGATCTGCCTGTCTCGGCCTCCCAAAGTGCTGGGATTACAGGCGTGAACCACCACACCCAGCCATAAATTTAAATACCAAGTATGAGTTGGGCCTCTTGTCTTCCCATGTGGCACTACTCAGAATGTGTGGTCTGTGGACGATAAGTAGAGAAATAGAGAGTAAGCATGTAGAAACTGTCATAGCAATTTGGCATTGTCACATCATTTTTAACAAAAATTTTTGTGTTTAAAAAAAATTTCTCCCAGTGGATTGTGGAAAAGGAAAAAAATAATTAGTTCTTCATCACAGTTTGAAAAGCACTGTTGGTGTAACAGGAAATGATATATTGTTCTTGATTAAGCTTCCATGTCTCTTAATGTAAGGTATACTATTTACCGGTCTCAAGGATAGCATGAGATTTGTCTGATTTTTACTATTTTGAGAGTCTCTGGTAATCACTTGGTTTTAAGATAACAATATATGTTGAATACTGAATCAGAAGAGGGGTCAGCTTTCAAGTTGGTTTCAACTTTCACTTTGTCATTATGTTTAAGTTAAATAATTTAAATATTTATTTAAAATAATATATTCATTTTCTCTGTCCTCGTTCTTCAGAAACAATCTCCCTTTTTGTTTTCTTGACTTAATCACCCCTGTTCTGTCTTAGGTCTGTGGAAAGACTTTTATCTATAAGCATGGTCTAAAATTACATCAGAGTCTTCATCAATCCCAAAAGCAGTTCCAGTGTGAACTATGTGTTAAGTCTTTTGTTACCAAACGGAGTCTTCAAGAACATATGAGTATTCACACAGGTAATGAGAAATTTATATTGACATAGTTACGTTTCATAAACTATTAATGATTATGCTTTAATTATACCAGAAATTGCATTCATAAACTGATAGTCATGTGTGCTCAATTTTGTATGAGACAGTATTTAAAATTAAAAGCATAGTCTGGGCACGGTGGCTCACGCCTGTAATCCCAGCAATTTGGGAGGCCGAGGCGGGCGGATCACGAGGTCAGGAGATCAAGTCCATCCTGGCTAACACAGTGAAACCCCATCTCTACTAAAAATACAAAATATTAGCCGGGTGTGGTGGCGGGCTCCTGTAGTCCCAGCTACTTGGGAGGCTGAGGCAGGAAAATGGCGAGAACCCAGGAGGCGGAGCTTGCAGTGAGCTGAGATTGCGCCACGGCACTCCAGCCTGGGTGACAGAACGAGACTCTGTCTCAAAAAAAAATTAATTAATTAATTAATTTTAAAAAGCGTTTTCTTAGATCTGGTTTTACAGCTGTGTTTGTGTATAGAATATTCGTTGTTTCCCTCAGTGTAGAAAAATGTGTACTAAGTATTAAAATCATGCGTAATTTAAATCCAGGCATAAAGAAGTGATCATGCTTTTAAAAAGTTAAATGGTAGGCAGACATAATTGTCAACATAGTAGTTGGCTTATATTTTTTGTCCATGCATACTTATTTTTAGATGTTTTAAAGCAAAAATGTGGGAATAGTCAATGAAGGGTAGATATCTGCTGCAACTTGTATTCAACTCTATTACTATTACAATCCGTAGATCATACAACTGTATCACATTCTTTGGATCATACCTTCTGATAGTACTATAGTTGTTGAGAGGAAATGGGGATTTTGACATGGTTTATTGTTATTCTTAGATGTCTGCCAAATCTTACAGCTTCCATGTCCCTTTGGTAAAGTTACTTCTGAAATAACATAAAGAATTCTCCTAAAGGCCAGGCGTGGTGGCTCATGCCTGTAATCCCAGCGCTTTGGGAGGCCAAGGCGGGCAGATCACGAGGTCATGACATTGAGACGATCCTGGCTAACACGGTGAAATCCGTCTCTACTAAAAATACAAAAAATTAGCTGGGCGTGGTGTCATGTGTCTGTAGTCCCAGCTACTCGGGAAGCTGAGGCAGGAGAATGGCGTGAACCCAGGAGGCGGAGTTTGTGATGAGCCGAGATCACGCCACTGCACTCCATCCAGCCTGAGCAACAGAGTGAGATGCCATCTCAAAAGAAAAAAAAGAATTCTGTTAAAAGAAGACTGATTGCTGGATATGTGACAGGGTTTTGATTTTTTCTAATAGGAGAGTCCAAGTACCTTTGCTCAGTTTGTGGAAAGTCTTTTCATAGGGGCTCTGGACTCAGCAAGCACTTCAAGAAACACCAACCAAAGCCTGAGGTTCGAGGCTATCATTGTACTCAGTAAGTATTCAATATGTGAGGCATTCAATTAATTTAATTACGTTTTTACTTAGTTTTCAAAAAAATATTTGAAGATAATATTAAACTGTAACTTCAGTTTACTCTTGATTTTAATGTCCTTTTTTTCTTGCCTGAGGGTTACTATTTTTAACGTCTTTGAGATGTAAATCATTTACCATACAAATCACTCATTTAAAGTGATTTAAGATTTTCAGATGTACTACCTGGAAGTGGGGGTGTGGGAAAGAAAAGTCTCACTGCCAGCCAGTTTCTTTTCCCGGGTCCTCTTCATTTTCCAGAGCCTCCTAAAATCTCTGTTATGATTGAGGTAAAATTCATATAACATAAAATTAGTCGGGCCAGGCACAACAGCTCAAGCCTGTAATCCCAGCACTTTGGGAGGCCAAGGCGGGCAGATCATCTGAAGTCAGAAGTTTGAGACCAGCCTGGCCAATGTGGCAAAACTCCATCTCTACTAAGAATACAAAAATCAGCCTGTCATGGTAGTTCACACCTGTAGTCCCAGCTACTTGGGAGGCTGAGGCAGGAGAATCACTTGAACCCAGGAGGTAGGAGGTTGCAGTGAGCCAAGATCGCACCACTGCACTCCATCCTGGGCGACAGAGTGAGACCCCGCCTCAAAAAAAGAAAAGAAAAAGAAAAAAAGTCATTTTAGGGTGGGCGCAGTGACTCATGCCTATAATTTCAACACTTCAGGAAACAGGTGGGGGGATTGCTTAAGGCCAGGAGTTCAAAACTAGTCTGGGCAGGCAGCATAGCAAGATCCTGTCTCTTAGGGGAAAAAAAAAGCCAGGAAGCTCTCTCTTGTTTTTTTTTTTTAACTTTTAGGTTCAGGGGTACATCAGAAAGCTCTCTTAACAGAGATTCAACAGTTTTTTTTCTTTGTTAAACATATGTCTGGTC
Source organism: Theropithecus gelada (assembly GCF_003255815.1). Lineage (NCBI taxonomy): Eukaryota > Metazoa > Chordata > Mammalia > Primates > Cercopithecidae > Theropithecus > Theropithecus gelada. Next base: position 21,745,239 of record NC_037669.1, on the reverse strand, counting down.
ACTGTAAGCTTTTAGTTTTCAGAGTTCCTGGTAAGGTTGATTGTAACAGTTTGCCAGTTTATCCTCTGCTTTTGTGGAGAGATGGGCTTTTGGAGCTTCCTACTTGACATATCTGTTGATGTTACTCTAATTAGTCTTATTCTGCAACAAAGATAGTTTGTTATCAATACATTTTTAGTTATAAGTGAAAGTACACTCAACCCGACCAGGTTTGAATTAAATATAAAGTCTGGGAGTCTGGGTGGTTTAATGTAAACTGGATTCAAATTCATTAGCACTTGTTTTCTCTGAGGCACCCTATGGACAAGACAGTGGCAGTGGTTTCAGTCTCACATCCTCTCAGATTCCAAATTGTCAAACTTCTTTTCTGGTAGTTCATCAAAGCCCTGAGGATTACTCCAGTTACATCAAGTTAAGTCAGTCATCCCTGAGTTAATCACTATGGCCAAGGGAATGCTTTGTTGTGGTTAACTTAGGCCCAAGTCATTTGCTGTATCCCTAGGGTCAAAGGTAAAGCCTCCCCTCAACACATGGACTGAGAGTGAGAGGGTTGAATAGGGATCTCAAAGCGGGGTCACTTAGGGGAGAGAGAGATAATAGTAAATTTCCTCTGTAATAACCTTTGGGAACTATGCACGATTCTTTCTAAAACATTTCTAGTAGCCTTAAGATGAAAAGAACCTAAAACCCTGTAGCCTTTATGCAAGATTGGAAAATTAGGGAATTCTTTTAAGTTGAGATCATCTTTTGGAGTTCTAAAAAACTAAAAATAGTTACTGCATTCTTGGAAACTTGTTTTAAAGGAATAAGATTATCCAATTGGGTAACTGAACTTTATTGCAGGTGTGAAAAAAGTTTCTTTGAAGCTAGAGATCTTCGCCAGCACATGAACAAACATCTTGGTGTGAAGCCATTCCAGTGCCAATTTTGTGATAAGTGCTATAGTTGGAAGAAAGATTGGTATTCCCATGTGAAGTCTCATTCTGTCACTGAGCCTTATAGGTGGGTAAATTTGAGAAGGAGCTGAACTTAATTGATACATGTGTGTACTCTGATTATTATGACTGCTGCTTCTTTGGACAAAATAATTTGGTCTTTTCCCCTATTTTAGGTGTAATATATGTGGCAAAGAATTTTATGAAAAAGCTTTGTTCAGAAGGCATGTAAAGAAAGCTACCCATGGGAAAAAAGGAAGAGCAAAGCAAAACCTGGAACGGGTGTGTGAAAAATGTGGAAGAAAATTCACTCAGCTAAGAGAGTATAGGAGACACATGAACAACCATGAAGGTAACTATACTTGGTATTATATGTATCCTTATAGAATAAAATCCAATCCAGTAGTGATTCTCCCTTTACTAGCTCTTTCACCTTCCTTGGTAAAAGATTAATTTCATATCTTTATTCAAATGACAGAGGTAATCCTGAACCTGAGTACCTAATTATTGTGTATATATAAATAGGTTCCTTTTTTAGTGAGCTGAATTCTGTATCCACATTGTTATGCTGAACTAAACTATTTGAAACCTCTACTTTGAAGGAGTGAAGGAATAAATGAGATTATGCCCAGAAACTAAAATTTGTCTCAATCACATCTGTCCATAGGAAGATCTTTAGAGAGATTTATAGTTTAGAATCTTGTTTATTCTTTTTTTTTTTTTTTTTTTTTGGAGACAGAGTCTGTTACTCAGGCTGGAGTGCAGTGACGCGATCCTGGCTCACTGCAACCTCTGCCTCCCAGATTGAAGCGATTGTCCTGCCTCAGCCTCTGGGACTACAGGCGCCCGCCACCACGCCAGGCTAATTTTTGTATTTTTAGTAGAGATGGGGTTTCACCATGTTGGTCAGGCTGGTCTTGAACTGCTGACCTCAGGTGATCCACCTGCCTCAGCCTCGCAAAGTGCTGGGATTACAGGCGTGAGCCACCGCGCCCGGCCCAGAATCTTGTTTGTTCCAAGGAAAGCCATTGAGTCCTAAATAAAAGATTGCCACAGTCAAGATAGAAAGGCTTATGAGCTACTGTACTTTTTAATAAAAGGAAGTTTGGTAGGCAGCTTAAGTATATTTTGGTGCTTGCACCTCACTACACAAAGGTTTTTTTTCTTTTTTTAGGAGTTAAGCCATTTGAGTGCTTAACATGTGGAGTTGCTTGGGCTGATGCCCGATCTCTAAAACGCCACGTCAGAACACATACTGGTGAACGGCCCTATGTCTGTCCTGTATGTAGTGAAGCCTACATAGATGCTCGAACACTCCGTAAACATATGACAAAATTCCACAGAGACTATGTGCCTTGCAAAATTATGCTGGAAAAAGACACCCTTCAGTTTCATAACCAAGGAACTCAAGTGGCACATGCTGTTAGCATCTTAACAGCAGACATGCAGGAACAAGAAAGCAGTGGTCCTCAAGAACTTGAGACTGTGGTAGTGACAGGAGAAACTATGGAAGCTCTGGAAGCTGTTGCAGCTACTGAAGAGTATCCATCGGTATCTACACTTTCTGACCAAAGTATTATGCAAGTGGTTAATTATGTATTGGCACAACAGCAAGGACAGAAGCTATCTGAAGTTGCAGAAGCTATTCAAACTGTTAAAGTAGAGGTAGCACATATTTCAGAAGGAGAATGAGTATGTTAATGAAGATAAAAAGAAGTGACATCTCTTGTACACTGAACTCACAGAACATTTGTTTACAATTCTATGTGACTGTCTGCTTGGAGTTTACATATCAAAGCTCTGGGCTGTTTGGTAACGTAACATTTCCAAACATTTTGTCTGGCCAATGGGTTCTATAGAAAAGTCCATTTAGTGTAAAGAAATTGAAAACAAATCTATTAGGTTGGTGCAGTTACTTTTGCAGCAACCTAATATTTGATGGCAGCGGTTTATCATGATATACCTTTCATGAATTAATGTTTATAAATGACTGTACTGAATTTAAAACTGTACAGTTTCATTTGCATTTTGACATTACTTTATTATACATTTTGCATTTAAAAGGCTGCACCAGTTGGCTTTTCTTCTGTTTTATTCTCAAAATATAGAGATTCTGTGATTTATTTGCCCTGTTTATGGATTAAAAAGAAAATTCTAATATAAAGAATTTCAATAGGATGCATAGGTATATTACGTTTTTTAAATGCTTTAGATCTGTGATTCTTGACTTACTATTTATTTTATCCCCTTTTAAGTCAGGGATTCTTTATTCTGTTTTAAAGCACTTAATGAGTTACATGTTGTAATCAAGTTTGCACAATATATTTATCTATATGAGGAACCCATAAATGAATAGCTAATTTTAAAAATGCCATTAAAATGCATGAAATGCTTATTAAAACCTTACTATACTATTTCTTCAAGGCAAGCAAATTCACCATGAGAAAAGAACAGAGTTATTTAACACTGTTGATGGGAAAATTCTCCTTGATAACATACGACAATTAATGGAAAAAAAAATTCTCATTATTTGCAAAGAATGAACAAGTTAATGAACAAACAAGCTAGGTTTGGTATGTTTTCAGCTTTTGTATCATGTTTAATTGTTTAATTTGGTTGAAAAACTGCAGTTGAGAAATCGGATAGCAATATAGATATTCACAGCGGCTCTGTGGATACCATGTAATTGTCAGGTAATTTCAGAATATTGAAAATTATTCAGTGCAGCCCTCATAGTATAATACTTGAAGAAATTGATTACAGTTCCACCAAATTGTTGAAGATAAATTATTTTTAAAGGTTACGAAAACTGAGTTATATTAATTCATATGTTTGATTTTTAAATCCCACCTCCTCAAGCTATCCTATTTTCTGATTTTGAAAATAACCATGAGAGATGCCACATTTCTCTCTGGGAAACTACCACTCAAAGTATAATTGTTAAAAATTAAGCTTTTAGGTATTAGAAGCTGTTATAAAGTATAAAATTAAGACATAAGCAGATCACATGTAAATCATTCCTAAAGCACAAGAAAAGAATGTGCCTTGATGTACATATATTATTAAGATGCCTCTCCCAGTTTACTTTAAAAATGGCTTTAAGGATAAAGAATAAATGTGATAGCTATGCATGCATTATATATTTGCATTTGCAAATTTCCCATTGTTTTACCAGCTGTGTGGCTGACTTTCAATTTTAAGAAGTGAATTGACATACAGCCCTTAACTTTATAATGGCTGCTCATTTATCTTATCTTTCAGTTAGTGAAAAAGCATTTCAACCTGACTAAAATTTGGAATTGTGTCTTTTATGTTCCATCCTCTGTTGTTACTAGATTTAGTTTAAAAATTGTATATGACCATTAATGTATGTCATAAACATGTAAATAAAAGATGTTGAATCTTGTTTAAAAGCATGGACTTTGGAGTTGAGCTTGTTACTATTTTCAGTTCATAAATCAGTTGTTACTTGGTGTGTTAATTTTTTTTAAAAGAGAAAGGAAATCAAACACTAAAAAATAACATTTGGAGGAACACTTAATATTAAAACTTCTTACTCTTAAATATAATTGATAGGGACAAGAGGCAAGGAAATAATGGGTAGAAGAGGGCAGTTCCCCAGCAAAAGCCTGGAAACCCATGGCCCTAAATGGGAACAGGCATTCCTGTTTCGATGTCCAAATGTTGCCTTTTGGTCCACCATGCCCCCCTATCCTGTACCTATATAAACCCTAAACCCCAGGCTCCATGAGCAGAAGAGTGGTGTGGCAGAGAAGGAGAGAAGAGAGGAGCATCTAAATGCCCAGAGGAGTTCAGCTGGGGACGGCAGGAAAGGAGATCAGCCATGGGACAGCTAAACTCCAGGAGAAGATCATCTTCCCACTCCATCCCCTTTCCAGCTCCCCATCCATCCCGCTGAGAGTCATCTTTATCCGGCAATAAAATCCCCTGCATCTACCATCCTTCAGTTTGTCCATGTGACCTGATTCTTCCTGGATGCTGGACAAGAACCCAGGTACTGAGAGGGCACTGAGCTAGTTAACACTTAACACCATCTGTAGACAGCAGAGCTAAAGGAGCACTGTAACATGCCCATTGGGGCTTTGGCAGTTGCAACCACCCCCACCAGACGCTACTGTGGGGCCAGAGCCCAAAAGTGCTCAATCTGGCTCCCGCACTTGCCTGTCTGTGTGCTTCCCCTCCTGTAAGGGGTTTGGCTGAACAGATGAGCCACACCCCTGTCGCATGTCCTGCGAGGATATCAGGGAACTCTTCTGTTTTACAATCTTGTCACAGGATTATATATTGTGCCATCAACCATCAACTTGAAATAATTTAAATTTGTAAATTATATAAATTCCATGTAGAAACAACTGTTAAGAAGGTTCCAAAACTTCAATGCAGTTTTAATGTTACCAAGAGGGCATTGTTAATTTATAACAATTCCTTTTTAGAAACATAAAGCATATTGCTGTCATGAGATGACCCAAAAACTATGGGTGTCTCCTGATCAAATATGGAGGCCTTAAGCACTTTTGGCTACTTGTTACTGCTACTAAGCAATTTGAATCACTGCTGTTACTCCCTGAAATGCATGTATTGTCAATAGAAATGAAGTAATGCTCTAATAGGTTTTAATATGTTCATTTTACTGAAAGCCAGTAGGGGTTTGCATAATTGCACAAGTTACTTAAACTGTTGGATTTAGAGCTAATGCAAACCTTCAGGCTTTTTTTCTCCCCCCTGTTGTTGTTTTCATAGCATTGGTATAAACTAGTGTGGGCATGTTTTTTTTGTTTGTTGTTTGAAACAGGGTCTCTGTTGCCCAGGCCAGAGTGCAGTGGTGCAAACACGGCTCTCTACAGCCTTGACCTCCTGGGCTCAAGCAATGCTGCCTCAGCCTCCCAGGTGGTGGGGACCACAGGTGTGCACCACCATGCCCAGCTAGATAATTTTTTTATTTTTTGTAGAGATGGAGTGTCGCCATGTTGCCCAGGCTGGTCTCGAACTCCTAGACTCAACTGATCCTCCCACCTAAGCCTTCCAGAGTGCTGGGATTACAGGTGTGAGCCACTGCACTGGGCCAATGATGCTTTCTGGGCTGATGATGCTTTCTGTTCCTGATTCTTTCTTTCAAATCTAATCTTTTTGGAGGTTCCTAACAGGGGTTTTACATTCAATGCTTGGCACATATGCAGTAAAAGTTAGCCTTTGCTTCCCCAATCCTATAAATTTATCAGAACTAGTTGTTGAAATGTGTGGAGCAAAGATACATAATTTCTTTAATCACTTAAAATACACCATACTTATTTTGTAGTCTATTATTTTAAGATTTGATTTTGGGTTTTTTTTTTGTTTTTTTGTTGTTGTTGTTTATTTGTTTTTGGCTAGTCAAGTGAAGCAGTGGGAATGGAGAAGGAACAAAGAAATCTGTAACTGGTTGTGACCAATTAGTTATAAATACCACTGCAATTTTATCAGCCATCTGAAGTTTTGAAGTTTAATACTACTGTTACTAGATTTTTTGTGGGTGGGGGTTGGACAGGGTCTCACTCCCATCGCCCAGGCTGGAGTGCAGTGGCACTATCATTGTTCACTGCAGTCTCGACTTCTGGGCTCAGGTGATCCTCCCACCTCAGCCCCCAGAGTAGCTGGGACTACAGGTGTATGCCACCACATCCAGCTCATTTTTTGTATTTCTAGTAGAGATGGGGTTTCACCATGTTATGGAGGCTGGTCTGGAACTCCTTGCTCAAGTGATCCACCCACCTCAGCCTCCCAAAGTGTTGGGATTACAGGTGTGAGCCACTGTGCCCAGCCCTTCAAGTACTTTTATCTTTTGGAGTATGAGTTCAACTCCTATAGGGCCTGCTATGGTTGAAACGTTTATATCTTAAACAGAATTCATGTTGAAACTTAATCCCTAATGCAGCAGTATTGAGGTGTGGCTTTGGGGGGTGATTGAGTCATGAGGGCAAGGCCCTCATGAATATATTAGTGCCTTGTAAAAGGGCTGGAAGCTACTAGCTTTTGCCTTACGGCCTTGTGCCATGTGAGAACACAGCAACAAGGCTCCATTTTGGAAGCAGAGAGCAGCTGTCGCCAAACACTGAGCCTAGCGGAGCCTTGATCTTGAACTTCCCAGCCTCCAGAACTGTGACAAAATAAATGTATGTTATTTACAAATTATGCATTTATGGTATTTTGTTATAGCAGCCCAAATGGACTAATGACCTTATTTTAGGGAATCTTACGCCACCTACCTAGGTTGAAGATAGTCCTTCCAGATCAGTTTGTTTTCTTCTGCTAGGTTCCTGCAGGAGTATCAGTGGCTAGTTGATATTTCCATCAACTTCTCAGCCTATTGTTTCCCAGGTGAATAATTGTAAATTTGAACTCTAAACCAGTATTAGAACAAGCCTATTTTGTAGCACATCTTCAGGGTGCCATGGCTCATGCCTGTAATCCCAGCACTTTGGGAGGCTGAGGTGGGCGGATCACCTGAAGTCAGGAGTTCGAGACCAGCCTGGCTAACATGAAGCCCTGTCTCTACTAAAAATACAAAATTAGCCGGGCGTGGTGGTGCATGCCTATAATCCCAGGTACTCGGGAGGCTGAGGCAGGAACATGGCTTAAACCTGGGAGGCAGAGGTTGCAGTGAGACGAGATAATGCCATTGCACTCCAGCCTGGGCAAGAAGGGCGAAACTCCATCTGAAAAAAAAAACCTCTTCAGGGGACGCTTTTGGCCCACCTGAAGCTCGGCATGAGACAATATCCTTCTCTCTCTGGGGTGGCGCATGGATTTTTTTCTGATTTGTGTTTCCGCTGAAAGTAAAGCTCTTCATTGGGCCCAGCTTTGTGTGGAGCTGTCAGTTTCTATTCTTGTGTACCCAAATCCTGATCTCTTGTCACCGTTTGGCTGTCCAAAGTCAATCCCTTTGAGACTGGCAATCTCATCTACTAGAGGCTACTGCAGTTTCAACTCAGTTTCATATTTGGAGCCCTAGGACATTCCCTTTCTTACAAAGTAAGTACTTTGACTTTCAAAGGATGTTACAGCGGAGATTTTCAGGTGTTTTAGTCTGCCACATACTGAAAACAATGTCGTGTTGTTTTTAAAAATATTTTTACCCTGTAGTTACTCTCTTCTTTCTTCTTGGGGTGTCGTATTTTAGCAGTCTTCCTTCACGTTGAACATATTTTGGCAGTGTTTTTTTTACCCTCAGTACCTTTGTCTTTCTCTCCATCTTCTCCCTTCCTGATAACCTATGACAGTCCCTTGACCTGATTTTTAACTGTTTTTATTCAATTATCTATTGAATTCTTTATTTCAAAAATTATATTTTTATGCTAGAATTTCCACGTTTCTTCATAGATACTTATTTCTGCTTCCCATTTCCATTCAGCTTACTTTGCTGATTTTATTCATATGTTCATTTAAAATTCTTATTGAGCCGGGTGCAGTGGTGCACGCCTGTAATCCCAGCACTTTGGGAGGCTGAGGTGGGCGGATCACTTGAGGTCAGGATTTCGAGACCAGTCTAGCCAACATGGCAAAACCCCGTCTCTACTAAAAATAGAAAAAAAATAGCCAATGGTGATGGTGGGTGCCTATAATCCCAGCTACTAGGGAGGTTGAGGCAGGAAAATTGCTTGAACCCAGAAAGCAGAGGTTGCACTGTGTTGAGATTGTGCCACTGCACTCTAGGCTGGGCTACAGAGTGAGACTCTGTCTCAAAAAAAAAAAAAAAATTGGCTGCGCATGGTAGCACGTGCCTATAATCCCAGCTACTGGGGAGGCTGAGGCAGGGGAATCGCTTGAACCCAGGAGGCGGAGGTTGCAGTGTGCCGAGATCGCGCCACTGACTGCACTCTAGCCTGGGCAACAGAGAGAGTCCGTTTCAAAAAAAAAAAAAGAATGTGTCTGTTCTATGTGCTGTGCTAAAAAACTATTACTTTGAATATATCACAAGTTATACTAGGATTTTACTGGAAAGTAGTCCCGATCCGGACCCCAAGAGAGGGTCCTTTGACCTCGCGCAAGATTTCGAATTCAGAGTGAGTCCATAGAGTAAAGTGAACGGGCGCGGTGGCTCACGCCTGTAATCCCAGCACTTTGGGAGGCCGAGGCGGGCGGATCACAAGGTCAGGAGATCGAGACCACGGTGAAACCCCGTCTCTACTAAAAATACAAAAAATTAGCCGGGCGCGGTGGCGGGCCCCTGTAGACCCAGCTACTCAGGAGGCTGAGGCAGGAGAATGGCTTAAACCCGGGAGGCGGAGCTTGCAGTGAGCCGAGATCGCGCCACTGCACTCCGACAGAGCGAGACTCTGTCTCCAAAAAAAAAAAAGAAAGAAAGAAAGAAAGAAAATGAAGGAATAGGGCCGGGCGCGGTGGCTCAGGCCTGTAACCCCAGCACTTTGGGAGGCCCAGGCAGGCGAATCACACAGGAGATCCAGACCAGCCTGGCCAACATGGTGAAACCCTGTCTCTACTAAAAATACAAAAATTACCTGGGCATGGTGGCACGGGCCTGTAATCCCGGCTACTTGGGAGGCTGAGGCAGGAGAATCACTTGAACCTGGGAGGTGGAGGTTGCAGTGAGCGGAGACCTTGCCACAGCACTCCAGCCTGGGCAACAGAACGAGACTCCCTCTCAAAAAAGAAACAAGAAAATAAAGGAATAAAAGAATGGCTCTGCCATAGGCAGAGCAGCGGTATGGGCTGCTCCACTGAGTATACTTATAGCTATTTCTTGATTATATGCTAAACAAGGGGTAGATTATTCATGAGTTTTTCAGGAAAGAGGTGGGCAGTTCCCAGAACAGAGTTCCTCCACTTTTTAGACCACATAGGGTAACTTCCTGACATCGCCATGGCATTTGTAAACTGTCATGGCACCAGTGGGAGTGTCTTTTAGCATAACACATTGTAATTAGCGTATAATGAGCAGTGGGGATGATCAGAGGTCACTTTCATCGCCATCTTGGTTTTGGTGTGTTTTAGCCGGCCTCTTCACCACATCCTGTTTTATCAGCAAGGTTTTTATGACCTGTATCTTGTGCTAAACTTCCATCTTATCCTGTGACTAAGAATGCTTAATCTCCTGGAAATGCAGCCCAGTAGGTCTCAGCCTTATTTTACCCAGCCCCTATTCAAGATGGAGTCACTCTGGTTCTAACACCTCTGACACCATTGATGGGCATTTGGGTTATTTCTAGCTTTGGGCTGTCATGAAGAATGCTGTAAACAACATTTTTACACTTGTCATGTCTCTTGGTATAAATGTGCATGCATTTCTGTTGGGTACATAACTAAGAGTGGAATTTCTGAGTCATTTGGATTTGTGACTGTGAAATCGCTTTGGAAAGGATTATATCAGTGAGAAAATTATCGTAGTCTGGGAGATCTGATTTAGCCAACTTCCCTCTTGTCTTTAGCCTTCAAGCTGTCCTAATTATTTCTGGGTTTAAGATAGTTGAAATGATAATCCCCTTTCCCTAAACAACTGCCTTTGTAAGGCTGAGAGACCACCAGGTTAGGAGGATGGATGAGCCTGAATTCTGCTAAGGTGTGGACAAAAGTGAATGCCAGCCATTATTCCAGAGGTCACAAGATATGCAACTTCCTCAGTTACTCCTGAAGAGAACATCTCTATGTAGAACCTGAGATTGGCCTTTCGAGATATCTTTTCAGGTTTTTTGCATGTCTTACTTGAATGACTTCACCTGGACCCACCAACCATCCTGTGGCCCCAGCCAGAAGTGACTCCGGGCAAGAAGACAAGTTCAACTCCCTGTGATTTCATCTCTGAACTAACAAATCAGCAGCAAGCACCCATAGCTTAGAAACCGCTACCCCTTTCCCCAAACTGCCTTTGAAAAATCTCTAATCTGTGAGCCTTCAAGGAGATTGATTGAAGTAGTAACTCTGTCTCCCAGGTGGTGGCATGACTGGTCTTGTATCAATTAAACTCTTTACTACAAGGCAATGAATTTATTTTGTTTTTGCAGCGAACAGAAAGAACCAGTCAGATGGTTACAAATGTTCAACTTTTGTAAGATAATATGTTCAGGCTGGGTGTATCCCAGCACTTTGGGAGGCCGAGGCGGGTAGATCACCTGAGGTCAGGAGTTCAAGACTAGCCTGACCAACATAGTGAAACCTCGTCTCTACTAAAAATACAAAAATTAGCCAGATATGGTGGCACATGCCTGTAATCTCAGCTACTCGGAGGCTGAGGTGGGAGAATTGCTTGAACCCGGAAGGTGTAAGTTGCCATGAGCCGAGATCTTGCCACTGGACTCCAACCTGGGTGACAGAGCAAGACTCCATCTCAAAAAAAAAAAAAAAAAAACAAAACAAAACTGAGACTAGGTAATTTATTGTAAAAAGAGGTTTATTTGGCTCATAATTCCAAAGGCTGTACAGAAAGCATAGCTGGGGAGACCTCAGGAAACTTACAATCATGGTGGAAGTCAAACGAGAAGTAGTGACGTCTTACGTGGCCAGAGCAAGAGGAAGAGAGAGAGAAGGGAGGTGTCACACTTTTAAACAACCGGATCTTGTGAGAGCTCTGTCAGGAGAATAGTACCAAAGGAGTAAATCCACCCCCGTACTCCAATCACCTCCCACCAGGCCCCACCTCCAACATTGGGGAATACAATTTGACATGAGATTTGGGTGGAGACACAGACCTAAACCATATCGGCCATTCAGATATCCTTTTTGTGAAGTAATTATTTCTTAATATCATACCCAATTTCCAATGGGATTTTGTATCTTTTTCTCTTTCTGAATGCAAACTCTTTGTCATTTATGCTTTGCAAACTCCGTCTCCCACTTCAGAGCTTGACTTTTCATTCTCTTAATGGGATCTTTTCATGAATGTCCTTAACTTTAATGTCACCCAATTTATAAATCTGTCTTTTAGAGATTTTCCCTGTCAGAAGGTCATTACATTTCCTTAATCTTGTAAAAATTTTATGGGCTGGGTGCAGTGGCTCACACCTGTAATCTCAGCACTTTGGGAGGTCAACGTGGGTGGATCACAAGGTCGGGAGTTTGAGACCAGCCTGGCCAACATAGTGAAACCCCATCTCTACTAAAAATTAGCCGGGCATGGTGGCATACACCTGTAGTTGCAGCTACTTGGGAGGCTGAGGCAGGAGAAGCGCTTCAATCCAGGAGGCGGAGGTGGTGGTGAGTTGAGATCATACCACTGCATTCCAGCGTGGGCAATAGAATGAGACTCCACCTCAAAAACAAAAAACAAAAAAAAAAATTTATGCCAGGCACAGTAGCTCATGCCTGTAATCCCAGCACTTTGGGAGGCCAAGGCAGGCAGATCACTTGAGATCAGGCGTTTAAGACCAGCCTGGCCAACATCGTGAAACCCCATCTCTACTAAAAATGCAAAAATTAGCCATACGTGGTGGCGCATGCCTGTAATCCCAGCTACTCCAGAGGCTGAGGCAGGAGAATTGCTTGAACCCGGGAGGTGGAGGTTGCAGTGAGCTGAGGTCATACCACTGTACTCCACCCTGGGTAACAGAGCGAGACTGTCTCAAAAAAATTAAAAGTAAAAATAAATATACATTTTATGATTTTACCTTTTTGTTTTTTGAGATAGGCTCTTGCTCTGTCACCCAGGATGGAGTGCAGTGGCTCAGTCATAGCTCACTACAGCCTTGAACTTCTGGATTCAAGGGATCCTCTCACCTCAGCCTTTTGAGTTGCTGGGGACTACAGGTACCACCAATGCTGGCTTATTTTTATTTTTATTTTTATTTCTTTTTGCCATAGAGATGGGAATCTCTTTTTGTTGTCTAGGCTGGTCTTGAGCTCCTGATTTCAAGCTATCCTCCCACCTCAGCCTCCGAAAGTGTGTTATTACAGGTGTGAGCCACCGCATCTGGCCTTACTTTTTATATTTAGATCTATAATCCGTCTTGAATAGAGCTAGAGGCCAAGCTTCTTTTTTTAAGTACAGATTCCCAATTGTGCATATATAATTTTTAAATGTACTGACATTTCACCACTGTTCAGCAATGTCATCTTTGTCATGAATCTAGGGTATATGTATATGTGGGTTTCATTCCAGACTCTCTATTCTGCTTCTTTGCTCTATTTTTGTATCCTTGCACCAATAACACATTGTCTTAATTAATGCAGGTTTATGATAATTTTGACATCTGGTAGAGTAAGTCCTCCCACATTGTTCTTATTGCAGTTTGTCTTGGGTATTCTTTCCATGTGAATTTTAGAATCACATTGTCAATTTCTCTTTTTTTTTTTTTTGAGACGGAGTTTCACTCTTGTCGCCCAGGCTGGAGTGCAATGGTGGGATCCCGGCTCACTGCAATCTCTGCCTCCCGGGTTCAAGTGATTCTCCTGCCTCAGCCTCCTGAGTAGCTGAGTTTACAAGCACCCACCACCATACCCACCTAATTTTTGTATTTTTAGTAGCGACGGGGTTTCAACATGTTGTCTAGTCTGGTCTCAAACTCGACCTCAGGTGATCCGCCCACCTCGGCCTTCCAAAGTGCTGGGATTACAGGCATGAGCCCTTGCACCTGGCCTACTTTGTCAATTTTCATAGCAAAAACCTGCTTGGTTTTGACTGGAATTGCATTGACACTATAAATCAATTTGGGGAGAATTGATATTATCGATGAAAAGAGTCAAATTCTGTAAAATATTTGAAAAGATTTATTCTGAGCCAAATATGAGTGCCCATGGCCCATGACACAGCCCTAGGAGGTCCTGAGACCATGTGCCCAAGGTGGTCGGGGTGCAGCTTGGTTTTGTACATTTTTGGGGAGGCATGAGACATCAATCAAATACATTTAAGAAATACATTGGTTTGGTCCAGAAAGACAGGACAACTCAAAGCAGAGGCTTCCAAGCGATACATGAATTTAAACTTTCTGGCTGACAATTGGTTGAGTTTGTGTGAAGACCTGGGATTCATAGAAAGGGAATGTTCAATTAAGATAAAAATTGTGGAGATCAAAGTTCTTTTAAAGTCTTACACTGGCTGCCCTTAGAGACAATAGATGACAAATGTTTCCTATTTAGATCTTATTTAATCTCTTTAGGATTGGGAGGGTCTGGAAGAAAAAGATCTAGCTATATTAATAGAGATTCTTTATAGATGCAAATTTTCCCCCACAAAGAAGAGTTTTGTAGGGCCATTTCAAAATATGGCAGAGAAACATGTTTTGGAGTATATTTTGATTTTCTTCCTTGTCTCGTAATGTTATGCCAGAGTCAGGTTGGAAAGTAAATCACGATATATAGGGTTAAATAAAACCCATCTGATGAGAATTTGCTTTGTAGGGCGTGACTCCCCAGACCCCTCAGACAGGAACGTGGGCAATATAAAAAATTAGAGTTTTGTCCTCAATATCTTTTTTTTTTTTTTTTGAGACGGAGTCTCGCTCTGTTGCCCAGGCTGGAGTGCAGTGGCCGGATCTCAGCTCACTGCAAGCTCCGCCTCCCGGGTTTACGCCATTCTCCTGCCTCAGCCTCCCGAGTAGCTGGGACTACAGGCGTCCGCCACCTCGCCCGGCTAGTTTTTTGTATTTTTAGTAGAGACGGGGTTTCACCATGTTAGCCAGGATGGTCTCAATCTCCTGACCTTGTGATCCGCCCGTCTCGGCCTCCCAAAGTGCTGGGATTACAGGCTTGAGCCACCGCGCCCGGCCCTCAATATCTTTATAATACTGAATTTTTGTGTATAGTGTTTTATGTTTTATGTGACTATTGTATATTTTTCCACTTATTTAGGTTATTTTTAATTTGTCTTATAGTGTTTTATAGTCTGCATGTGTACATTTTTTATTTTTAGTTACATTTTTAGGTAATTGCGAGTTGTATTGTTGTGGCTCAGAAAATAAGGCCGGGCGCGGTGGTTCACGCCTGTAATCCCAGCACTTTGGGAGGCTGAGGCGGGTGGATCACCTGAGGTCAGGAGTTCGAGACCAGCCTGGCCAACATGGCGAAACCCTGTCTCTACTAAAAATTAAAAAAAAATAGCTGCGTGTGGTGGCACGTGCTTGTAGTTCCAACCACTTAGGAGGCTGAGGCAGGAGAATCATTTGAACCGGGAGGTAGAGGTTGCAGTGAGCCAAGATCATGCCACTGCACTCCAGCCTGGATGACAAAGTGAGACTCTGTCTCAAAAAATAATAATAATATGCCCCAAAATACAGTGCTTTGGGCGTGCTGAGTGCTTTGAACTAAGGGAGAACCAAGGTCTCTTTGACCTTCTCCAGCTCCCCTGTCCTTCCTCCTCTTTACCCCCCTAAGCACAGAGAGGGGCTTTCTCTGAAGTTTCCTTATCTGACTATGGGAATTTCCTCCAGAAGAAATGCAACTGTCATGAGCACCACCCCCACCCCCCAAATAATCTCATGCATAGGGAAAATTAACTCACAGAAAGACTAATGGTCAGCACCACCTATTCTGAGGACTGCTACCTAAGAGACATTACCTGTATAATAAAACAGCTTTATTCACCGTGCTTTTCCTCCCCTCAACATCCCATAACCTGTCAGTACTTCTCCCCAGAAATCCCAAGCCCCTATTTCTATTTTTTCTCTCTTTTTTTTTTTCTTTTGAGACAGAGTGTCACAGTTGCCCAGGCTGGAGTGCAGTGGCGCAATCTCGGCTCACTGCAACCTCCACCTCCTGGGTTCAAGCAAGTCTCCTGCCTCAGCCTCCCTAGTAACTGGGATTATAGGTGCCCACCACCAGCCCCGGTTAATTTTTTTTGTATTTTTGTAGAGACAGGGTTTCACCGTGTTGTCCAGGCTGGTCTCGAACTCCTGACCTCAAGTAATCCACCTACCTCGGCGTCCCCAAGTGTTGGGATTATGGGCATGAGCCCCCACACCTGGCCCCCAAGCCCCTATTTCTTGCTGTAGGTCATGACACTAGAACAACTTAAGTCATCTGGTCCTTCTTTATGTCTCATGATTTGTGGGACTCCTGTACACATGCATGTAATAAATTTGCATGCCACGGCCGAGCGTGGTGGCTCATGCCTATAATCCCAGCACTTTGGGAGACCGAGGTGGGTAGATTATGAGGTCAGGAGATCGAGACCATCCTGGCTAACACAGTGAAACCCCGTCTCTACTAAAAATACAAAACATTAGCCGGGCATGGTGGCATGCACCTATAGTCCCAGTTACTCGGAAGGCTGAGTCAGGAGAATCACTTGAACTCGGGAGGCGAAGGTTGCAGTGAGCCGAGATTGCGCCACTGTGCTCCAGCCTGGGTGATAGAGCGAGATTCCATCTCAATAAAAATAAATAAATAAATAAATAAATAAATAAATAAATAAATAAATTTGCATGCCACTTGTCCAATGGCAGTGGATCATCAGAACTTATTAACATTAGTGCCACTAAAGCTGGTATACAGACTCGTCACTGTTAAATTTGACTGGCTTTTAAAAACTTGTATACCTTTTCTCCTGCTAATTTGTCTACTGTCAGTGTATTTCACAAACTCAAATTACTATTATTATTTTGAGACAGTGTCTCATTCTGTTCCCAGGCTGGAGTGCAGTGGAGCAATCTTGCTCACTGCAGCCTTCGTCTCCCAGATTCAAGAGATTCTTGTGCCTCAGCCTCCCAAGTAGCTGGAATTACAGGTGTGCGCCACCACACCTAGCTAATTTTTGTATTTTTAGTAGAGATGGGGTTTCAGCATGTTGGCCGGGCTGCTCTTGAACTCCTGACCTCAGGTAATCTGCCTGCCTAGGCCTCCCTAGGAGGAGTGCTGGGATTACAAGCATGAGCCACTGCGCCTGGCCAGACTCAAATTATTGAAACTTTAGACAGTAGAGGGAAAGTTGAAAACTTCCCTAAGGTTTGTCTTTTAAATTTTCTTTTCAATTATCAGTTTATGTATATATATGTCAAGACAAAATAATTTAGTATATGAAGAGAACTTTCTTCATCTATTAAAAGAAGTCTGGGCTGGGCTGTGGTAGCTCATGCCGATACTCTCAGCGCTTTGGGAGACTGAGGTGAGAAGATTGCTTGAGCCCAGGAGTTCAAGACCAGCCTGGACAGCAAAGGGAGACCCCATCCCTATATTTAAAAAAAAAAAATAGCCAGGCATGGTGGGGCACAGCTGTAGTTCCAGCTACTTAGGGGGCTGAGATGAGAAAACTGCTTGAACCCGTGAGGTTGAGGCTGTAGTGAGCCATGATTGTGCCCACTCCACTCCAACCTGGGTGACAGATTGAGAACATTCTTTTTTTTTTTATTGTCAGCCAAGCTGCCAAGATTTTTTTTTTTCTGCAAACCTTTTTAAGTGGTGAAATGTTTAACATTTTCTCTGAGATGAGAAATAATACCTTTTATACAACAACCTTGTTTAATTATCTTATTAATTCAAATTGCTTGAATTGTTTACATATCCAATTGTATCATCTGCAAATAATGAAATTTTATATCTCCTACTCCTGTTTTAGCTTGCCATCTTGCTCTGTATAGGATTTTGCAGTACAATATTAAATAGATATGATAATTGTCATTTTGTCTTTTTTCCAATTTCAGAGTGAAAATTTTCAACATTTTGCCACTTAGAATGTTTTGCTGTAGATTTTTGTAGACATCTCTTGTCACATGAAAAAAGTCTCTAAGCTTTCTGAGAGGATATTTTAAAATTATAAGTGTGGGCAGGTGCAGTGGCTCATGCCTATAATACCAACACTTTGGGAGGCCGAGGTGGGCAGATTGCTTGAGCCCAGGAGTTCAAGACTAGTCTGGGCAACATAGTAAGACCCTGTCTCTACAAAAAAAAAAAAAAAGAAATTAAAAAAAAAGTATAGGCTAAAGTTTATCATAAATTTATCAAGGCTGTGCGCAGTGGCTTGTGCCTGCAATCCTAGCAATTTGGGAGGCCTAGATGGGAGGACTGTTTCAGCCCAGGAATTCAAGACCAGCTTGGCCAATACAGTGAGACCCTGTGTCTACAAAAAATTTAAAAATTAGGCCAGGCATGGTGGCTCATGCCTGTAATCCCATCAATTTGGGAGGCCAAGGCCGGCAGATTGCTTGAGCTCAGGAGTTCAAGACCAGCCTGGGAAACATGGCAGAACTCCATCTCTACAAAAATACAAAAAAACTAGCTGGGCATGGTGGCTTCCAGATTTAAATGATAAAATAAATGTTATAGTCTCATTGTATTAATGTGATGAATTTGATAGATATTTTGAATGTCAAACGAATTATCTTCTTTTCCAGAACAGTCCTAAATCCATTAGGCATGAAACAATGAAGTGGGCATTCTGTGGGCTAGAGTGAGTTTCTGAAGCTGAGGTAAGGTGAGGTTGATGTCTATCTTATGTAGGAGCGCTGGACAGCATGGGTTATCAAAGCCTGAGTCAGGAGAAGAGGACATCTGTAATATAATCTAAAAAAAATAAAAATATCAATCTGATCTTTGTCCCTAGTTCCTGACACAGAGCTTTTAAAAGCCTTAAAATTTCCTGAGTGATCCAACTGTCTTGTTATTCACAATGAGCCCGTTTCTCTCAGTGACTGTACCTGAGTTTATGCCAAACAGGTGATTCACGGTAGGGCCCCTAATTGTTTCACAATGGGGGCTTATTTTAGGAAAAACCAACCTTCTAAACATTGAAAATTTCAGTCCCACCCCCGGCCTCCTGGGGAGGTAGGGGCTGGACATTGAGGTCAGTCATGACCTTAAATTAAATCAAAGGTGGCCACATAATGAAACCTCTAGAAAAACTCTTAAAGAGGATCAAGTCTGGGCACTGTGCCTCATGCCTGTAATCCCAGCACTTTGGGAGGTTGAGGCGAGTGGATCACCTGAGATCGGGAGTTTGAGACCAGCCTGACCAACATGGAGAAACCCCGTCTCTGTTAAAAATACAAAATCAGCCGGGCATGATGTGCATGCCTGTAATCCCAGCTACTCAGGAGGCTGAGGCAGGAAAATCGCTTGAACCCGGGTGGCGGAGGTTGAGGTGAGGAGATCACGCCATTGCACTCTAGCCTGGGCAACAAGAGTGAAACTCCGTCTCAAAAAAAAAAAGAGGATCAGGGGAGAACTTCCTGGTTGGTGAATATATGAGGTACTGATGTGACAAAAGGCAGTCAAATGGCTAGGCAGATAGGGGCGGGTCCCCAGTGAAACCCCACCTCCAAGCCAAAGATAGTTTCAAACCTGAAAGCCAAGCTACAAGTTAAATCCTCGGACCAGATTAAGAACTTGTCTTCCCATTTGGCATGCTTTCTTCTGATTGATCCTCACCCTTCACCTATTTTACATATATCTGCCTTTTCCTAATTGGTTTTCTACACTGTCATGGCCACCTTTAAGTAGTGTCTTCACTTTAACCTTTTTTGCATACTCACAAACCAATCAGCACACACTCCTCATTCTGAGTCCAGAAAAGTCCCTGGACCCAGCCACACGGGGGACTTTCCTGCCTTCAGGTAGGGGGACCACCCCCACATTCCCTCTCTGCTGAAAGCTGTTTCATCACTTAATAAAACTCCCTGCTTTGCTCACTCTTTGATTGTCAGAGCATCCTTATTCTTCTTAGGCACAGGACAAGAACTCTGGAATTGGAGTGCAAGCCAGAGTCAGCCTGGGTGGGCTGAGTGGGTGGGCCATGTCCAGCAGCAGGTAGGGTGGCCGAGTGAGGCCTGGGTGGGCATCACATGCTGGAGGTCCCCAATCCCATGCTAGTACTGACACACTGTGACTCCACAAGGACAGAAGCTTCTGTGCTCCTCCCTGTCACGCCTTGCCTTATGCATCTCTTTCACTTGGCTCTTCTTGAGCTGAATCCTTTATAATAAAACTTTAAGTACAATACTTTTTTTTTTTTCTTTTTTTTGAGATGGCATCTCGCTCTGTCGCCCAGACTGGAGTGCAATGGCCTGATCTCAGCTCACTGCAACCTCCGCCTCCCGAGTTCAAGTGATTCTCCTGCCTCACCCTCCTGAGTAGCTGGGACTATGGGCACATTTTTTCGTATTTTTAGTAGAGACAGAATTTCACCATGTTAGCCAGGATGGTCTCGATCTCCTGACCTCATGATCCGCCCCCCACGGCCTCGCAAGGTGCTGGGATTACAGACGTGAGCCACTGCGCCTGGCCAGTACAATACTTTTGTAGCCTGGTGCAGTGGTGCACAATTGTAATCTCAGCTACTAGACTGAGGTGGGAGGATTGTTTGAGCCCAAGAGTTTGAGAGCAGCCTGGGCAAAATAATGACCCCACGTCATTAAAAAAAAAAAAGTAGTGTTTTTAATGAATGCTCTAAGTCATTCTAGTGAATTACCAAACCTGTGGTCAGAAGCACAGGTAGCTTTGGGATATGAAAGCCTTGCACTGGCATCAGAAGTCAGGAGCAGTTTTGTGGAACAGAGCCCTCAATTTGTGGAGTCTGCATTAACTCCGGGTGGTGGGAGAACTAAATCGTAGGACACCCAGTTCGTGTCAGACAATCAATGTCGAAACATAGCATTCATGCAGAGGGCTGGTCTGGATTGTGATGGCAGAGATCAAGTTGGGGGTATCCATGTGGGAAGTATAAGGAATGGAGGCAATAAGGATTGGCTGCCTAAACAGAAGATAAAATACGTAAACATATTAAGGATATCTGAAAACACAATGAGATTCTATATGGAGGTAGGAGGCGGGACTTGACTCCAGAGGTGAGGCTCAGACACCAGAACAAATTGAGAACTAACGAAAACAGGGACTGGGAGGAAGCAGCTTTCCCTAAACATGCCCACCAGTGTGCCATGTCTGTTTACCGTTGCCATGGCAATACCCAGAAGTTACCCCTCATTTGCACAGCAATGACCCTGTGACTGGGAAGTTACCACCCTTTTTCTAAAAATTTCTGCATAATCTGCCCCTTAATTTCCATATAATTAAATGTGGGTAAAGGCTGGGCATAGGGGCTCACACCTGTAATCGCTGCACTTCTGGAGGCCCAGGTGGGAGGATCACTTGAGGCCAGGAATTCAAGACCAGCCTGGTCAACAGAGCTAGACCCTGTCTCTATTTTATAAAATTACAAAAATTAAAAATTTAATAAAATAAAATTAGATTTAAAATGTGGTTATAAATATGACTGCAAAACTGCCCTGGAGCTGTTCCTCTGGGCACACTGCCTGTGGGGTAGCCCTGCTCCACAAGGAGCAGAACATCTGCTGCTGCTGCCCACTGCCACTTCAGTAAACGTTGCCAACACCAGCAGCTCACCCTTGAATTCGTTCCTGGGCTAAGCCACACACCCTCCTGGGCTAAGCCCCAATTTTGGGGCTCATCTGCTCTGCATCACCAGTCACAATGACTATTATTAAAAAGTCAGGACCAGGCACAGTGGCTCATGCCAATCAGCTTGCACTCCACATTCTGAGTCCATAAAAGGCCCAGACCCAGCCAAACAAGGACTTTCCCGCCTTCGGGTAGGAAATCCCAGAACTTTGGGAGGCCGAGGCAAGTGAATTGCTTGAGCCCAGGACTTCAAGACCAGCCTGGGCAACATGGTGAAACCTTGTCCCGACAAAAAATACGAGAATTAGCTGAGCATGGTGGCATGCACCTGTATGCCCTGTAACTCAGGAGGCTGAGGTGGAAGGATCACCTGAGTCCAGGAGGTCAAGGCTGAAGCAAGCTGTGATTGCACCACTGCAGTCCAGCCTGGGTGACAGAGTGATGAGACCCGATCTCAAAAAAAAAAAAAAAAAAAAAAGGATAACAAATCTGTACATGACATGTAGCTGTGAGCCTAAAATAAAAGTTAAAAAAACAAAAAGTCAAAAAAGAACATGCTGGTAACAGGCTGCAGAGGAAAGGGGACGCTTACACAGAGCTGGTAGAAATGTAAACTAGTTCAGCCACTGTGGAAAGCAGTTTGGAGATTTCTCAAAGAACTTAAAACAGTTCTGGATCAAAACTACCATTTGATCCAACAATCCTATTACTGAGTATACACCCAAAAAATATAAATCATTCAACCATAGAGATGCATGTACATGTATGTTCATTGCAGCACTATTCACAATAGCAAAGACATGAAATCTACCTAGATGCCCATCAATGATGGGCTGGATAAAGAAAATGTCATCTGGGCATGGGGGCTCATGCCTATAATCCCAACACTTTGAGAGGCTAAAGCAGGAGGATCGTTTGAGGCCAGGAGTTTGAGACCAGCCTGGCAATATAGTAGGACCCTGTCTTCACAAAAAAAATTAAAATTAGGTAGGCATGATGGTGCACACCTGTGGTCCTAGTTAGTAGGGAGGCTGAGGTGGGAGGATCACTTGAAACTGGGAGATTGAGGCTGCAGTGAACCGTGATCTCACCAATGCACTCCAGTCTGGGTGACAGAGTGAGACCCTGAGTAAAAATAAAATAAAATGTCATACATATATACCATGGAACACTATGCAGCCGTAAAAAAGAACAAAATCATGGCCTTTGTAGCAGTACAGATGGAACTGGAGGCCATTATCCTCAGCGAATTAACACAGGAACAGAAAACCAAATATCGCATGTTCTCACTTATAAGTGGGAGCTAAATATCGAGTACACATGGATATCAAGGAGGGAAAGTAACACCGAGGACTACTTGAGGGTGGAGGTTGGGAAGACGGTGAGGATTTAAAAACTACCTATCAGGCCGGGCGTAGTGGCTCATGCCTGTAATCCCAGCACTTTGGGAGGCTGAGGCAGGTGGATCACCTGAGGTCAGGAGTTCGAGACCAGCCTCAACATAGAGAAACCCTGTATGCCTCAATTATAGGAGCAGATTTATTATGGTAAATACTGAGATCAGGAAGCATATGTAACTGTGTCATAGAGTGATTACATCCAGGCATTATTGCCAGCCAAGATTGATAAATATGCCCAATAAGTACCATTGTTCTCTGTGTCAGCCCTTGTTGAAGGAATACTCACGGCAGTGGTGATCATCGCTATCATAGCTACCGTTCAATTACTCATTGTGACTGGTTGTCCCGCTTTCCTCAGGTTTTCTTCCACCATCTGTGACAGCTTCTTGATCTGTCCCCAGGTGGGTGACTGTGTTCGACGGGTGTTGTTCATGACAGTTGGGGTCCTTCCTTAGTGTCAGTCTTGACATGGCTGTAACCGGGGGGGTCCTCGGGATCCTCCTGGAGTCTCTTCTTCGGCATCTGGCTCATGATAAGGTTTCAGGTGTCTTGATGGTATCCAAATCAGCTATTGATTTTTGCCTGGACAAACACAAGCATAACCTCTACCCCAAGTTATTATTTAATAGCTTTAGCTTCTTTCCGGGTAATGCAGCATCTGTGTTTGAGACCAGAGGCATTAACATGGGTTAAATTGTGAAAGTGTCTAGCATTAGATATTGCAGTAGCAACTAGGCAATCAGCCATTTGATTCCCTGCAGTCAAAGGTCCTGGAAGAGGTGTATGAGCCCTAATGTGAGTGATGTAAAAAGGGTGCCTTCTACTCCTAACTGCTGTTTGCAATTGGGTAAATAAAGTCATCAGTTGTTCATCTGTATGAAATCATAACTGAGCATTTTAAATTAACTGTGTGGAATGAACCACGTATGAAGAATCAGAAATCACATTAATAGGCATATCAAAAGCAGTCAATACCTTAATTACAGCCGCAAGCTCTGCTTTTTGAGCTGAAGTATAGGGCGTCTAGAAAACTTTACTTTTTGATCCAGAATAAGAAGCTTTACCATTACTAGACCCATCTGTAAAACAATGAAAACGCTTAGCAGGTTGCAGGTTGTTTGCTGCAGGAACTGTATATGCAAACCATTCACAGTCTTGCTCAGCTAAAGGGAGAGTAAAGAAACAGTCTTTTAAATCTATGACTATTAAAGGCCCATTTTTTGGAACTATAGCAGGAGAAGGCAATCCTGGTTGTAAACCTCCCATAGGTTGTATAACTGAATTGATAGCTCTTAAGTCAGTTAACATTCTCCATTTACCTGATTTTTTCTTAATTACAAAAACTGGAGAATTCCAAGGGGAAAATGTTGGAGCTATGTGCTCATTTTCTAATTATTCAGTAATTAATTTCTCTAAAGCCTCCAGTTTCTCTTTACTTAGCGGCCATTGTTCTATCCAAGTTGGCTTATCTGTTAACCATTTTAAAGGTATAGGTTCTGGAGGCTTAACAATGACTGCCATCAAAAATTATTTCCTAATCTTTGGCGGGAACTTTGTTTTCCAGTTGAAGTGGTTCTTTCCAACCTTGCAAATTTTTTTCTAGTCCCATACCAGGAACATACCCCATTTCATGCATTGTATGTTGACTTTGAGGGCTATATAATTGTTCTGGAATTAGAACTTGTGCTCCCCATTGTTGTAATAAATATCTTCCCCATAAATGTATAGGTACAGAAGTTATAATTGGTTGAATAGTCCCAGGTTGTCCACTGGGCCCTTCACAATGCAAAATATAACTACTCTGATATACTTCAGGGGTTTTACCAACTCCAACTATGTTAAATTGAGCGGGTTGAATTGGCCACACGGACGGCCAGTGCTGTAGAGAAATGATTGAAATGTACGCTCCTGTATCTTCCAAACCTTTACATTTCTTTCCCTGAATAGTTATTTCACAGGTAGGACGTTTATCAGTAATTTGACTTACCTAATAAGCTCCTTCGCCTTGTTTATTTGTGCTTCCAAATCCTCCTGTTGGTTTAATTTCACTTTTCCCCATTCCCACATATGGCACAATCAGAAGCTGTGCTTCCTGGCTCTGCTTTCCAGGGAACAGAAGTAGATATAACAGTCTGAATTTCCCCATTGTAATCTGAATCAATGACTCCTGTATGTATTTGCACGCTACTTTTAAACTTAAACTAGGCCTTCCTAAAAGCAATCCCATTTTCCTCGCTGGCAAGAGTTCAGACTCCTGTGGGGACCTTTTGCCGGGGTTCCCCAGGCAGAAGGCTCACAGCGTTTGTGCAGCATAAATCTACTGTGGCACTTCAGGCTGTGGCGGGCGACAGACATTGTACAGGAATGAGGGAATGGCCTGAGCTGGAAATGCCCCGGTTTAGAATGGGGCCCGGGATGGGCCCCTCATGGCGTTTCCCGAAATCAGGTTCCTATCTTTATCAAACTTAGAGTGACACTGACTAGCCCAATGTTTTCCTTTTTTACATTTTGTACATATTTCAGGCTCAACAGTTTTCTTTTTTCCCATCTCTGGCGGCCTGACTCGCTGATTTTTTCTACATTCTTTTTTAGTATAACCATGCTTCCCACAGTTAAAACAAGCCCAGGAAACGGAGTATCCACTATCCGTCCTACCATTGCCTGGGCTAGCAGAGTAGCCTTATGCAGATTACCTCTGATACCATCACAGGCCTTGGTATAATCAACTAAATGTGCTTTCCCTCTGTTAGGTCACAGAGTGCCCTGGCAATCGGGATTAGCATTGTCAAAAGCTGGTAACTGCAGCACTATATCCTGAGCACTATATCCAAATCTGCAATCATCTTTTTAAGAGACTCCTATAATGGAGCTATAAAATCGACATATGGTTCTCTTGGTCCCTGTTTTATAGCACTAAAGGAAGGGTATTGTTCCCCACCTGAAGTGATTTTTTCCCAAGCTCTAATGCACGCTCCTCTAAGCTGTTCTGTGGCATCATCCTGCATGACCAGTTGTGCATCTAAACCAGCCCAGCTGCCAACCCCCAAAAGTCGGTCTGCAGTTATATTAATTTAAGGATAGGCCTGGGCCTTGCGAGCAGCCTGAATGGAAGCTTCATCTGCCCATCAAGTTTTATACTGTAAGAACTGAGCAGGAGTTACACAAGCTCGAGTAAGAGCATCCCAGTCAGTAGGAATCATCCGACTGGAAACAGTAACATTCTTTAACAGTCTCATTACAAAAGGAGAACCTGATCCATGCTGATTTATAATTTGTTTAAATTCTTGGAGTAATTTAAAAGGAAAAGGCTCAAATGTAGCTATAATATTTCCCTGTTGATCTAGGGGGTGTATTCTAACAGGGAACTGCCAAGCCTCTAAATCACCCTCTCTTCTAGTTTGTGAATTCCTGCCTGGATAGAACTAAGAGTGGTCACTTGAGGCACTGCTCGAACAGTCACTGGGGCAACTACTTTTTGCCCAGTGTCCTCTGGAAAAGAAAGATCGGGAGGGTCTTTTCCTTCAAAATAATAATGAGGGGGTGCAGAAGGGTAGGGATGAACCTCTCCCTCCTTTGCCACTTTAGCTTTAGCTGAAGCTAAATAAACATGCTCTGTAACCTCTTCTGTTACTTCACTATACTCTCATTCTTCCTCCTCATCAGTGTGAAAAAGTTCCAAGGGAGAAGGAACCAGACCCCACACCTGTCCCAGTGTTACCCTGAGGCTTCCGAGCTCCCCTTCTTACTCACCACGGGGATTGCTTTAAGAGTACTTGTGTGTCCTCCAGCTAGTTTTCCATTCCAACCGTTGCTCCGGCGACCCTTTAACCTGGATTTGAGCCCCCCACGATGGACGCCACTTGCCGAGACCAGCTCGGTAAGGGAGACCCTAACCCAGCAGTGCTAGAGGAATTAAAGACACACACACACAGAAATATAGAGGTATGACATGGGAAATTAAGGGTCTCACAGCCTTCAGAGCTGAGAGTCCCAAACAGAGATTTACCCACGTATTTATTAACAGCAAACCAGTCATTAGCATTGTTTCTATAGATATACAATTAACTAAAAGTATCCCTTATGGGAAATGAAGGGATGGGCGGAATTAAAGGAATAGGTTGGGCTAGTTAACTGCAGCAGGAGCATGTCTCTAAGGCACAGATTGCTCATGCTATTGTTTGTAACTTAAGAGTGCCTTTAAGTGGTTTTCCGCCCTGGGCGGGCCAGGTGTTCCTTGCCCTCATTCCCGTAAACCCACAACCTTCCAGCCTGGGCGTGAGGGCCAATATGAACATGTTACAGTGCCAACCTTCCAGCCTGGGCATGAGGGCCAATATGAACATGTTGCACCATTGTTTATGGCCAGTTTTGGGGCCAGTTTATGGCCAGATTTTGGGGGACCTGCTCCCAACAGCATCGGTAAGAGGATAAATCAAAATTGTATACCACTTGGCACAGAAATTGATTAGAAGAACACATTACTTGTGATATTTCTGTGAAAGATACATAACTTAAATTTAATCATAAGGAAGCATTAAACAATCCCAAGTTGAGGGATCTTCTTCAAAGCAACTGACCTGTAATATTCAAAAGTGTCAAGGTCACTAAAGAAAGACTGAAGAACTATACCAGACTAAAGGTGCCTAACACCATGTGACAACTAAGCATGACCCTGAACTAGATCCTTTTGCTGCAAAGCAATTGATGAAGCTTGAACTTGACAAATAAAAATTGTATATATTCAAGTAGTAATGTAAATTTCCTGACTGTATTGAGGTTATGTAAAAGATGTACTTATTTATAAGAAACATGGCTGAGCATGGTGGCTCATATCTGAAATCCCAGCACTTTGGCTGAGGTGGGAGGATCACTTGAGGCCAGGAGTTCAAGACCAGCGTGGGCAACATAGCAAGACCCCATCTTTAGCCGGGTGTGGTGGTGCACCTGTTAGTCCTAGCTACTTGGGAGGCTGAGGTGGAAGGATTGTTTGAGCCTGGGAGTTTGTGGTAAGGGTGAACCATGATTTTGCCACTGCATTCCAGCCTGGGTAACAGAGCAAGACTTTGTCTTTAAAAAAAAAAAAAAAAAAAAAAAAAAGGCCAGGTGTGGTGGCTCACACCTGTAATCCCAGCACTTTGGGAGGCTGAGGTGTGCAGATCACGAGGTCAGGAGTTCAAGACCAGTCTGACCAACATGGTGAAACTCTGTCTCTACTAAAAATACAAAAATTAGCCAGGCGTGGTGGCACAACCTGGTGGTCCCAGCTACTCAGGAGGCTGAGGCAGGAGAATTGCTTGAATCCGGGAGGCGGAGGTTGCAGTGAGCCAGGGTTGCACCATTGTACTCCAGCCTGGGTGACAGAGCAAGACTCCGTCTCAAAAAAAAAAAAAAAAAAAAAAATTACACATCTATCGCCTCACACAGTTATTTAGTAGGGTGGTAGAGGGTTAGTGGTGACAATTAAGATCTATTATCTTAGCAAATTTCAAATTAAAAATACAGTGTTTTTTTCCTCAGAAAGAAAAGCGTGGGGCCGGGGGCGGTGGCTCACGCTTGTAATCCTAGAACTTTGGGAGGCCAAGGCGGGCGGATCACGAGGTCAGGAAATCGAGACCATCCTGGCTAACACGGTGAAACCCCGTCTCTACTAAAAATACAAAAAATTAGCCGGGTGTGGTGGCGGCGCCTGTAGTCCCAGCTACTCGGGAGGCTGAGGCAGGAGAATGGCGTAAACCCGGGAGGCGGAGCTTGCAGTGAGCTGAGATCCGGCCATTGCACTCCAGCTTGGGCGACAGAGCGAGACTCCATCTCAAAAAAAAAAAAAAAAAAAAAAAAGCGTGGACTGTTTCATGAATTTGCATGTCATCCTTGCTCTGCGGCCATGTCAATCTCTGTATACTTCCAATTTCAGTATATGTGTTGCCAAAACGAGCACAAAAAAAATGCAGTATTATTAACTATAGTCACTGTGCTGTACACTAGCTCCCTGAACATGTTCATCTTACAACTGAAAGTTTGTACTCTTCGACCAACATCCATTTCCCCCACGCTTCAGCCCCTGACCACCAACCATCATTCTACTCTCCGCTTCTTTTTTTTTTTTTTTTTTTGAGACGGAGTCTAGCTCTGTCCACCCAGGCTGGAGTGCGGTGGCACAATTTCGGCTCACCATAACCTCCGCCTCCCGGGTTCAAGGGATTCTCCTGCCTCAGCCTCCTGAGTAGCTGGGATTACAGGCGCCCACCACCACACCCAGGTAATTTTTGTATTTTTAGTAGAGACAGGGTTTCACTGTGTTGGTCAGGCTGGTCTCAAACTCCTGACCTCATGATCCGCCCACCTCGGCCTCCCAAAGTGCTGGGATTATAAATGTGAGCCATTGCGACTGGCCTACTCTCTGCTTCTGAGATTGACTTTTGTAGATTCCACATATACGCATATAGTATTTGTCTTTCTATGTCGGGCTTATTTCACTTAGTGTAATATCCTTCAGGTTCATGCATGATATTCCATTGTATATACCACATTTATTTCTCCATTCATCAGTCAAACATATCTCCGCTATATGCTCTATGTAGCATATATATCTTTGCTATAGTCAAGATACTCTGTATCTTGAAAATGCTGCAATAAACATGAAAATGAAGATATCTCTTTGAGATACTGGTTTTATTTCCTTTGGATGTATATCCAGAAGTGGGTTTGCTGGATCATATTGTGGTTATATTTTTATTTTTATTTTTTATTTTTATTTTTTTTTTTGAGACGGAGTCTGGCTTTGTCACCCAGGCTGGAGTGCAGTGGCCGGATCTCAGCTCACTGCAAGCTCCACCACCCGGGTTATGCCATTCTCCTGCCTCAGCCTCCCAAGTAGCTGGGACTACAGGCGCCGCCACCTCGCCCAGCTAGTTTTTTGTATTTTTTTAGTAGAGACGGGGTTTCACCGTGTTAGCCAGGATGGTCTCGATCTCCTGACCTCGTGATCCGCCCGTCTCGGCCTCCCAAAGTGCTGGGATTACAGGCTTGAGCCACCGCACCCGGCCCATATATATTTTTAAATATAAAACTATTTTTTATTTTTACTTATCTATTTTTTGAGATGGAGTTTCACTCTTGTCACCCAGACTGGAGTGCAGTGGCACAATCTCAGCTCACCATAACCTCCGCCTCCCAGTTTCAAGCCGTTCTCCTGCCTCAGCCTCCTGACTCGCTGGGATTACAGGCATGCTCCACCACACCCAGCTACTTTTGTATTTTTAGTAGAGACGGGGGTTTCTCCATGTTGGTCAGGCTGGTCTCGAACTCCCGACCTCAGGTGATCCGCCCGCCTCGGCCTCCCGAAGTGCTGGGATTACAGGCGTGAGCCACCACGCCCAGCCTAAAAGTATTTTTAAAATACGTTGGAATAACATAGACTTATGGTATGAAGAATGAGGAGCTCCACTGACTTGTTCCTCAAGGTACCTGGCAAAAATTATATAAAAAACAAAAACAAACCCCAACCATTTAAAGCCTGTGATCATCAGCCTAAGGGCAAACAGCAAAAGAAGAAACATCTATTCAAGACAACCTGTGAAAACTCATTAAGAAAGGCAAGGGTCTGTGGTATTTTAATCAAGATCACTCCTCCCTCTCCCATCTCAACTCAGTGAGGTGCAGACTCCACTCCAGACTGCTATATCCTAAAACACAGGGCTCCCTCTCCCACCAGCTCCCAGGTGGAGGGCTGTCTTCCCAGGAGAATCGGGATGTCAGTATTTTATTTTATTTATTTTATTTTATTTACTATTTTATTGTGACAGGGTCTCACTGTGTTGCCCAGGCTGGTCCTGAACTCCTGGGCAACACAGTGTTACACGGAGTTACAGGCCGGGGAGGTCACTCACACCTGTAATCCCAACACTTTGGGAGGCTGAGGAGGGCAGATGACCTGAGGCCAGTCTGGCCAACATGGCGAAACCCTGTCTCTAGTAAAAATACAAAAATTAGCTGGGCATGGTGGTGGGCGCCTGTAATCCCAGCTACTTGGGAAGCTGAGGCAGGAGAATTGCTTGAACCGAGGAGGTGGAGGTTGCAGTGAGCTGAGATTGCGCCATTGCACTCCAGCCTGGGCAACAGAGCAAGACTGTCTCAAAAAAAAAAAAAAAAAAAAAAGAGAAAGTGTTGGTATTACAGGTGTGAGCCACCGCACCAGGCAAGGATGTATTTCTTATCCTGCCCCCTCCAGCTACCTGTTGCTGAGACTAAGTCCTGGGCATACATACTTAAGGGTTTTTTTTTTCCCCCACCCAACCCCCACTTGTAGAATGGAAGTTCCACCTTGGACAAAGTGTGATGAGAGGACTGAGACCTCTTTAAGCTCGTGAAGTGGCGGTTCCACAACCAGGAGAGGAAAACAAAGAGGACCTCAGGCTGCTGCATCTTGTGCTTAGCTTGCAAAGAAAGACTGTCACTCAGAAACTCGCTATTGTCCCCACCTCCACCTCCAGAATCCTGGCTCAGATATTTTGCCTGAAGAGAGGAGCAGGCTGTAAAACAAAGAGATTCTAATCTCCTCCCAAAGGACTAACTTTAATTTTTTTTTTTTTTGAGACGGAGTCTCGCTCTGTCGCCCAGGCTGGAGTGCAGTGGCCGGATCTTAGCTCACTGCAAGCTCCGCCTCGCGGGTTTACGCCGTTCTCCTGCCTCAGCCTCCCGAGTAGCTGGGACTACAGGCGCCGCCACCTCGCCTGGCTAGTTTTTTTTTTTTTGTATTTTTTAGTAGAGACGGGGTTTCACCGTGCTAGCCAGGATGGTCTCGATCTCCTGACCACGTGATCCGCCCGTCTCGGCCTCCCAAAGTGCTGGGATTACAGGCTTGAGCCACCGCGCCCGGCCACTTTAATTTTTTTAAAAACTATTTGGACATATTTAAATGTAAAGACTAAAAAAATGCAAAAAAGGAAAAAAAAGAAAAAAGAAAAAAATGTATATAAATCTAAGGACACACCCAAGCATGATGGAGATTCAGGTGAAAGGTACTTGGGAGGAAATTCAAGTTACAGGATAAACTGTAGATCTGATTGTTTGTAGGAGAGAACTAGGGAATAGTACTGGAAGAAGTGGCCAGGCACAGTGGCTCATACCTGTAATCTCTGCAGGTGGC
The DNA here is from genome assembly GCF_003255815.1 of Theropithecus gelada. Lineage (NCBI taxonomy): Eukaryota > Metazoa > Chordata > Mammalia > Primates > Cercopithecidae > Theropithecus > Theropithecus gelada. The sequence goes on along the minus strand of NC_037669.1, from coordinate 21,713,470 downwards.
CAAAGTGGGTGGATCACCTGAGGTCAGGAGTTCGAGGCCAGCCTGGCCAACATGGTGAAACCCCATCTCTACTAAAAATACAAAAATTAGCTGGGCATGGTGGCCCGCACCTGTAATCCCAGCTACTCGGGAGGTTGAGGCAGGAGAATCACTTGAACCCAGGAGGCAGAGGTTGCAGTGAGCTGAGATTGCACCACTGCACTCCAGCCTGAGCCATGGAATGGGACTCCATCTGAAACACAAAACAAAACAAAAACCTGGAAGAAGCCCTTGCAGAATCAGAACAAATGTCAAACACTGATCTCAGAAACTCTCCATGAATTAGTTTGTAGTGCAATTTGTTTATGCCCTTAGTATTATTCAAAACAACTGAGCAATTAGCCATCAATGAGAGGAGTTTAACAGCTGGGGGTGATCAGGGAAAAGGGAAGAAGGTTTCCGGAAATCACTATCATCTCAAGTTGACTGTGAGCATACTCAGTGCTGCACCTTAGACTGTGGAAGGGGAAACAGACTTCACTAAAATAACACAGCCAGTCACTAGACACGTAAACAAGCAAATAAAGATAACCAGACCTCAGAGGGAGAAACATAGGGGACCAGTACTCAGAGTTGCTACAATAAATACTGTATTATCTAAAATGTCCAGTTTCCAATAAAAATTAAAGACATGCAAAGAAGCATGTCTTATATAAACATACACAATTTAGGCTACACTAAATTTATTTATTTATGTACTTTTTAATAAATAGAGATGGTGTCTCACTATATCACCCAGGCTGATCTTGAACTACTGGCCTCAAGCAATCCTCCTGCCTCAGCTTCCCAAAGTGCTAATATTACAGGTGTAAGCCACCACACCAGGCCTTCACTAATTTATTAAGAATTGCTTTTCTTCAATAATAAACTTAGCCTACTACACTTTTTTTACTTTATAAACTAATTTTTTAAACGTTTAAATTTTTTGTAATAACACTTAGGTTAAAACATAAACACATTATACAACTGTATAAAAATATTTTCCTTCTTTATATCCTTATTCTACAAGTTTTTTCCTATTTTTAAAATTTTATATTTTTCTTTGTTTTACTTTTTAAACTTTTTTTGGTTAAAAATTAAGACATGGGCCAGGCACAGTGGCTCAAGCCTATAATCCCAGCACTTTGGGAGGCTGAGGTGGGCGGATCGCGAGGTCAAGAGATCGAGACCATCCTGGCCAACATGGTGAAACCCTGTCTCTATTAAAAATACAAAAATTAGCTGGGTGTGGTGGTGCGCACCTGTAGTCTCAGCTACTCAGGAGGCTGGGGCAGGAGAATTGCTGGAACCCGGGGGGTGGAGGTTGCAGTGAGCCAAGACAGCACCAGTGCACTCCAGCCTGGGCAGCTGAACGAGACTCCATCTCAAAACAAACAAACAAAAACTAAGACATGGCCAGGCACGGCAGCTCACGCCTGTAATTCTAGCACTTTGGGAGGCCAAGGTGGGTGGATCACGAGGTCAGGAGGTTGAGACCAGCCTGGCCAACATAGTGAAACCCTGTCTCTACTGAAAAAACACAAAAAATTAGCCAGGTGTGGTGATGGGCACCTGTAATCCCAGGTATTCAGGAGGCTGAGACAGGAGAATCGCTTGAACCCCGGAGGCAGATGTTGTAGTGAGCTGAGATTGCGCCACTGCACTCCAGCCTGGGCAACGGTTTGAGACTGTCTCAAAAACAACAACAACAACAACAAAACTAAGACGCGAACACACTAATTAGCTTGGGCCAACATGGGATCAAGATCATCAACATCACTCTTTTCCATCTCCACATACTTTCTCACTGGAAGGTTTTCGGGGACAATAACAGGCATGGAGCTATCATCTCCTATGATAAAAAAAAAATGCTTCTGAAATACTTCCTGAAGGACCTACCTGAGGCTGGTATTACAATTAATTTTTTAAATAAGTGGGAGTACACTCTAAAACAACAATAAAAAGAATAGTATGGTAAATAAATAAGCTAGCAATATAGTCATTTATTATCAAGTATGAATTATACATAATTGTATTGCTATAAATTTTTTTTTTTTTTTTGAGACAGAGTCTCGCTCTGTTGCCCAAGCTGGAGTGCAGTGGCGTGATCTCGGCTTGCTGCAAGCTCCTCCTCCCTGCTTCTGGCCATTCTCCTGCCTCAGCCTCCCGAGTAGCTGGGACTACAGGCACCTGCCACAACACCTGGCTAATTTTTTGTATTTTTAGTAAAGACAGGGTTTCACCATGTTAGCCAGGATGGTCTTGATCTCCTGACCTCGTGATTCGCCCACCTCGGCCTCCCAAAGTGTTGGGATTACAGGCGTGTACAGGCGTGAGCCACTGCGCCTGGCCATTTGTTTGTTGTTGTTGTTTTTTTTTTTTTTGAGAAAGAGTCTTGCTCTGTCACCCAGGCTGGGGTGGAGTGGCATGATCTCAGCTCACTTCCTGGGTTCAAGTGATTCTCCTGCCTCAGTCTTCCAAGTAGCTGGGATTACAGGAGCCCACCACCATGCCCGGCTAATTTTTTTAAATATTATTATTATTATTTTTGAGACAGAGTCTTGCTCTGTTCCCCAGGCTAGAGTGCAGTGGCACGATCTCAGTTCACTGCAACCTCCACCTCCCAGGTTCAAGCGATTCTCCTGCCTTAGCCTCTCGAGTAGCTGGGATTACAGGCACCTGCCACAGTGCGCAGTTAATGTTTTTTTTTTTTTGTATTTTTAGTAGAGATGGGGTTTCACCATCTTGGCCAGTCTGGTCTCGAACTTCTGACCTCTTGAGCCACCTCCATCAGCGCTGGGCCTCCCAAAGCGCTGGGATTACAGGCGTGAGCCACTGCACCTCGCCTGTATTGCTATACGTTTATAGGTGTAACAGTGCAGCATACACTAGCATCAGCACGAACGTGAATAATTCATTGTGCTATGACATTACAATGACTGTGATATCTCTGGGTGCTAGACATTTTTCAACTCCATTATAATCTTATGAGACCACCATCATTTATGTGGTCCATTGCTGGCCAACATGTCATTATGCAGCACATGACTGTATGTGCATAACAGGAATACCAGAGGGAGGGGAGAGAAAGAGGCAGAAAAATATATTTGTAAAAATAATAACTGAAAACTTCCAAATTTATTTAAAAATAGTAACTTACACATCCAAAAACTCAACAAACTCCAAAAAGGATAAACACAAATAAATGCCAGAAGACATCATAGTAAAAATCCTGAAATGCAAAGATAAGAATCAAATTCTAGGCCAGGCACAGTGGCTCACGCCTGTAATCCCAGCACCTTGGGAGGCCAAGGCAGGCAGATCACGAGGTCAGGAGATCGAGACCATCCTGGTTAACACGGTGAAACCCCATCTCTATTAAAAATACAAAAAATTAGCCAGGCGTGGAGGCACACGCCTGTAGTCCCAGCTACTCGAGGGGCTGTGGCGGGAGAGTGGTGTGAACCCAGGAGGCGGAGCTTGCAGTGAGCCGAGATTGCGCCACTGCACTCCAGCCTGGGTGACACAGCGAGACTCGGTCTCAAAAAAAAAAAAAAGATGAGAATCAAATTCTAAAAGCAGCAACAGAAAGACAAGTCATCACTTACAGGGAAATCCCAATAAGATTAACAGATGGCTTCTCCGGAGAAACAATGAAGGGCAGAAAGTAGTGGGATTACATATTCAAAATGCTCAAAGGAAAAAACAAAACAGTGTCTACCAAAAGTCCTATATCCAGCAAGGTATTTTTCGAAAATAAGATAGCATAAAGACTACCAGATAGACAAATGTTGTGAAAAATTGTTAGCAGATCTGTGTTAATGAAATACTAAAGGAAATTCTTCAGGCTGAAAGCAATCAACACAGATGATTATTCAAATCCACACTTTAAAAAAAGCACAGGTAAAAGTAATAATGAAATTATGACAGGCAGGTTAAATGTATAATCATTCTTTCTTAACTAATTTAACATGCATCGTATAAAATATGTATATAATGTATAGGTGAGCCAATACTACACAGAATGTAATGTGTAATATAATAACTACACAAAGACGTTAGTGACAGCAAAGCTATATTGGGCTAAGGAAATGGTAATGGTAAAGTAATAATTATATATTGTTGGGGTCATATCATTAATAGATATGTTTAATAGTAATACTACAGGTCGAGTGCAGTGACTCATGCCTATAATCCCAGCACTTTTGGAGACTGAGGTGGGTGGATCACCTGAGGTCCAGGGTTTGAGACCAGCCTGGCCAATATGGTGAAACCCCATCTCTACTAAAAATACAAAAATTAGCCAGGTGTGGTGGTGGGTGCCTGTTACTTAGCCTCAGTTACACGAGAGGCTAAGGCAGAATTGCTGCCTTAGCATAATTGTTGAAGCAATTCTTGAACCCAGGAGGCAGAGGTTGTACAGAATGAAGATTGCACCAATGCACCCCAGTCTGGGTGACAGAGCGAAACTCTGTCTCAAAGTAATAATAATAATAATAATACAAAAGTGAGGAAAAGGGAATAGAGCTATAGGAAAAATAACCTTTCTATATATAAACAATTAAATATAAATCTGCTAAAAAAGTACAGATCTGCTAAAAGAGTATAAATCTGACACTGATTTTGATCAGAAGGTTGCATGTTCATCTTATGTTGGGGTTAAAAAAAATTATGGTAGACCAAGCCGGGCGCGGTAGCTCACGCCTGTAATCCCAGCACTTTGGGAGTCTGAGGCAGGTGGATCACAAGGTCAGGAGTTCGAGGCTAGTCTGACCAATATCGTGAAACCCTGTCTCTACTAGAAGTACAAAAATTAGCCGGTAGCATGCGCCTGTAGTCCCAGCTACTTGGAAGGCTGAGACATGAGAATTGGTTGAACCCAGCAGGCAGAGGTTACAGTGAGCCGAGATCATGCCACTGCACTGCACTCCAGCCTGGGCAACAGAGCGAGACTCAGCTTCAAAAAAAAAAAAAAAGAACTTTCTAATATTTAGTGATTGTCAAAGAAAAGCTTTGGCAAGATTATCTAAAGCACAGCACAGACAATCCTTTGGCACTGGAGGAGGATTAAGTCTTGATTTTCTAAAGGACAGGACAGACAATCCTTTGGCACTGAAGGAGGATTAAGTCTTCTTCAGTCTGAGATTCTGTAATGCTATAGAACTCGGTGCTGAGCTAGGTAGACACCAGTAATTCAGAATTTTAAATCCCCCATTACTTTGGTCAACAATACAAACAAGAGCAACACTTGACATTTGTCTCAACTTTAAAAACAAAAACCAGTAAGCAACAATTAAATGGAATAGAAAGTAAACACACTATTGAGTTTGACAAATTTATTGGTACTTTAGTAAAGACATTCATCTCAGTCATTTCTCTCTCCCAGCTTGACCTTAGGTTAATATTTCATTTGGGTCAAGAAAATAATACGTAGGAGAGGTATGTTATTTTAACAAACAGGAAAATGGACAAAAAATGGATAGTTTGCCTACATTAAAGTAAGTTAAATTCATGTATCTTGATATAATTAAATCATGTAAGAACTAAGAGTTCTATATACATTTCCATCGTTTTACTTGGGCTTATTCTAAACTTAAATGCTAGTGAACAAAATGTTAGGAATATACACAGGCTGCTTCTCTGGAGTTATTACCAACTAAAAGACCTCAGCAAGCAGTTACCACCAATAAAACAATCTGAAGCTGCCCCCAAATATAATATTGTAGGAGTTTTCAAGGAAATTTGTATACTGTATGCTTCTTTTGTCTGTGACTATGCTTTTAAAGATGTGTTTAACTGTCACATTTTAAAAAAAGTTCATATACAATACAAAAATACAAAACAAACACCCTACAATACACAAATCTAACAAAGTACATGTGGTGAGATTCAAAAAAATGTTTGAAGATGCATTTTCTTTCCTTCAATTTCAGTAATCTAAAATGTGCTTTTTCAGAGGCCATTGGTCAATATGTACGTATTTAACATAAACCATACAATTTTACTAGTAAGAAAGCCGATAGTTAAGTTCAATTCAAATTGGAGTTCACAAGTTAGTAATTTAAATTCTTAGACAAGGCTACAGAAAGTGCATCTTCTTGTTTTCCATCTTCATATAATGTTGTGGTTTTTTTTTGGTGTTTATACCTTTTAAAAACTAAAAACAGCCAAATATTTAAGCAATATGTACATTTAAATTTTTGGTGGTGGTTTGTGTTTTAAAAGAAACAGCTTCCTTATGATTTGCCTCAAGTTCTGCTGGAAATGCTTACAGGACCTAGCTAATAAACAAAAAACAGGAGAAGCACATTCAAAATACTGATTTACTTTGGTAGCAAATGGTTTTTCTTTGAAGACTAATGAAGATAGACAAGACCCATTAAGGTGAAGTGGGCTATTTCAAATATTCAACAGTTTACATTAAAAAAAAAAAAATTCTTTTAAGAGCTAAGCATCTGTATCCACTGATAGCAATGCAATATCTAGTTTATGATGACTTGAAACAAAACAAATGCCCATAAGGAAAAAAGCTGTATTTTATCTAAATTTACTTTCAGTGAATAGTTCAGTAACATCTTCCTCCCAATACAATACTCCCTCTCTCTATAAGGCTGTTCCTGGGAGCCAGACAAGTTTAGGTAATAAGGGAGTTAAGAGAGTAACTGCTTGCAGTTTTAAATAGACAATAACTTTTTGCTTCCCTCTTAATGTGCTAATAGTTGTGTCTAAAAAAATATGCAATTCTTAAAAAGGTACCATTTCTGATTTCTTTATTATCTGTAACCTTTGGAAACTAATCACATGAAACTACAAAATTAGCAAATGTCTTGAAATCTGTATATAAAACATAAATTACCTCTAATTTCAAACTCTCATTTATTAGTGTACCACTCAATCTTTTAAAAAAATGAAAAAGAAAAAAAAAGCGGCTCCAAAGATAGTCTTATACCATTCTTTAAAAAAGGAAACTGTTCCTTTTAACTTTACACCCACCCCACACCCCAATTTCAAAACATCATTTAATTGTCTTGGTCATGGACATTTCCAAGATGAGATTTTATATTTCGCTCCCACAGCTTCTGGTTATCAGAAAACCCATGTTTTCCTTTATTGAAGGAGTTTGGTCCAGCTGATGTTGGTGTATCCCTGTGTTAAAAGAAAGAAAATTTATTTAAAATGCTATATAAAGCCTTTCAGGTTATGATTTTGATTCATTCAATACAGGTTTGTTTAGCACCTATTATAAACACAGACTGAACACTGGAAGCCCCTACAGAGCTTTTTAAAAATACACTTCACAGGCCAGGCACGATGCTGATGCCTGTAATCCCAGCAATTTGGGAGGCCGAGGCAGGCGGATCACCTGAGGTCAGGAGTTTGAGACCAGCCTGGCCAACATAGTGAAGCCCTGTCTCTACTAAAAACACAAAAATTAGCCAGGCTTGGTGGCACATGCCTGTAGTCCCAGCTACTTGGGACGCTAAGGCAGGACGACTGCTTGAACCTGGGAGGCAGAGGTGGCAGTGAGCCGAGATCACGCCACTGCACTCCAGCCTGGGCAACAGAGCAAGACTTCATCACAAACAAACAAACAAAAAAACAAACAAAAAAACACTTCACAGACACAGTTCTAGAATTTCAGATCCAGCAGGCCTAAACTGGGGGTGGGGATAAATCTGTAGTTTTAACAAACATTTAAGGTAATTCTGATACACAGCTAAGTGTGGCAACCACTACAGTTTTAAAAACTGTTGCCTCCCAGCCAAAGCAACATGGTGAGACCTTGTCTCTACAAAAAATTAAAAAATTAGTCAGGTGTGGTGTTGTGCACCTGTGGTTCCAGCTGCTCAGGAGGCTGAGGTGGGAGGATTGCCTGAGCCCAGGAAGTCAAGGCTGCAGTGAGCTATGATCACACCACTGCACTCCAACCTGAGTGACAGAGCTAGATCCTATCTTAAAAAAACAAAACAAAACAAAAACCCACCAAAACCAAAACAAAACAAAAAAAACAAATCTGTTGCCTATAACCTATTAATACCACTATGAAGTCAACGTGATAGCTGGCCACCAGCATTTGTAAAAAAATGAAATAGAAGAAAAACATGAAGACATATTACACATAGAAAGGTTCAGTGTCATTTTATGAACTTCTACTTCAATTATTTATGTTTAAATATATTAATATATGTGCTAGGTGTTTAGGCAAGACAACAATATCACATGTACTTCCAACTTTAAGCTCAGTATGAAAGGAAGGCAGGCAGGTACCCAATGGGACTGACTCTACTTGAATCACATGATGAAAGTCTGAAAACTTATGCCTGTGTATAGATTTAGCACTTAGCATTATCATACTGGTAGTTAATTAGGAAAAGGAAAAAGATTTGGCACTCAGTTCTTTGTGGGTTCATACATTTGGAAGAAATGGGGACACAGTATGGGGCTGATGTGGAATTAAAGTTTCTTACTAATCTCTAAGCTACCCACTAATGCACACAGACAGGAAACTGAACATCGTGTTAACTTAAAATTAATGTTATCTCCATGACAACAGCAACAATAGAGAAAATTAAAATACTTTCATTTGTCTTATTTTGGTATTTGGCATCTAAGTCATTAAAGAGAAAAAGAAATGTAAGATAAAGTGGTAGAAATGATATCATAAGTGAAGTGGCTGGGTATGGTGGCTCACACCTATATTCCCAACACTCTGGGAGGCTGAGGCAGGACTGCTTGAGGCCAGGAGTTTGAGACCAGCCTGGGCAATATAGCAAGATCCTGTCTCTACTTAAAAATTTTTTAAAAAAGTAAAGTGAGTGAAAGCCATTTGTTTTGTACCAGGAAAAATTTTGAAATCAGAAACATTTCTCATAGCTATTTCTTATTTGAAAAAAAAGGCTGGGCGTGGTGGCTTACACCTGTAACCCCAGCACTTTGGGAGGCTGAGGTGGGGAGATCACTTGAACTCAGGAGTTAAGAGACCAGCCTGGGCAACATAGTGAGACCCTGTCTCTACCAAAAATTAAAAAAATCAGCTGGGTGTGGTGGCATATGCCTGTGGTCCCAGCTACTTGAGAGGCTGAGGTGGGAGGGTCATTTCAGCGTGGGAGATCGAGGCTGCAGTGAGCTGTGATTGTGCCACAGCATTCCAGCCTGGGCAACAGAGTAAGACCCAGTCAAGAAGTAGTCTTAAATTATTGTTATGTCTTATGATACTCATTTTCTCTAACTGTGAGACTAAATAAGATCAGTGATAGTTCACAGATAATAATTACAGTTATCTTTCTTCATGAGGCTTGATCCATGTCTTACTCATCTTCAAAATCCTAATTAATCATCTGGTACACAGAAAATGCTTTTAAAAACTATTCTGCCCAAATGCACAAGAAAAGCCTCAACACTCCTAGTGCTTGCCAAAAAAAGAAAACAATTCAAAAAATATAAACAACAACAAAAAAGAAAAGTCTGAACTCTAAGAAATCATGTGCAAGTTATTTTTGTTCTTAATTCACCTTTGTAACTTTCCGTAATATTTATGAAAAATTATAATACCTTCCAATATTCTTCATCCTCATCTTTGCTTCTGGAGGCATTTCCTCTGGTTCACTCTAAAGAAAAAAGTAAGTAAACCACGATAACTGCATACAAACTTATTAAATTCCTGATTCCTAATATGCTAAATTTTATATCTAAGTCTTTTAGCATTTTCACCACTGTAAATTTTGATAAAAGGAGAAAATTAGTGAGTTATTTACCTTAACTACATTTAAAAAATAAATGCCTGTCTTCTAGGGTGCTGATTTTGCATAAAGAAAAAAAACTGCTGAAAAAACAAACATTCTAGAACTAAAACCATTTAGCTACTAAATGCTACACACCGTGTTAAATGTTTTTATATGTCCTATCCCTTAAAAATCCTAACATAATCGCATGAGGGAGGTATGATTATCATCATTCATATTTTGCAGGTAAGGTAACAAAGTTAACTCGCTCAAGGAAACAAAGAGAATGAATAGCAAAAGAGTTTGACACCAAAGCAAAGGTTCTTAACCACTTTAATGTACTGCTCCTCAAAAATATCTATTACAATACAGACATCTTGAAAGCTCATTCCTGGCTGGGTGCGGTAGCTCACACTTGTAATCCTAGCACTTTGGAAGGCAGAGGTGCGTGGATCACCTGAGGTCAGGAGTTCAAGACCAGCCTGGCCAACATGGTGAAACCCCGTCTCTACTAAAAATACAAAAAAATAGCCAGGTGTGGTGGTGCGTGCCTGTAATCCTAGCTACTCAGCAGGCTGAGGCAGGAGAATTGCTTGAATCCGGCAGGCAAAGGTTGCAGTGAGCCGAGATCATGACACTGCACTCCAGCCTGGGTGACAAGAGCGAAACTCTGTCTCAGAAAAAAAAAGAGAAAAAGAGAGCTCATTCCTTACTTTTTCTATACTTATAGTTGTTGAAAATTGTGGGGAAAGATCCTTTCAAATGTAAATTTTCACATATAAATGCTGCTGCTTAGCTAACTACTACTTTTTAAAAGGGTGTTGATCCAGCTTAAAGGGGCTTCTACTGGTTAAATCTGTGACAATCTGAACATAATAACCTATTGAATAAAGTAAGATTCCATGAGTATACACTTAAATAAATAAAATTTAAGCGTGATAAGAAGCTCTTCCTTACAGTAATAGACAGTTAATAGATGCAGAAAGGATGACAGAATCAGAAAAATCATCATTTGGCAAATCTTATAATTCTGGTGAGAATTATCAACAGATGTTAACACTAGTGAGTAAACGTCCTCAATCATATTATTTTCACATATTCTCAAAGCCTATCCCCACAAAATAAATTTCAATTACAAAAGGTAGAATAGTAATTTGACAGTGAAGAAATCTGGCAGGCAGCACTTTAACCAAATGATCGAAGTTAACAATGTCAGTGATGGGGTATGTTGGCCGCATGTACTCCCTGATATGATGCACTGATAACTTGGCATCACTTCTGTGGTATTTGTGCCTAAAGTAAGAAACATGAAACTAATCATGAGGAAACATCAGACAAATCCAAATTGAGGGGGTTTATATAAAATAACTGGCCTGTACTCTTCAAAAATGTTAACACCATGAAATACATATAAAGACTCAAGAATCTGTCCAAATTAGACTACACATATGTAACAACTGGAAAAATATTTTAAAATTTCAAAATTAACTAATTAAGTGGCTATCCTCTTTGTTCAGTATATTTAAAATTCAAATATATATCTAAGGTTACTTAATTATGATCTCCAAAAAAAAAAGGGAAGATTTCAGATACATGTGTTTTTTAAATCTACGAGACAGTTTATCCTTTATTACTGTTACAGCAGAAAGAATGTTGTCTAAATGCATCCGAAATTTATTTAAAAGCAGGGAAAGCAGTAGGGTATGATGCAAAGAACAAGAAACCAGAAGACCTAAAAGACAACATGTGTGTGCACTGGCATGTGCTCATGCATACTTGATTTCTCCATTTTCATTTTTTTTGGAGATGGAGTCCTGCTCTGTTGCCCAGGCTGGAGTGCAGTGGTGTGATCTTGCCTCACTGCAATCTCCACCTCCTGGGTTCAACCGATTCTCCTGCCTCAGCCTCCCGAGTAGCTGGGATTACAGGCTCATGCCACCACGCCCAGCTAATTTTTTGTATTTTTAGTAGAGACAGGGTTTCACCATGTTAGCCAGATGGTCTTCATCTCCTGACTTCGTGATCCACCTGCCTCAGCCTCCCAAAGTACTGGGATTACAGGCATGAGCCACCACGTCCGGTCAATTTCTCCATTTTCAAAATATGAATAAATATATCACACAACTCACAAATTAAGGGTAAAATAATGTGAAAAGATATCCAAATTGTTAGGCATTCGAAGTAAGCCACTGTTGTAATGTAGGTGCTTACAATTTCCAACCTCTGCACTTTTGTACGTATTCCCTGCATCCTGTATCATTCTTCCCTCCTACAATCTGTACATATCTGAATGGGTTGAATCAAATGGTACCTAATTTCTTAAGATTGTTAGAGATGCCAAGAACTTTAAATATTATTTAAGTCAGTGCTTCTCAAACTTAATTCAGTTCTTCTAACTGCCAGTCTAGTGGTCTTTCACATGCTGCTGCATCTAGTATCTGGCCTTTACTCCTTTTCTCAATTTCCACAGTATCATTTATTCAGGTACTTTCGATTTTTATCTTGTACTGTTTTACATTTAAGTCTGCCCTACTAGGCTGAGTTCCTAGGGGAATGTTTCTGATTTATCTTTATAACATCACAGTGGCTAACATACAGAAAGCACTCAAATGGAGAGAATAAGTGAAAGTCCGAGAGAGAATACACTGATGACTATAGTAATTTTCTGCTTATTGATTTGGGCTCCAATCATTCCATAATTATCCTTGCTCAAAATTCTTCTACAAAACTCTCCAGTTCAGTCAAATGCAGCTACTCAGTATTTACTACTTGTGACTTGAAAACTGACAGCCTGGCTTACAAAAGTATTTTCTTTTTTTTTGAGATGGAGTTTTGCTCTTATTGCCCAGGCTGGGGTGCAATGGCGCGATCTCGGCTCACCGCAACCTCCGCCTCCCAGGTTCAAGCAATTCTCCTGCCTCAGCCTCCTGAGTAGCTGGGATTACAGGCATGTACCACCATGCCCGACTAATTTTATATTTTTAGTAGAGACAGGGTTTCTCTATGTTGAGGCTGGTCTCGAACTCCTGACCTCAGGTGATCTGCCCGCCTCAGCCTCCCAAAGTGCTGGGATTACAGGCGTGAGACACCGCACCCGGCCACAAAAGTATTTCTTGATTCACTAAAACCCTGCCTAATGTTTTAGTATCTCCTTCATATATATTCTTCCCAAATCACTCCAGTCCTCTGAATATATAAAGTCTCATCCACATAGAACATATGGCTGTGTGGTGGCTCACACCTATAATCCCAGGATGTTGGGAGGCCAAGGCTGAGGATCACTTGAGCCCAGGAGTTTGAGACCAGCCTGGGCATATGGTGAAACTCTACAAAAAACACAAAAATTAGCTGACCATGGTGGGGCATGCCTATGGTCCAGCTACTTGGAGGGCTGAGGTGGGAGGATCACTTGAGCCTGGAAAGTCAAGGCTACAGTGAGCTGTGATTATGCTACTGCTCTCCGGCCTAGGCAACAAAGCGAGACTCTCTCTCTCTCTCTCTCTCTCTCACACACACACACACACACACACACACACACACACACACACACACACGAATATACGCCCACATATGCTTTTGGGAACAACTACTGATGTATCCTGAAACACTTAATTGTTACGCAATGATGTCACATCATGAGTGGGGGTTAAGTTTTAATGTCAGAGTCTAACACAAAAACATGTCAGAATTAGGCTTGAAACCTCCTAACATCAGTCAGAATTACGCTTGTCATTCATAACGTGGGAAGGTAGCGACATTGTGAGGGGCATGAGGAAACTGGGACTAAGAGACAGTCAGATAAGCATCTCATGCTCATTCTGGACCACATGCTTTTTGAGTAGAACTTCTGGCAGAATCACCTGCACTATTTAATTGTTATCCCTCCTAGGGATATGGGAAGTGAGCACAATAGCTGACTTTTTTTTTTTTTTCCTGAGACAGAGTCTTGCTCTGTTGCCCAGGCTTAAGTGCAGTGGCGCGATCTTGGCTCACTGCAACCTCCGTCTCCTGGGTTCAAGCGATTCTCCTGCCTCAGCCTCCCGAGTAGCTGGGATTACAGGTGCTTGCCAGCATGCCTGGCTAATTTTTGTATTTTTAGTAGAGATGGGGTTTCACCATATCGGCCAGACTGGTCTTCAACTCCTGACATCAAGTGATCCACTGGCCTCAGCCTCCCAAAGTGCTAGGATTACAGGCATGAGATACCACGCCCAGCCAACAGTTGGCTTTTTAAAGTTGAATGCATGCATAATGTATCATTACTGAAGACCCCAGCTATAAAAATTATTAAGGCAACAGTATTGAATTTTTTTTTTTTTGGATCCTACATACTTCCTAGCACAAATTACTCATAATAAACATTTGTTGATTTCATCCTTAAGCTTCTCGCCCCCAAAGTCAACAATATTCTAAAATAATCCTACAACCAAATAAAATGCAAAAACAGAACATCCAGTTTTTATGGATGTCACACACACACAAAAAAACTATTATAAAGAAAATTCATTAATACTATTAAAACCTATAATTTGCCACTAATACCTTCCTTAAATAACTGGTTAAAGTAAAAAAACAAAACTGGATATCAACTTACATCTTCATCTTCATTAAAAGCTGCTGCTACTGAAAGAGTTTTTGGAGCAAGAGTTGGAACAGTTTCTTTAGGCTTCTGAAGAAGAAACATATTAAAAAGAATATCATGTAAGTAACATTTATACAAGCTTGTTTAATGATATGAATAATTTATCTTGAAAAATTTAACTTTGTATTTCCATAGAAATTTGTATAGTAACGAACCCAATACTTTGGACAAATCCATTCTCTCTTTTCAAAAATGTGGATTATCAGTAGGTATGTTTTACTTTACTAACTTGTGGTGTTCATTTGTTGCCCTCCTACAAAATATTTTCTGGTTAGGATCTACAATATCACTTACCTAAGGGGTACTTGGTATAGGCCAAGAAAAAATGATTAGTAATACCTTCCCATAGTAATGTTAAATACAATGTGCCTTGAAAGCATAAAAGGAATCACGAATCATCTTTCTGTACTAGCCAGCTTTCTGCTCCTAGGCCTATAAACATAATTAATACAAACCATCTCTTCACACTATGTTTTCTGTTTTTGTTTTTGAGACAGTCTTGCTCCGTTGCCAAGGCTGGAGTGCAGTGGCACAATCTTGGCTCACTGCAGCCTGTGCCTCCTGGGTTCAAACGATTCTCATGCCTCAGCCTCCTGAATAGCTGGGATTTACAGGTGTGTGCCACCATGCCCAGCGAATTTATTTTGTATATTTAGTAGAGATGAGGTTTCATGTTGGCCAGGCTGGTCTTGAACTCCTGACCTCAAGTGATCTACCCGCCTCAGCCTCCCAAGGTGCTCTCTACTAAAAATACAAAAAAACAGCCAGGTGTGGTGGTGAGCGCCTGTAATCCCAGTTACTTGGAAGGCTGAGGCAGGAGAATCGCTTGAACTCAGGAGGCAGAGGTTGCAGTGAGGTAAGAGCACACTACTGTATTCCAGCCTGGGTGACGGTGTGAGACTGTCTCAAAAAAAAAAAAAAAAAAAAAAAAGAAATTAAAACATAAAAACACCCTTTCCTTGGCTTCTGTAACACTGCTTTTTATTGGTTATTCTCCTAATTTTCCCACCTTTTGTTCTGTCTCTCTCCCTTTCCTGCTGCTCCCCATTTAGAAGATATAGATACCCAGGCGGGCACAGTGGCTCACGTCTGCAATCTCAACACTCTGGGAAGCTGAGGCAGGAGGGCTGCTTGAGACCAGGAGTTCCAGGCCAGCCTGCTCAACACAGCAAGTCCCTTACCTCTAAAAAAAAAAATTTTTTTTTAAATTAGCAGACAACCAGAATTTTGAATTGTCAGTGATCTTTCCTTCTCTGGTCGATTTCATTCATTCCTAGTTTTAACTACCAAATCCTATGTCTACCCCTAAACGGGTTATCATCTGCCTACTGGGCAGCTCCACTTAGGAGCTCCCCTAGGTACTTTAGTTTCACAGTGTTCGTAAGTACTCAAATCAGAAAATCTTTTCCTCAACTTGTAAGGTCCTATTGATTAGACATCTATTAAGTAAACTTAATTCTCCCTCTGCCTTTTCAATCATGCCATCACACTACCAACTTAAGGTCCTTAGCATTTACCTGCCGGGACTACTGTCAGAAATACATCTCCTGGCCAGGCACAGAGGCTCATGCTTGTAATCCCAGCACTTTGGGAGGCCTAGGCAAGTGGATCACTTGAGGTCAGGAGTTCAAGATCAGCCTGGCCAACAAGGCGAAACCCTCTCTCTACTAAAAATACACACACACACACACACACATACACACACACACACACGCTGGATATGGTGGTGATGCACGCCTGTAGATCACACCTTTGCACTCCAGCCTGGGTGACAGAGTGAGACTGTCTCAAAAAAACAAAAAACAAAACCAAAAACAAAAAACATCTCCTGACCCTTCTTTCTTTCTTTTTTGAGACAAGGTCTTACTCTGTCACCCAGGATGGAGTGCAGTGGTGCAGTCTTGTCTCATTGCAGCCTTGACCTCCCTGGGTCAAGTGATCCTCCCACCTCAGCCTCTCAAGGAGATGGGACTATAGGTGCACCCTGCCAAGCCTGGCTCATTTCTTATTTTTGAGACACAGTCTTGCTCTGTCACCGAGACTGAAGTGAAATGGGATGATCTCAGCTCACTACAACCTCCACCTCCTGGGTTCAAGCAATTCTCCTGCCTCAGCCTCCCAAGTAAGTGGGATTACAGGTGTGTGCCACCACGCCTGGCTAATTTTTTGTATTTTTCAGTAGAGATGGTGTTTTGCTATGCTGGCCAGGCTGGTCTCGAGCTCCCAGCTTCAAGAGATCCACCGACTTGGCCTCCCAAAGTGCTGGGATTAGAGGCCTGAGCCACCGCGCCCAGCCTTGTTTATTTTTTGTAGAGAAGAGGTCTCACTATGTTGCCCAGCCTGGTCTCAAACTACTGAGCTTAAGCAATCCTGCCTCAGCCTCCCAAAGTGCTGTAATTATAGGCGTGAGCCACTGCACCTGGCCCCCCACTTTCTGCATCCTCTTCCTACCAACCATCTATATGGCACCACAGTGATGCTTCTGGGATGCAAATCTGTTTAAGTCTTGAGACTCATTATGGAATAAAAGTTCTTAAATTCGGTCTCATGGTCTAATTTTGGGGGCTGTTTACCCATTTCCCCACCAATCCCTGTCCAAATACTAATGATTTTCTCAATGTACCGTAACCGCCTTTGCATGAAATGCCCTTGTGCTCCTGACTACATTTAAGTCCAACTCAAAGATCACTTCATCAGTAAAATCTTCTCTGACCTGCTGAAACAAAATTAACCATCCTTTCTTTTATATCACACACATTTTTTTTAAATAGGTGTTTTCTTTTGAAGGAATACAACATGTTCAGTTGTATGCATAGTAACTCTAGAAACACCCTTAATTTTTAAAGATGTCATGTATTTAACGTTGTGGACACAAATAAGCATTTGTTGGTGGATTAACTATCTTCATATAATATAATCAATCCAGCACTTTCAATTATTTTTTAATATTCTACACTTCACCCCCCCCAATAAGACTGTGTTTGCACTGTAGTTTATCTTATTTTATTTTTGAGACAGAGTCTCACTCTGTCGCTAGGCTGGAGTGCAGTGGCGCGATCTCGGCTCACTGCACCTCTGCCTCCCAGGTTCAAGCGATTCTCCTGCCTCAGCCTCCCGAGTAGCTGGGACTACAGGAGCATGCAACCACATCCAGCTCACTTTTGTATTTTCAGTAGAGATGGGGTTTCACCATGTTGGCCAAGATGCTCTTGATCTCTTGACTTTGTGATCCACCCACCTTGGCCTCCCAAAGTGCTGGGAATACAGACGTGAGCCACCACGCCCAGTCTTGCAGTTTATTTTATAAAAACAGATTTGTTTTCCAAAACTAAAAAGTTTTACTGAGCAGTTTTTTCAAAATATAACCCTCCCACCCCAAATTATCAGAAATTACTAATCATGTCAATTATTTATAGAGTAGGCCGGGCGCAGTGGCTCACACCTGTAATTCCAGCACTTTGGGAGGCTGAGGCGGGCAGAGCACCTGAGGTCGGGAGTTCGAGACCAGCCTGACCAGCATGGAGAAGCCCCGTCTCTACTGAAAATACAAAATTAGCAGGACGTGGTGGTGCATGCCTGTAAACCCAGCTACTCGGGAGACTGAGGCAGGAGAATCATTTGAATCCCGGAGTCAGAGATTGTGGTGAGCTGAGATCGCACCACCACACTCCAGTCCGGGCAATGGCAGTGAAACTGTCTTAAAAAAAATAAAAAAAAGAAAGAGGGGCCAAGCTCGGTGTCTTATGCCCATAATTCCAGCACTCTGGGAGGCCGAGGCGGGCGGATCACCTGAGGTCAGGAGTTTAAAACCAGCCTGGCCAACGTGGTGAAATCCACTCTCTACTAAAAATACAAAAATTAGCCAGACGTGGTGGCGCGCACCTATGGTCCCAGCTACTCAGGAGCCTGAGGCACAAGAATCGCCTGAACCCAGGAGGCAGAAGTTGCAGTGAGCTGAGATTGCGCCACTGCACTCCAGCCTGGATGACAGAGTAAGAGACTCCATCTCCAAAAAAATAAATAAATAAAATAAAATAAAATAAAAATAAATTAAAAAAAAGAAAGAGTAGGGATTTAGATTTAGGGACTATGTTCATGCACAGTAAAATCTATTCTCAAGGGGACATCTATAGTAGAAGTACAGCTGAGAATATATATTTAATATACTGCCTATCAAAAAACATTAAATATTTATGCAGTTAGGTCTATACAAGTTTTATAACTACATATTAAACAAAAAGAATCAGCTGAAATACAGAAATAGAGTAATGAAGTAATGATGTTATAAGCTCAATGTTTTTTGTTCAGACTGAATTTTTAAAAAAATAGAAATAGAAAAAGGGAAAACAGAGCAGATTGAGGGTGGGGATTCTAAGTAATAATAGCTTTGCAAAATGAGAATAGCCCAAATATACCGACTGCTCCAGACCATATTTTTAAGATCTTTGAATAAACATCTAATGTAGAATAACGTTATGCACATCTGGCAATTGAGCATTAACTTTCACAGCACAGATACAAATAACCAACTCAAAGGCAATTTTAGGATTTTTCTCCTCATACAAGAATGTAACCATTTTCCAAAGCCAACAGCAATACACTATTTAAGTCACTTCCTTTTCCCTTAAATAAGAGATCTATTTGGTTGAAGGTTATGAAATTTTCATACTATAGGTCAGAAACAAATATCTACAACTTTATATGCTTCAAATTAATATTTCAAACACTTCCAGAGGTTCCATGGTTAATAAGTATTAATCTAAGGCTTACATCTTAAAACAAAGGATCAAATATTGACCTGTAAAAGACTACCCATTTGTAGTTCCAAAGTAAGATAATTACGTAGATCTTTTACCAAGCAATACCTTACTAATATTAATCTTTTAAGATATAAATAACTGATTTCTCAGTATTATTTTTAATACTACAGGCACTGAAAGATAACAAAATAAACTTTGGAAAATCTTTCTGAAAATATTTTTCAGAGGATTTGCTCAACTTAGAAAAAAGATTTTTATTTTTATTTTTTGTAGGGATAGATCTCGCCATGTTGCCCAGACTGGTCTGAAACTCCTGGGCTCAAATGATCCTCCCACTTTGGCCTCCCAAAGTTTTCAGATTACAGGTGTGAGCCACTGTGCCCAGCCAACTTAGAAAAATTCTAAGTTTATTATTTTATAAATCATATTCCCTATAATAGTTGTTCCTTCTAATAGTCCAAATCTTTGTTTCTTACCAGCTTTATTGAGATAAAATTCATTCAGACCCTTCTTAAAAAGGGCGCTGATCATCTAAGTTCATAGGTCAAAGATTAGTTCTCAAACAATGTACCTTTTCACCCTTAATTTACCAGAACCTAGTAAATGTCACATTTCCAAAGCAAATCCTTAAGATCCATTACAAACATCATATATGAAATAACAACTCACACTTGATCCAAGTTTGATGGATATGGCTGATGCTTTCTTTGTCGTCTGACTACCTATGGCAAATCCAAACTTGGAGATCTTTGTAGGCTTTGTTGGGAGGTCGGCAGCTTCTTCTTCAGCTGATCGCTTCTCAGCGCTGCGACTGGAACTTTCCCCTCCATTACTGGAAGAAACAGTCTTAGTTTTCACAGGTTTTTCTGCTTCTTCTTCAGGTCCTGGTGAAGTCGAAACAACTTACCAAGATGAGCTATTTTTACTTAGCAGATTGATGGGAGCAGCAACCTCAAAAAGCATCGTTATAAGGAAGATACCTCTGCAGTTGTCACCTACTGACCCACCAGTCTCTTCCACTGTTTGTTAGAGTATACAGCAGGAACTGAGAGTGTGTGGCAGCAGAAGAGGCTCCCATGAATTAACTAGCATCAAATACAGAGCAATTTAAAATTATAAACACAGAGTTCACAAAAAGTAAAGACCCTTCAACTAAACACTACAATTTGCACAATAATCTGGTTATCTGTGGGATTTTGCTTTTTAGAAATCAGATCTATCTAACATCTTTTACACTTAGTAGTTTGTGAGCACTCAGTCACATGGTAAAAGAATATACTTGGATAACAAATTATAATATTCTTCAGTAATGCAGTAATAATCATACAAAGTACCTAGTTATAAACAGGCCCATTATTACCCAAATGACAATGTTAATACAGCCTAGTTATTTTCTTGAGTGATGTGTTCCTCACGTAAATCTCACACAATCTTAGGAGTTGAAAAGGAACTTCAAGGTCACTCCCTCTTGAGAAATTTAATTCTACTCTGACAATTTGGTTATTACCTGTTTTAAGCTCCCCTAAGAACTATTTAAAAAAAAATCTTACTTTGGTTTATATCTTAGATTTTTCCATGAAAGATGAGTTAATCATAATTTCAAACAGTAGAAAGCATACATATGTAGGTTTGGAAGGCAAAATGTCTTGCTAGTTTTGCTTCTGTTTGTATGAAGTCAATGATGAAATTGGTTCACATTCTGACTTTCTTGGGTCTGTTATGTAAGACTAAGAACATATCAGGCGATAAGACAGAAGAAGGCTGGCTGATCATTAAAAATTTTATTTTCTTTCCCCAGTTTGCCCATTCACCATATAGGATGTATTCTGCTACACTGGATCAAGAGCTTATTTATGGAGAAAAAGAAGATGCTCCAAAAGATGGCCTTGATAACAGTTAAGAAAGCAGGACACAGAGCTAGAATGGGGAGAAAAAAAGTCAAACACAAATAGACTGACAAGCAAAGGATTAAAGATCAGAGGCTACAGATCTAGATCTATATAGTTTTGGACTAATGGGGTCTCTAGATTAATAAGAACTTTGAACAAAACATTTGATTCTGTTTAGATGAAAAATAAAAGAAACTCTTTATTCTCTTTGGACAAGGAGTAAAAGTTGTAAAGTCAGTATAGGGGAGGGAAATTAAGCAGGATTATGTTTTGGGATTTCCCTAAGAGACAAAGATAGCACTGAAATGGTTGCTTGAGGTGCCATTCTCTTATTTATATATAAAATCACAAAAGCACCTGAAGAATTAAAGAATCAAGATTGCTATTCAACAGCTGAAAAATGGAACTCAATTTACAAAGCACGAATATCTTTGAAAAAGAGTATGATGCAGTTTTGTCAGAGTCTCAGTTCATAACTAAAAGCACTTATGCTAATTTTATTCTGTATTCTATTTGTAGTTCTAATAAAGTATGACATTTCATAGTGAAACCCAAACAATAACTACTTTCCTGTGACTGACACACAGTTAAAATAAAAATCTCTTTGGCTCTACACATTGGAACAGAGAAACATACAAAAAACCTGCTGGCTTTATATGTAGAAACAATCTATACACCAAAGAATGACTAAATACACAATCAGTTTTTTTAAAAATGAGAAAATCACTTATCAATTTAGAACATAAAACATGGATAAAATAGCAAATCACTAGATTCTTTACTAAGGAATATTTTAATAAAAGGAATTTTATCTAATTTGTATTGAGCAAATAAAACATATAATTAATATGAAATAAAATTACACATGGTACTAGCATTTTTTTTTCATTGACTAATTGGAGAGGGGTGAGCCTTAGAGCACAAAGGTACGTTACTTTGAAAAAATTACCTAGTAAGCTGGGCACAGTGGCTCATGTCTGTAATCCCAGCACTTTGGGAGGCTGAGGCGGGTGGATCACCTGAGGTCAGGAGTTTGAGACCAGCCTGGGCAACGTGGCAAAACCCCGTCTCTACTAAATATACAAATTAAGATGGGCAAGGTGGTGAGCGCCTGTAATCCCAGCTACTCGGGCGGCTGAGGCAGGAGAATCGCTTGAATCCAGGAGACAGAGGTTGCAGTGAGCTGAGATCACACCACTACACTCCAGCCTGGGCGACAGAGCGTGACTTCATCTCAAAAAAAAAAAAGGAAAGAGAGAAAAAATTACCTAATAAGCAAGTTTAAGTCCATAAGGGTACCCTTCATAATCCATTTGCATTCTGGTTGCTTCCTTTTTTGAAAGAAGGGCAGAGCTACCTCTCTAGTATGCACAGAGGTGTGCAGCCTAAATGAGAAGGTGTTCAAGACCCTACTAGTGTCTGGCATAATAAATGTCAATTTCATTCACGCAGTTCTTGGTATAATCAAAAAAGCTTGAGATGGCCATGATTATGTATGACTAGCTCTTCTTCAACATTATTTCTAACGTTATTTCTCCTAACATTTTTTCAAAGAGCTACACAGATATAACCAAAGAGCAGAGAAAAAAAACTACCAAAGTTTTACCCTATTCTTTAAAGCAGGGAGTTCAAATAAGTAGCTTCTCTCACAGACATAAATTAATATTGGCCAGGCGCGGTGGCTCACGCCTGTAATCCCAGCACTTCGGGAGGCCAAGGCAGGCGGATCACGAGGTCAAGAGATTGAAACCATCCTGGCCAACATGGTGAAACCCCATCTCTACTGAAAATACAAAAATTAGCTGGGCGTGGTGGCACGGGCCTGTAGCCCCAGCTACTTGGGAGGCTGAGGCAGGAGAATCACTTGAACTGGGAGGTGGAGTTTGCAGTGAGCCGAGGTTGCGCCACTGCACTCCAGTCTGACGACAGAGCAAGACTCCATCTCAAAAAAAAAAAAAAAAAAAATTAATGGAAACTACTCATAAAAAAATACTTATACTTCCAACTCAGTAGACTGCTCAACAGGAATTACAATTCAGAACATTCTCTAGTTAAGCCCCTAAGACAAACTTGACAGTGTTTTCAAAAAAGTGACTGCCACAAAATTACCAATTTAGCAATATCCATGGTATGACATATTTTAATTATGACTCCTCTGCACAATTTCATTAAAAATATCTGACATTCAAAAATGGCTTAAATGTAACAGCACTACTTTCTTGTAACGACAAGGAGACAAATTATGTAGAAGTTAAGTGATATTACTTACTCTAAGCTACCACGAAAAAGACCATACTAATTTTTCTGATACCAATTAGCAAAGTAATTTTATACTATTTTTCCCCACATGCTAAAATGGAAACATCAATATTCATACTGTAGAACTAATAACCCTCAACTAAAAGAATGGCAGATAAATTATACAGTGGATTTATGATGACATTCAAGGTACATTTTGACAGCACATTAAACACATCTGCTACCCTCGGTCAAGACAGTTAACGAGATGGCCTTAAAGTCAACACATGATTCTTTAGACTTTTCCTCAAACTACTTCTAAATTTTTTTGCTTTTCCTCAAACTGCTTTTAAATTTTTATGTAATTTTATCCCACAATTTCCAAGACAATTTTTTTGGGAAAAAAATTCACTAGTGAGAAAGTAGTAGATAGTTTAAATTGTTCTTTCATAAGGTATTTTACTAGTCAAAAAAAAAAAAAAAAAAAAAAAGCAGGGGGTGGGGAGGGGAGAGAGAGAGATGGAGTTTCAGCTTAACAGAACCGTACGTGTTTTTTTAAGAAGGAAATCCTGGGTCCAAAGTAATTAACATTACACTTAATCTTTTCAATAATTTTTGTTCCCAAGGCAATTCACATGAAACATGTTAGTAGGTCTACTAGTGGCCTTCATATGCTATTAATCGTTTCTATTTTCTCATATTAAATAATTTCCGGAATGATAACTGAGGTGGTCAGAATAGAGAACAATGTTTAAAATACTCTAAAAACATTTTAAACAGCTCGCACGTGTTAAGTCACTTGTCTTGTTACGTGCAAAGAGAGAGCTGGAGAGATTACATGTTTCTTTTCCTTAACGCACAAGACCCGAATTTAGGGAGTGGAATGGACAGAATAAGGATAGCTGTAACCTGAGTTTAACATCGTAACAAAATACAGGAAGAGTCACGCTAGACTATTTAGTCGCCTAAGTATCTGGCAAGCGGTCAGCTGGCAACAGCCTAAGGGAAATACTTCAAAGAAAGGCAAGCAAACCTTAGCCCTAGACCCCACAGCTTAAACCAGAGGGCAGGCAAAGGCATTCCTCTTCCCCTCCATCACCTCGGCCCACCCTGTCACAGGGTCAGTATTAAACTTGGAAGTAAAGGAAAGAGAGCAGGCCGGAGTTGTCCACCTCCTCAGTGAAAAGAGAGCAGCAAGCGTAATTAACTCCTGCGTGGAACTGAGAGGCCGGCACAGTCAGAGACTCGGCCTGTGGCCAGTTCCCGCGGCAACTACTCGGTCGCTTGCACTGTGTGTATGTTTTGTCTCATGAGCGTCTCCGGTGTGTGTGTTTTGTGTGATATGCGTCTCCGGTGTGGCGGTAGCGGCTCCTGCACCGCCGCTCCTGGTCCCACCCCGAGTTCGGTCTCCCTTTCTGGCGCCCATCTCCCTTCTCCTCGGAATCAGGGCCTCCGCTGGGGCCAGGAGGTGACGAACAGTGGCCACCTCTCCCCCGGCAAGGAGGCGATGTGGGCCAGGAGCCCAGCGGGCCGCACCGGGCGTGCCCGAGGCAGGTCTGGGCCCAGCACCTGGCCGGGTGAGGTCCAGGTCCGCCCATTCTCGCCCCAACCCACTCCCCCCACCCTGGGGAGCCCAAAGAAAGGCCCGGAGCATCCCACGCTGCCCGCGACGCTGGGGTTGTGTTCACCTCCGGCGGCTCCAGCTCGCTGCGACTTTTCAGGCTTCTCCTCTCCCGCCTTCCCGTCCGCCATTTTCCCCGCCGCGGCCTCCCTTGCAGCCACGCCAAGGACGTCACGACCCCGCCCAGCAACCATTGAGTTTTTGGGGCCAGCCGGCGTGGTGGCGGCCTAGAGCGGTCCCGAAGAATGAAAAGAGGCCCCCCTTCGGAAACGGAAGTGGCTGTGATGTCATCGAGTAGCCGCCTCGGAAGGAAGAGTTGGGATGGTTGGGTGGTCTAAGTGGAGTGCTGGCTAGGGACTTTGTATTAGAGGGTAGTGAGGTCTTCATGGTCCAGCGACACGGCCCGAGAAGTGAGGGGAAATGGAGCATCTCCCTGGAAACGCTGGGATCTTAGAAGGTTTCTGCATACCCAGGTGTGGTTGCAGCTGAGGCTGAGAGGGTCTTCTGTTCCGGCCTTGCTGGATAACGTATGCCTGCCAACTCTATGTAAACAAAAAGCCCGCCTTCTTTTTCCCTATTTAAAGGGGAAATCAGCGTTTATGTAGCGCCCCCTAGCTTCAGACGCCTTTCATACACTCGTTTAATCACCGCGGTTGGCCAAATATAGAATTCTCTCAATTAGCTGTGCGAGTTGAGGCCAGAGAGAGTAATTTGTCCAAGTCAGGTAGCCAACTGTAAAGCTACTTTTTCTACAGGGTGCTTCTACGAAGTTGAGAAACTACTATGTCAAGTTCAGACTGCGGTAATTTTTGCTTTACTAAGAAATCTTTAGTGGATTCCTACAGTCTGCAGAATGAAGTCCGTGAGTTACATTAGGCCCTAGCCTACCTTTTCGGCTTCATCTTCCCCCTTTCTCAGTATTTATCCAGCCCTCCTAGCCAAATGGGGTCTATTACTTGCTTAGGGAACTGGAATTTCTGGGTTTGCTCTACGATATATAGTTAGAGAAAGTCTTAGGAGTCAGAACTTGGATTTGAATCTGTTTTGCCCTTTCCTGCTTGAGTAACCTAGAGACTTGCTTACTGCCTACAGACCTACCTTTTCTTCTCTATGAAAGAGAAATAATAATAGTGCCTCCTCAAAGAGTGGTAATAGGGCTCAAATGAGATCATTTTTGTATACCATTATTTGGTCACTTCATACTTCCCTCAATTTGTGTGTGTGTGTTTTTATTTTTTTTTATTTTTATTATTTATTTATTTATTTATTTATTTATTTATTTATTTTGAGACGGAGTCTCACTCTGTGGCCCAGGCTGGAATGCAGTGGCCGGATCTCAGCTCACTGCAAGCTCCGCCTCCCGGGTTTAGGCCATTCTCCTGCCTCAGCCTCCCGAGTAGCTGGGACTACAGGCGCCCGCCACCTCGCCCGGCTAGTTTTTTGTATTTTTTTAGTAGAGACGGGGTTTCACCGTGTTAGCCAGGATGGTCTCGATCTCCTGACCTCGTGATCCGCCCGTCTCCGCCTCCGAAAGTGCTGGGATTACAGGCTTGAGCCACCGCGCCTGGCGTGTGTGTGTGTTTTTAAACTGTTGTCTGTGAATGGCTCAAAAGTTCCTTGAAAACAGAGACCCAGTTTTTAAAAACTGTGCTGTGCGTTTCATATATGAAAAGTGTTCAATATTTGCAGATGGATTACACCTCGGGCTTCAAGTCCAGGGAGTGGAGAAAGAATGAAGAAAGTATCAAAATGTGTTTCCCATGACACAAACAGGGCAGTGTGGTGGTGATTTTGTGATCTAGGTTGAAGTCCCTGAGCCATCATTTATCATCATGTATGTAAAAGTAACCAGGAAACTATCTTACAGGTACTTAATTCATGTTTGTTTCATTTTCCTCGTGATCTTTTCAAGGTAATCCTTGAGACTCTCCACCTCCTTAGTGAAAAGAGAGCATTTTAAAAATGGAGGTATACGCGAAGATTTTTATTTGAGATTATGTATTTATAGATGCTTGTAATTTTTTTTTTTTTTTTTGGTGGGGGGATGGAGCCTCTCACTCTGTCACCCAGGCTGGAGAGCAATGGCATGGTCTCGGCTCACTGCAACCTCCGCCTCCTGGGTTCAAGAGATTCTCCTGCCTCAGCCTCCTGAGTAGCTGGGACAACAGGTGCGTGCCGCCGCACCCGGCTGTTTGTATTTTTAGTAGAGAAGGGGTTTCACTGTGTTGGCCAGGCTGATCTCAATCTCCTGACTTTGTGATCCGCCCACCTCAGCCTCCCTAAGTGCTGGGATTACAGGCATTAGCCACCGCGCCCGGCCGATTCTTGTAATTTTTAAGTGAAGAAGATAGAGAAGTCACATACCTGTTTAGGAGCGGATCCAGTTCCCATATACCACACTGCAGAAGTTAAGGATGTGCAGGACTACGTATGTAAGGGAAAAAAACAAAACAAAAAAAGGATGAAGATAGTAATCCATTCACCTTTCAGTTCCGTGAGTTTCATGAGGTGTGCCTGTCTTGTTCGCCACTGTTTCCCCAGCACCTGGATTATACTAGTCTGGATAAATATCTATTGAAGAAATTAATGCAAACTTCAGTAGCCTCCTACAAACGGGTTAGGAAATGAAAAGGTAGTGCAGTATGAAGGGGTGGAAAGGGGATGATTACTTTCCTCCGCATCAAGAGTCATGACAACATGCCTATAACAAAAGACAGGTTAACGAGAGAAGCCTAACAAATTAATGTGCATAAGCATGGGGAACAATACAACAAAATAAGAAAACTCAATAAGGGTCAGATGGTTGAAGCTTAAATACTTTTCACAGGGGAGAGAGAGGTGGGGGGACTACAGGCAATTTTAGAGGAGTAGTAAATTATTTTAGGAGATATTAATGCAGAAATTCACTTGTAAATTATTCTCTTTGTAAACCAAGTGAAACTAGAGAACCAACAATAATTTGAAGGCCAGGGGTGAGTGACTCACTCCCATGATCCCAGCTACTAGGGAGGCTGAGATGGAAGGATCACTTGAGCCCAGGAGGCAAGATTGCAGTGAGCCAAGATCTCGCCACTGCGCTCCAACCGGGGTGATAGGGTGAGACCCTGTCTCAAAAACAAAAAACAGTAGTTTGAGGCAAAGTTTGGGCTCTAAGTGTGGTGGTTAATTTTCAGTCTCTTTCTCTGTGATGTGAGTTTTTTTTCATGAGACCAGGTCTCACTGTGTTGCCCAGGCTGGAGTGTGGTGGCTATTCACAGGCATGATGATAGCACACTACAGCCTCAAACTCCTGGCCTCAAGAATCCTCCCAATTGAGACTCACAAGTAGCTGGGACTACATGTGTGCACCACTGTGTCTGGCTTTGTGATATGTTTTAATTTCTTCTGGTTAATGAAATTTCAGGGAGGAAGGAGATAGAAAGCAATTGTGTTCTTTGATGGGTCTGGTTTCTAGGTAGATAAGAAACTTCAAAGAACAGTCTTATCCTGTGTTTTGGGGGAGGCAGAGGATTGAGAGGCAGGAGGTTGAGTGGGGAGATCAGAGACACCTTGTGGCTGCTTCTCTAGTTCAGCATGTCATGTTATGTTAATATAGATGTGTAATTTGTGAGGTGACAACTATAATATCTAACATTTATTCAAGCTTACTATACACCAAGCATTATTGTAGGTATTCTACATGAAATTAAGTACATTAAATCATTACAACCCTATGACTTAAGTGCTACTATTACTCCCATTTTTATGGAAGAGGGAATTTGGGCACGGAAAAGGGAAGAAGTGGAGCTGAACTTGAAATTCAGGCCAAGAGCTACCAAAAAAAAATTAGAGTGGAGAAGAAAAGTGGCTAATCATGATTTCACTAACCTTAAATAGGTTTTTTTGTTTTTTTCTTTTTTTTTTTTGAGACAGGATCTCATTCTGTTGCCCAGGTTAGAGTACAGTGGCTCATAGCTCACTGCAGCCTTGAACTCCTGGGCTCAAGTGATCCTCCTGCCTTAGCCTCCCAAAATTCTGGGATTACAGACGTAAGCCATTAAGTAGGTTCTTAATGTAGCCTTATAATTCTACTACATGTCCTTAGACTATTCTCAATTTCAGTGTACATCAGAGTCACCTGAAGGGCATTTTAAAACACAGATTGCTGGGCCCCACTGCCAGTTTCTGATTCAGTTGACTCAGTGGCTAGGGCCCTAAGATTTATGAAGTGG
The DNA here is from genome assembly GCF_003255815.1 of Theropithecus gelada. Lineage (NCBI taxonomy): Eukaryota > Metazoa > Chordata > Mammalia > Primates > Cercopithecidae > Theropithecus > Theropithecus gelada. The sequence goes on along the minus strand of NC_037669.1, from coordinate 21,684,369 downwards.
CGCTTGTCCTTGTTTACACACATCACTATTGTTCCATCCGATTTTTCTTTCTACTATTGAGGCATTCCCAACATCATACATACATACTTTTATGTCTCCCATCTTAATAACTCTTCTCTTGATCTCATATCTTCCTCTAGCTCCTCATTCCTATTTCCCTTCATATAGAAACTCTTTGAAAAGATTGTTCATACTCCGTCTCCTATATCTGTCCATTCTTTATTTTATCTTTTGAGACAAGGTCTTGCTCTGTTACCCAACCTGGAATGCAATGACATGATCATGGCTCACTGCAACCTCCACATCATAGGCTCAAACGATCCTCCTGGCTCAGCCCCCCAAGTAGCTGAGACTAAAGGCACACACCACCACGCTCACTAGCTCAAACTTTTCTCCTTTTTTTTTTTTTTAATTTTTTTGAGACAGAGTTTCGCTCTTGTTACCCAGGCTGGAGTGTAATGGCATGATCTCAGCTCACTGCAACTTCTATCTCCCAGGTTCAAGCGATTCTCCTGCCTTAGCCTCCCAAATAGCTGGGATTACAGGCATGCACCGCTATGCCTGGCTTTTTTTTTTTTTTTTTTTTTCCTTCCGTATTTTTAGTAGAGATGGTGTTTCTCCATATTCGTCAAGGTCGTCTTGAATTCCCGACCTCAGGTGATCTGCCAGCCTCGGCCTCCCAAAGTGCTGGGATTACAGGCCTGAGCCACTGCACCTGGCTTTGTCCACTCTCTTTTAACGCTACTCCAATTGGCTTTCTTTTCAACCCTCCATTGAAATTGCTGTTGTCAAGATAATCAGCAATGTCCTCATTCCTACATTCAGTGGTCAGCTCTGACTTCATCTTACTTGATCTGCAGCATGAAACACTTTTTTTCATTTTGCCTCCAGGACATTTTCTCTCGTTTCTTACTGGTTGCTCTACCTCAGTCTTATTTGCCGGTTCCTTCTCATCTCCCACACCTCTAAATGTTGGAGTACCTCAGGGGTCAGACATCAGATATCTTTATCCACACAGACTCCCCAGATGGCCTCAACTAGTCTGGAGCATTTAACTACATTATTAACATCTCCAGCCAGACCTTGTCCCTGAACTCCAGGCTCATATATCCAACTGACCACTTGACATCTCCACTTGGACATCTAATAGGCAACTGTAAAATGTCCCAAAGTTAACGTTGGATTACCTGCCCCCTCAAAGCTTCTGCATTTCAGTAAATAGTAACAAGTCCTTCCAGTTTCTCTAGTCAACAATCTTGAAGTCATACCTAAATTTTATCTTTCTCCCATCCAATCTATTACTGCCAGCTTTACCCCTTCAGACTAAACACATTCAGATCTGACTGCGTCTCACTACCTACCTATTATCTCTCACTTTTGTTACTGCAATAGCCTCCTAACTGGTCTTTCTCTTATAATCTGTTCTCAACATAGCAGCCAAAGTGATCATTTTAAACTGAATCCAATTTGGGGTGGGGTGGGACAGGTGGGAGGAGATGAAGACAAGATGAAGATCCCTAAATGGGGTGGTGGTAGCAAGTGGGCAAGAAAAGACAAGAATCAGAGAAAGAGGAAGAAAAGAAATCATCCAAGGAAGGGGAGGAAAAAAATCACCCATTTCAGATTTATATGTGGGCTGGAGGAAAAAGTTTCTGTTAACGTTTTCACATAGAATATACAAAACCATGGGGGTGGGTGGTGGAGAATGAGTCACATTCATCTATTCAAATGTTTAAGCACTAGGCTCTAGGGATGTTAACAGTGAATAAGACAGAAAAAAAAAACAATTTCCTGCCTTCACAGAGCTAATATTCAGTTTTCCTATTAAAACATAAGTCAGATGTCACTTTTTAGTTGAAGACCATCTGATCTTCTGGTAAAAACCAAAGTTCTTATGGTGGCTTAAGATGCGTTACTTGACAGATCTAGCTACCCCTCTGACCTGATCTTCAGCTCTTTACTCCTTTTGCTTCAGGCGCACCAGCCTCCTTGTTGGACCTTGAACCCTCTCTCAAGAGCTTTTACACTTGTTCCTTTTGCTTGGAATTCCCTTCCCTCATATCTTCATAGCTTACTCTCACTTGAATTCTGTGGAGATATCACCTTGTCTGTCTTTGGGCAAATTAGGAAAGGAATACCTCCTTAGTGGATGCAATCTTTTAAGCACATGGCCTAAAGACGGACAGTCTTTGTATGAAGAAATGGCGTCTTTTCTAGCAAATGCAACCCTGCAACAGGGCATCATTCAGGGTTCTAAAATTCCAGCTACTTGGGAAACTGAGGCAGGAGGCTCACTTGAGCCCAGGAGATTGTGGCTGCAGCGAGCCATGATCACACCACTGCACTCCAGCCTGGGTTACAAGGTGAGGCTCCATCACAAAAAACAAAAAACAAAAAAAAGAAATGCATTGGACGCTTATGCTAATTTCCAATTCAGAAATTAGGAATAGTTGCCTATATCATTCCTATTTCCCATGTTTTCAAAAATGTTATTTTTAGTTTCTGAGACAGGGTCTCACTGTTGCCCAGGCTATAGCACAGTGGTGCAATGTTGGTTCACTGCAACCTCCACCTCCCAGGCTCAAGTGATCCTCCCACCTCAGCCTCCCAAGTAGCAGTGACTACATGCACACACCACCACACCTGGGTAATTTTTGTATTTTTTTTAGAGATGGGGTTTCACCATGTTGCCCATGCTGGTATCAAACTCCTGGGCTCAAGTGATCAGCCTGCGATGGCCTCCCAGAGTGCTGGGATTACAGGAGTAAGCCAGTGCACCAAGCATAAATCCCTTTTTCCATAAGAGGACAAGAAATCAGTTTTATCCGTGAACCCGTTTTTCATAGTTGTATGGAAAAACCCCCACAAACTCAAAGTCCTTTTTCCTATTTTCTCCCTCAACAAGCAACACAGACAGAAGACTTCTGTGACCAAATGTGGGGGAATTTCTCATCAACACACAAGCAATCAGTTCTGCACTGGACACCAGCCGGGTGTTCTGTAATTCAATTCAGATACTATCTACCTGGAGATAGTGTCAGAGCCCACAGGTTGAGGGCCCAGTCCCTGAAACTGCTCCCTCCTCCCACCCCAGCACAAGTTGCAAATCTGGGCCTACAGAACTTCTGACTGACTGGCTTCAAGTTGGAGTACCAACTCCTTCTCTCGATTAATCTGCTTGAGTGGCTCATAGAATTGAAGCAAACACATTTACTAGTTTACTATAAAAGACATTACAAAACATACAGATGAAGAGATGCACAGGGAAAGGTATGGGGGAAGGGGTGCAGAGCTTCCAAGCCCTCCCCAGGGCACCACCCTCTAGGAACCTCCATAAAAAAGTCTACCAATGGTACAACTATTTATTTGGGATAATTTAAAGAGGATTCTGTTCAACAATCTTGGACAATTCTTTTTACTTATTATCTTTTTACAGTAAACAAAGTATAATCCCAAAGTTCTGCAGATATTTAATTGGGAAAAGACACAACCCTACAGTCAGTTGGGAAAAACTATCTTTAGAAGAGAAAAATGTATTATTTGGGAAGAAATATATTAACAGAACTGTATTTCCAACCCATTTACTTTTTAGGCCATGAAATGTTCTCATTTGAGCCACTTCTTCTGTGCACACACATTTAGAGAACCTTTTGAAAATGAATTAAAAGTCTTTGCCTTCTTCAATCTGTTGATAAACTCTTGAGAATCCTGAGAAATCTCCAGAAAACCAGTATGTTTTCTCTGGGGAACAAATTTCAGAGCCTCTTCCCAATTACCAGTGTTTTTCAGACATAACAAAATACGCATCATTTGATCTAAGGTGAGATTTTTGTTACCAGTATCCCATTGTAAATATTTATCTAATGGAAGGCATTCAGTTGCCAGCTTCAGCTGTTTTGCCTTGGCTAGGGATGTGCCTGGCTGCATCTTCTTATCAACAAAAGACCCAATTATATAAACTTTGTCATGCCTGAAAGTAGTCATAACATTGGGAGAATCTGCAGTTAAATAGATAATACTGTCCTTTGGAAATAAATCTACATGAGACTTTTCTGTTGCTGTTAAAAGCAATTTGTCCCATTTTTCTTCATACCGTTTAACCAACTCTCTGTGATAAACACTATCTGTTTTTAGATTGCAGAAATAAATATGGAAAGGATCAACATTTCTTCTGTTCCATCCTTCACTTTCTAAAAGCTGGGAAACAGTATACTGCAATTCTTTTGGTGTCATATAATTTTCGTAAGCCATGTCAAAAACCAAAGGTTGTCCAAACTGCATGGCCTGGGCACCCTTCCAGCCCATTGCAATGTTTATATTCCTATCCCAAAGTCGTAAGAATAGAAAGTTTTGCTGTTTATCTTCCTCAGTGGTTTCCAGCAGCTTGACATTTTTTGCTTCTTCCCTTGCTGCTGCTTTCATTTCCTTTTTTATTTGCTTAGCTTTTTTGTGTTTTTCCTTCACATATAAATATTTTAAATATTTTTTTTTTGCTGTTTTAGAAACACATTCCATAATGGTTTTGAGCTCTTCTTCAGTGATGTGTTCTGGTACTTCTTTGCCAAGCAATCTCCACATCTCAATGAACTCTCTGGTGGCAGCTAGAGGATCTTCATCCTTACTGCTTGAGATTGTTGAAACACATTCTTCTTGCACACTAGATTTCATGGTAGTTTTCCACTTATCCAATTCTAGCTCTTCAGAAGGGGGTGTACTCTCATTATTAGGATAAGTAACAGCTGGTATTTTGGAAGATATGTACCTCTGCAAAATTGTTGAATATAAATTATTTCTCTTCCTATGAAGGGTAAATGGCACCAAAAACCTGGTGAAGGGTCTGAAGAAATTGACACAAACACTCATTTTGAGGAAAGCAGATATGTAAGAAAACTCCTGTAAAAGAAGAAAAATGCAATTAAAAATTAAGATTTTAAAAAGGTATCAACTAATTGTGCAAGTATAAATCTGAAATACCAAAATAAAATCAATTTTTGAAACACAAAGTCAAATCTTTGTACCAATTTTTTTTTCTAGACTCCTGTGGCCTAGAGCCTGTGATCACTCATTGAGCAAAAAGTTTAAAACTTAGTTGGGTTCTTGGCTGGGTGCAGTGGCTCATGCCTGTAATCCCAGCACTTTGGGAGGCCAAGGTCGGTGGATCACCTGATGTCAGGAGTTCAAGCCTAGCCTGGCCAAGGTGGTGAGAAACCTCATCTCTACCAAAAATACAAAAATTAGCCAGGTATGGTGGCAGACACCTGTAATCCCAGCTTCCTGGGAGGTTGAGGCAGGAGAACTGCTTGAACCCGGGAGGTGGAGGTTGCAGTGAGCCAAGGTTGTGCCACTGCACTCCAGCCTGGGTGACAGAGTGAGACTCTGTCTCAAAAAAAAAAAAAAAAGTTGGGTTTTTATTTTAGGAATGAATTTCACTATTGCTTTAGCTAAAAGGATAACTTTCCTTTTCAGATTTTTATCTAGGGGCCCAGATAATGTTACTGGGCAACAAATTTGTGTATCACCAAGGCAGCTGACATCATGATGCTCCATTCTCCTCCATTCTACACTAAGCCCAGATATAGAACCAAACACAAGATCCTTCACAAAAGCAACAAATAAAGACAAAGGACATGAAAGCAACTGAAAATGGCAACAGGTAAAAAGCACTTAGGAACTGCTGTACCAATGCCCTCATTACAGAAATATACCGAGATCTACTGATCAAAAAATAGCAACAAACTCTTCCCCAGTTCAGGCTTTATTTTGCAGCAAATGTTTTTAACAAAGAAAATGTCCAAGATTGGGACAAATGTATAAAAAGCTCCACAATTTTATCCTAAAGGCCTGGATGTCCTTGAGATATTGAAGGTGCTTACAGATGTAAAACTAGTCTCAAATTTGAAGGAAAAGAAATACAGGGAATTCAAATTTTTACAAAATGCAAATAAAACACTTGAAAAATTCCTTCTTCCCTTGGCTTCATTTAATGACCCTGCACAGGTTTCCTGCTCTCTGACCAGTGCACTGATGTCCAGATGCCCCTCCCTTAAAGGTGGATATAACTCTGCATTCTATCCTATTCTTTTTTTCAATCTATATATTTCCCTTGTGCGATGTGACTTACTTCTGTGGCTTCAATGACCATTCATCAGAAAGACACCTCAAATGCAGGCCGGGTGCGGTGGCTTACTCCTGTAATCCCAGCACTTTGGAAGGCCGAGGAGGGAGGATCGCTTGAAGCCAGGAGTTTGAGACCAGCCTGACCAACATGGTGAAACCCCATCTCTACTAAAATTACAAAAATTAGCCAGGTGTGGTGGTGCACGCCTGTAATCCCAGCCACTCGTGAGGCTGAAGTAGAAGAATTGCTTGAAAAGGTGGTGGGGGGGGGCGGAGCCGAAGTTGCAGTGAGCCGAGATTGTACCACTGCACTCCGGTCTGGGCGACAGAGTAAGACTGTCTCAAAAAAACAAACAAAAAACACCTCAAATGCAACAAATCGAAATAACCCCTCTACCTTTGTTTCACAATCTGGTCCTCCTTCAGTGTTGTTTCAAGGGATATTGCTATCCATTGGTATTGTTCCCAGCATATATTTCTAAGCCTATTGCGGCCAGGTCAGCAGCATCAGCATCTCTAGCTACTCTTCACCTCACACTTTAGTATTCCACCATTAGTTTTCACAGCACTCTTGTGCCTATGACAGTGCTTCTAACACTGTACTGTAATTGGCTGGTTATCTATTTGCCTCTCTAGATGGTAAGGACTAACTAGTGTCCATGAGGACAAGGACTTTGTCTATAATGTTAACATTGAATCCAATGCTTGACAATATTTGGCTCACAGTAATCACGCAAATATTGTCCTAATATCCTTGCTCGATGCTTCTTACATTAAAAAAAAGAAAAAAAGTTCAGCCTCCCTTTATTATTTTTTTTGAGAAGGAGTATCGGAGTGCAGTGGCGCCATCTTGGGTCACCGCAAGCTCCGCCTCCCGGGCTCACGCCATTCTCCTGCCTCAGCTTCCCGAGTAGCTGGGACTACAGGCGCCCACCACGCCCGGCTAATTCTTTTGTATTTTTAGTAGAGACGGGGTTTCACTGTGTTAGCCAGGATGGTCTCGGATCTCCTGACCTCGTGATCCGCCCGCCTTGGCCTCCCAATGTGCTGGGATTACAGGCGTGAGCCACCGCGCCCGGCTCAGCCTCCCTTTAAAGAGAAACAATTTACTTTAAAATCCCCGAAATATTTAAGCTGGAGTCCCCAGGCACCAGTCTAATAAACATTGATTTCAGAAAGAGTTTTAAAAGTTTTATTCTTGTAACTGGTAAAGACTTAGAATACCACAGAAATGAAAACCCCACTTGTAAAAAGCAATCAAGGACATCGTTTCAGGAACCACTGATTTTGTTTAAGGTACTGTACTAGTTACAGTTTATTATTCACTGGGCTTCCTCTTACCTCTGGACCTTCCGAGCGCATATGCTCCACTAAGTGCGTCCCGGAACGTCTCCAGCATCCTCCCACCCCCAACACACACATTAGGAGAAAGAAGAAACTCGCTTACCAGGAGTGCAAAGATAGTGGTTCTAGCTGACGCAAAGTGCAGGGAGGGACCCTAGAGGACGAAGGACTCCGCCGTATGGACGCCCAGTGACCCGCGCCGAAGCCAGCACGCAGCTTACCCAACATTCCACACGATAGACCAAAGTGGTCGCTGGGGTCAGGCGGAAGTTCCGCCCTCTCCCTTCCGGCGCTGCTTTTTTATGTCACAGCACGCGAAGAACGCTTTCCCGGCTGAAAGAAGCGCCGTAGAGGAGACAGCTGTCAGTAGGCAGTTGGGTATTTGCAGACTACGCTGTTAGTTGTCATGGACCTGTACCTGTGTTGTGTTGTGTTATGTTGTGTTGTGTTTTCCTCCATTTATCCTAAAAACTGTCTCTGGGCCGGCCAGGTGGCTCACACCTGTAATCCTAGCGGTTTGGGAGGCTGAGGCGGGCGGATCACTTGAGGTCAGGAGTTCGAGACCAGCCTGGCCAACATAGTGAAATCCCGTCTCTACTAAAAACACAAAAATTAGCCAGGTGTAGTGTCGCGCGCCTGTAGTCCCAGCTACTCAGGAGGCTGAGGCAGGAGAATCACTTGAACCCGGGAGGCGGAGGTTGGGGTGAGCCGAGATCGCGCCACTGCACTCCAGGCTGGGCAACAGAGTGAGACTCCGTCTCAAAAAGCAAAACAAAAACTGTTTCTAATCCTGTTCTCAACTGACTCTCCTCTTGGGCTCCGTATTTATAAACATTTGCTGACCAAGTACTAAAATAAAGTGTGTCTTTTTCCACAGATCTTCTTACTCAGCTTCAAACTCCCTGACGCTAGGACTTTAAACTCTTAATCTTTTTGACCAGTTTATCACCAGTACCTGTCACTATGCTTGGAACATGGTAAGCCACAGTAAGTTTCTCTCTCCTCCTAGTTCATTTGGAAAATTTAATGTGAAATGAAGTTAAAACACTGTTGTAAATTGGTGGCCTTTGGGTCAAAATCCAGCCTTCACATATTTTGTTTAGCTAGCACAGTGTTTTTATGTTTTCAATTATTTTGGTTCAGCTGTCATCTTAAAAACATGTGGTACAAGACCATTTACTGGGGAAAGGTCAATCTTTTCGACAGTTCGTGCTGGGAAAACTGTATATACACATGAGAAGAGTGAAGTTGGACCCTTACCTAACACCATATATAAAAACTAACTCAAAATGAGTCAAATACTTAAATATAATAGTGTAGTGAAAACTATAAAACAGAATTAAACATATAGGAAAATCTTCATGACATTGGATTTGGTAGATTTCATAAGTATTACACCAAAATCATAGGCAACATAAGAAAAAATATACAAATTGGGCTTCATAAAATTGAAATATTTTTGGGCTGGGCGCGGTGGCTCATGTCTGTAATCCCAGCACTTTGGGAGGCTGAGGCAGGCAGATCACGACGTCAAGAGATCGAGATCATCCTGGCCAACATGGTGAAACCACGTCTCTACTAAAAATGCAAAAATTAGCTGGACATGGTGGTGTGTGCCTGTAGTTCCAGCTACTCAGGAGGCTGAGGCAGGAGAATTGCTTGAACCTGGGAGGCAGAGGTTGCAGTGAGCCGAGATTGTGTGACTGCACTCCAGCCTGGCAACAGAGCGAGACTCTGTCTCAAGAAAAAAAAAAAAAGAAGAAATACTTTTGTACATAGAAGGACACTGTCAACAGAATAAAAAGGCAATCCACAGAATGGGAGAAAATAGTTGCAAATCATGTATCTGTTAAGGGATTAATATCCAGAATATGGCTGTGCATGATGGCTCACGCCTGTAATCCCAGCAGTTTGGGAGGCCAAGGTGGGCGGATCACCTGAGGTCAGGAGTTTGAGACCAGACTGTCCAACATGGTGAAACCCCGTCTCTACTAAAAATATAAAAAATTAGCTGGGCATGGTGGCAAGCGCCTGTAATCCCAGCTACTTGGGAGGCTGAGGCAGGAGAATCGCTTGAACCCAGGAGGCAGAGGTGGCAGTGAGCCTAGATCGCGCCACTGCACGCCAGCCTGGGCACGACAGTGTGAGGTTCCATCTCAAAAAACAAAACAATGACAACAAAAAATCCAGAATATGTAAAGAACTAGAACTCGACAACAAAAGAAACCTAAACAACTCAATTCAAAGTGAGCAAAGAACTTGAGTAGACATTTCTCCAATGAAGATATAAAAATGCCCAGTAAGCACATAAAGAGATGTTCAACATTATTATGAAAATGCAAATAAAAACCACAATAAGGCTGGGCATGGTGGCTCATGCCTGTAATCCTAGTGTTTTGGGGGGCTGAGGTGGGAGGATCACTGAGTCCAGGAGTTCAAGATCAACCTGGGCAACATAGCAGGACCCCATCTCTACTAAAAATAAAAAAATAGCCAAGTGTAGTGGTGTGTGCCTGTCGTCCCAGATACTTGGGAGGCTGAGGCAGGAGGACCACTTGAGCCCAGGAGTTTGAGGCTGCAGTGAGCTATGACTGCACTACTGCACTGCATGGGTGACAAAGCAAGTCTGTGTTTTTCCTGTCTCTAAAGAGAAAAAAAGCCAAAAAAGTTAAATGTTGGCAAAGACGTGTAGAAATTGGAACCTTGTATATTGCTGGTAAGAATGTAAAATGGAGCAGATACGGCTGAGTGTGGTGGCTCACGCCTGTAATCTCAGCACTTTCAGAGGCTGAGGTGGGCGGATCACGAGGTCAGGAGATTGAGACAATCCTGGCCAACACGGCGAAACTCCATCTGTACTAAAAATACAAATATTAACTGAGCATGGTGGTGCGTGCCTGTAGTCCCAGCTACTCGGGAGGCTGAGGCAGGAGAATTGCTTGAACCTGGGAGGCAGAGGTTGCAGTGAGCCGAGATCACACCACTGCACTCCAGCCTGGTGACAGAGTGAGACTGTCTCAAACAACAACAACAACAAAATGGAGCAGATGCTATGAAGAACAGTTTAACAGTTCCTCAAGAGACCACAGAATGAACATATTCTGCAGCTACTCCTAGTTATATACCCAAAGGAATTGAAAGCAGAGACACAAACAGACACTTGTACTCTAATGTCATTGCAGCATTATTGATAATAACCAAAAGGTGGAAGCAACCCAAATATCCAGGAACAGATGAATAGATAGAAACATGTTGCATGTACATATAATGGAATATTATTCAGTCATAAAAAGGAATGAAGTTCTGATACATGGTACAACATGGATAAATTTTGGAGGCATTATACACTAAGTGAAATAAGCCAGGCACTAAAGGACAAATATTGTATAAATCCACCTATATGAAGTACGTATAATAGTCAAATCATAAAGACAGAAAGTAGAATAGTGTTTACCAGGGGCTGGGGAAAGGGAAGAATGGGCAGTTACTGTTTAATAGGTATGGATTTTCAGTATGAGATGATGAAAAAGTTCTGGAGATGGATAGTAGTGATGGTTGTACAAGAACGTGAATGTATTTAATGCCATTGAACTGTACACTTGAAAATGACTAAAATGGAAATGTTTATATTATATATACTTTACCAAAATAAAAGAAGGTAGGCATAGTCTTTTCCAAATGATTTTAAAAGACGAGATCTTTTGTAAGAGACTGATTACCATCATGTTAGAAAGGTGAGGTAGGGCTAGCAAAATAATCATGAGTTTACACCCAAACATGGAAAAAATTCAAGAATAAATATCCTCTAGTGGTTATAACAAATAGCAGTGGTAGGAGTTATCTTTTTCTTGTTCCTGTTCTTTAAAGAGATACATCTGAAGTTTTTCCATTAATATTTTATGAAGGTTTTTGCTATATGATCTTTGTCAAGTAAAGGAAATTTCATTCTGTTAAATTTACTAAGTTTCTTTATGTGAAAAATCTTTGGACGTGTTTCTAAAAATATAGCAGAACATAATTTATTCAGTATGTCTGGGATCTGACCTGTTCTAGATTAAGAATATTTCCAGGGTTCAGACATCTTACCTCTAAAAAAAAGCTCAGTGATTTTCAAAATATATGTTTTGGCATAGAAAAATGGCTTGTAATATGGGATGTAAGGTACACAAAAAATAAATTTTAGGCCGTGAGCAGTGGCTCATGCCTATAATCAGCATTTTCGGAGGCCAAGGCAGGCAGGTTGCTTCGGCTCAGGAGTTCCAGACCAGCCTGGCCAATGTGGTGAAACCCTGTCTCTACAAAAAATACATAAAAAAAGAAAAGAAAAAGGACTAATTTTTAAAAGCAAGGAAATGCATAAAAACCCATAAGGCAATGTCACATAAACACTAGAATTGAAAAAGTAGAAGATCTGAATGCTCTCTCTTAGCTCATATTTCTTCTTGGAAACAATGGTTACACCTAAGTAGAGGCTGTTTTGTAGTCAAGGCACCCACTCTCCAGTTCCCCAGAGCTTATTCCACCACATGTTATCGTTTCTACACTGGTACAAATGTAATTTGCCATGTATTTTGCTTGCACTGTTTATTATATAATAGAGAACGATTTCTCTATACCAACGTCTCTTTCAAGAGTTGGAAGACAAAGCATGGATTCAAAGATTTAGGTGTTACTTACAAAGTAGGGAACTCTGATTCTCTGCTTTACCTTCAATGTCTACAGCAGCGCTTGGCAAGTATCGGAAACTCAATAATTATTTGCTGATGAATGAATGCTAAATAGATCAGGTAAGTGATGTTAGTGGCTTGGACAAGAGTGGTGGCAGTAGAGGCAAAGAAAAGGGGGAAGATTTGAAATACATTTAAGAGGTGGACATGACAGAATTTGGTGATCAATTTGGGAGAGAAAGAGAGGAACAAGTCAATAGTTTGGTTTGAGTACTTGGGCAGACAGTGAAAAGGAGTATATGGGGTGAGGGCAGACATGGTAAGTATAGTGTTAGATATGTGGCTTTTGAGCTGTCTTCAAGACAGCCAAATGATGTCTCCTTTAGGATATTTGGCAGTTGGCTGTGTGGGTCTGGAGTTTAGGAGAAAGAAGAATGCACCAAAGATAGAGATTTGAGAGTTACTAACAGAGTCTGTGAAACCATATGGGAGGAAGAGATTACCTAGGGCTTGGGTAGAGAACAGGAATGGACAAAGGAAACTGAAAATAAGCAGCTAAAGAGATGGGAGGTAAAAAACCAGAATATGACATAGAAATCAAGGAAAGGGTGTTTTCAAAGACAAGTGGATGGGTAACAGGGTCAAATATTGCCTAGAGATCATGCAATGCAGACTGAAAAGTATCTACTAGATTTAGCAATACAAGGGCCACTGGGACCTTAATTGTGAGGCTTTAGCCAGATGAATGTGAATAAGGAATGAGGAGATTATGAGAAAGTAGAATCAGCAAGTTTAAACATTTCTATGAAATTTGTCTGAAGAAAAGACAGCATGCTTAGTCCCTGGGTGTGGAGTTCAGGAAAATTTTCTTCATTATTATTACTGCTATGTTAGGAGAGGCCTGACATTTTAAATGCTGAGAGAATCATCAGCAAAGGGATAAGAGAAAGAAAGGATAATAGGATGGGTAGACTTCCTGAGAAGATTAACAGAGATGGTATTTAGAGGAGAGATGGAGAGATTGGTTTCGTATAAGAGGAAGAAATACCACTTCCATTGTAACAAGAAGAAAGGAAGAAAGGTAGGTAGGTATGGAGGACAATTTATAGACATGATGGCTATAATTTGATATAGTTTGCATTCTCTGTGAAAGAGGTAGACAAACTACCTCTGAGGAGACTAAAGATGGGGTGAAGGTTTATTATTATAAAGAATAATGTATAACAAATATATAGAAACAGAAAGTAGAGTGGTTGTTACTATGGAGTCCTAATTAGGGAAAAGGAGTCAGGCTGGCGGGACCAGGGGAAAGCAAAGAGATAAAACAAATAAGCTATAAATATGCCTTTCTTCATGGTTCAGGACATATAAACAAAAAAGGAAGCAGATGAATTATGGGTCTGTTTTTCTTTATGCTCAAGGATATATTGTCCAAGACATATGGCCCTCCTACTCAGATAATGTACGTAACTCACAAACTTACTGCTTACCAACAAACGCCTCAATTTATCAAACATCTCATCTGACAAAAGAATGCAATTTATGCTCCCAGTGCATTGGCATTATCAATCAGCCCAAGTTCTATTCTATAAAATCTCCAGCTAACCTTTGTCTCTTTGCAGTCAGCTCCTCTTTTGCAGGCTTCCAGTTGCTTTATTGCAATGTCTTGTCTTGTCTTGTCTTGTCTTGTCTTTCTTTCTTTTCTTTCTATTTTTTTTTTTTTTGAGATGGAGTCTCACTCTGTCACCAGGCTGGAGTACAGTGGTGCAATCTCAGTTCACTGCAATCTCTGCCTCCCAGGTTCGGGCCATTCTCCTGCCTCAGCCTCCCAAGTAGCTGGGGCTACAGGCATGCGTCACCATGCCCAGCTAATTTTTGTATTTTTAGTAGAGACGGGTTTCACCATGTTTGCCAGGATGGTCTCGATCTCTTGACCTTTTGATCTGCCTGCCTTGGCCTCCCAAAGTACTGGGATTATAGGCATGAGCCACCGTGCCTGGCTTTTCCTACTTTCTTTCATAAATTTGCCTTTCTTTACAACCATTTTTGGTAAATTCTTTTACTCCAGAGCCACTGGCCCAGATTGTTGTCCCTGCCACCCCGTGACAGTTACCAGGAATGGTGGAGTTGTTTAATGAGTTTCAGATATGCAAGATGAAAAAGTTCTGGAGATCTGTTGCACAACAATGTAAATATACTTAACACTGCTGAAATGCACACTAAAAAAATGGTTAAGATGGTAAAGAAAGAAGTATGGGTTGACTAGTGAGACAGCCATGATATCAGGCAGTGTTGATGGTCTAGTTTAGTTTGGGGATCATGAATTTATAGTGGTACCAATCTGTGTTACGTGATCTTGCTCTTTATTTTGCTAATGCTGCTAATGGCTAAGATGTCTGGGTATAACTCAGTTTATAGAAGGGGAGTGGTGTAAAGTTGTTAAATATATTGGTATAGGGGAAGAAATATGACTTTCTATCTTCCCTTCGTGAGTTCTTAGCTGAGACTCTCTGTAACAAAAGACAGAATGAACAAGAGAAAAACAAGTTTAGTAACATGTATACATCTTGTATGCAAGATGGGAGATAACCCAGAGAGATGAGTAAATCTTTTTTATTTATTTATTTATTTATTTATTTTTTGTATTTTTTAGTAGAGACGGGGTTTCACCGGATTATCCAGGATGGTCTCGATCTCCTGACGTCGTGATCCGCCCATCTCGGCCTCCCAAAGAGTAAATCTTAAAAAATAAAAATTAACAAAAAAATCTTTTCAACTTCAGGCTTAAATATTATCATTTTCTGAAAACAACAACAACAGCAGCAGCAACAACAAATAAGGATGTGGAGACAGAGACAGATTCAGTTGAGATGGCCAGCAAAATTACCTTAAACAGAGATAAGGTTTGTTATGTAGATTTCAGTTGATCCTGTCTTGATTGTTTAAGAGTCTCTAGTGATTTAGGGCTAGACTGGTGGCTCATGTTTGTAATGCCAGCACTTTGGGAGGACGAGGTGGGCTGATCACCTGAGCTCAGGAATTTGAGACCAGCCTGGCCAACATGGCAAAGCCCCATCTCCACTAAAAATACAAAAACAAAAGAAAAAAGAAAAAATTACCCAGGTGTGGTGGTGCACGCCTGTAGTCCCAGCTACTCAGGAGACTTAGGCTGGAGAATTGCTTGAACCTAGCAGGTGGAGGTCATGCCACTGCACTCAGCCTGGGCAACAGAGTGAGACTCCATGTCAAAAAAATAAAAAGCCTGTTTAGTGATTTAATAATCAGTGTCTTCTTGGTGCAGAGAGGGAGACATCCTTATCAATGGAGATTTCCTTTATTGAGATAAAAGGACAACTTTTCATAGCTGCTTCTGTGTCTGCAGCTTCCCAGAATAACTAGCTCAGAATAATCAATATGTCAAAGAGGCGTATTTTAGGGTGATGTGTTCCGGTCTCCTATGGTCATATTTTGGGTTGGTGTATCCTGAGTCCCATCATCAGCATCTGAGTGGCTGCAGGAGTGGTCTATAGAGTCTATAGGAGATCAAAATATACCATCCCAAAAAATGTCTCTCTGGTATAAGGATTATTTTGAGCTGAAGACCATTAATAAAAAGCAGATATAACATGAGCTCTCTGCCCTCTCCTATCTGCCTGAGAGTAAAATATACATTTCCTTCTGTGAAGGTGTTCCTCCCACCCACTCACACACTTAATGAAGTTGTTGTCACAGGGTTAGCAAGAATAATGGACAGAAATACAATTATAATTAAGCATTTATCAAGCTGCAGTTTGACTCACTTCCTTGTAACCAAAAGGCACATAGCACCACATTTGCACACCCATTGTTCCTATAGATAGAATTTCTGATATTAAAATCATAAAGTTTTTAAGACAGGTAGGAGCTCTGATATTAGAATCATAAGAATTTTATTTAAAAAGTGCTTGGCCAGGCATGGTGGCTCACACCTATAATCCTAGCATTTTGGGAAGCTGAAGCGGGAGGATCACTTGAGTCCAGGAGTTTGAGACCAGCCTGGGCAACATAATGAGACTCTGTATCTATAGAAACTAAAAGAAATTAGCTGGGCATGGTGGTGCATGCCTGTAGTCCTGTTACTGATGGAAGGTATCTGAGATACTGGCAGCGACTTTCTATGGGTCTGCAGCAACTTCAGTTCTTGTCTTCTCAGAAGAAAGAATTCAACTGAGGGGCATAAGGCAGAAGAAGAGACAGAGGTGAGTTTCAGAGCAGGAGTGGAAGTTTATTTTAAAGCCTTTAGAACAGGAAAGAAAGGAAAATTCACTTGGATGAGATCCAAGTGGGCACCTGAAGGTCAAGTGTGGTGTTTAACCCTGATCCTAGGACTTTATAGGTGTATTAGTCTGTTTTCATGCTGCTGATAAAGACATACCTGAGACTGGGCGATTTACAAAAGAAAGAGGTTTAATGGACTTACAGTTCTATGTGGCTGGGGAGGCCTCACAATCGTGGCAGAAGGCAAAAAGCACTTCTTACATGGTGGTGGCAAGAGAGAGCTTGTACAGAGAAACTCCCATTTTTAAAAGCATCAGATCTCATGAGACCCATTCACTATCATGAGAACAGCATGGGAAAGACCCAGCCCCATGATTCGATCATCTCCCACCATGTCTCTCCCACATGTGGGAATTATGGGAGCTACAAGATGAGATTTGGGTGGGGTCACAGAGCCAAACCATATCATTCAGCTCCTGGCCCTTTCCAAATCTCTTGGCTTCACATTTCAAAACCAATCATGCCTTCCCAACGGTCCTCCAAAGTCTTAACTCATCTCAGCATTAACTCAAAAGTCCACAGTCCAAAGTCTTATCCGAGACAAGGCAAGCTCCTTCTGCCTATGAGCCTGTAAAATCAAAAGCAAATTAGTTATTTTCTAGATACAATGGTGGTACTGGCATTAGGTAAATACAGCCATTCCAAATAGGAGAAATTGGCCAAAACAAAGGGGCAACAGGGCCCATGCAAGTCCAAAATCCAGCAGGACAGTCAAATCTGAAAGCTCCAAAATGATCTCCTTTGACTCCAGGTCTCACATCCAGGTCATGCTGATGCAAGAGGTGGGTTCCCATGGTCTTGGGCAGCTCCATCCCTGTGGCTTTGCAGGGTAGAGCCTCTCTCCTGGCTGCCTTCACGGGGTGGCATTGAGTGTCTGCAGCATTCCCAGATGCATGGTGCAAGCTGGCAGTGGATCTAGAATTCTGGGGTCTGGAGGACAGTGGACCTCTTCTCGTAGCTCCACTAGGCAGTACCCCAGTAGGGACTCTGTTTGGGGGCTCCTACCCCACATTTCCCTTCTGCACTGCCCACTGCACTGGAGGTTCTCCATGAGCACCCCGCCCAACAGCAAACTTCTGCCTGGGCATCCAGGCGTTTCCATACATCTTCTGAAATCTAGGCAGAAGCTCCCAAACCTCAATTCTTGACTTCTGTACACTCACAGGTTCAACACCACATGGAAGCTGCTAAGGCTTGAGGCTTTCACCTTTTGAAGCCATGGCCCAAGCTCTATGTTTGCTCCTTTCAGCCTTGGCTAGAGTGGCTGGGATGCAGGGCATTAAAGTCCCTAAGCTGCACACAGCACGTGGACCCTGGGCCCAGTCCACAAAATCACTTTTTTCCTCCCAGGCCTCGGGGGCTGTGATGGGAGTGGCTGCCACAAAGGTCTCTGACATGCCCTTGAGACATTTTCCCCATTGTCTTGGTGATTAACAAGCTCCTTGTTACTTATGCAAGTTTCTGCAGCCAGCTTGAATTTCTCCTCAGAAAATACGATTTTCTTTTCTATTGCATTGTCAGGCTGCAAATTTTCCAAACTTTTATGCTCTGTTTCGCTTTTGAAACTGAACGCCTTTAACAGTACGCAAATAGCCTCTTGAATGCTTTGCTGCTTAGAAATTTCTTACACCGGATACCCTAAATCATCTCTCTCAAGTTCAAAGTTCCACAGATCTCTAGGGCAAGGGCAAAATGCTGCCAATCTGTTTGCTAAAACATAACAAGTGTCACCTTTGCTTCAGTTCCCGATAAGCTCCTCATCTCCATCTGAGACCACCTCAACCTGGACCTTATTGTTTATATCCCTATCAGCATTTTTGTCAAAGCCATTCAGCAAGTGTCTACGGAGTTCCAAACTTTCCCACATCTTCCTGTCTTCTTTGGAGCCCTCCAAACTGTTCCAGCCTCTGCCTGTTACCCAGTTCCAAAGTCACTTCCACATTTTTGGGTATTTGATTTAACATCAAATAAATTTGTATGCCTTTTCTCCTGTTAATTTGTATGTTGTCAGTTCATCTCAAAGGCCCAGCTGGAGAACCTAAGAGGGTAGAGGACAGTTTTCCTCCCCTACAAGTCTCAGCTGTATAATTAGAGGCAATTAATAATAGAAGGTGGGATGAAAGACTGTAGAAAGTAAATGAACAGTTGACTGAAGATTTCAAAGGAGGTGAGAAACAGGTTGGTAGATGTAATTGAGTAAGCAAGCTGAAGTGACAGGAGGTTGTGGTAGAATCAGATATCTGCTTTTGTGAGTGTCACGGTGGAGCAATGTCAGGTAATGCCAAGATTTATAATACAACCACAAAAGTGAGTGGTAGGCATATAAGAGGAGAGTTCATTAGAGATGATCTAGGAATGGAGGTCAAAGTATAATTACTGTTGTTTCAAAAGTCAATTTTATTCTCTGTATTTAGTACCATATGAAGGTTCTCTTTTTCCGTTTGGTGTAGGTATTTCTGTCCTAGAGCGTGCCAAAATTAGGAAGGCCTCTCCTTTCTGGGCCCATAATTGCCTGATGAGTTCTTCCTGAGTGCTGCACAGACAAAATCAATTCACTGAGAACCCCACACTGCAGTAATGAAAGTTTAATTGACATGAAACCAGCCACATAGAGGAACTTGAATTCTCAAATCAGTTCTCTGAAAACTAACAGGCTAGACATTTTATGGACCATTTGGTGGCCAGGTGGCTAGGGAATGGGTGCTGTTGATTGGTTGGGAATGAAATCACAGGGGTGTGGAAAACAGTCATCATGTGCTGAGTCTACCTCTGGATGGGGCCACAGGACCAGCTGAGTCAAGAGTCATGGGTCCTGTTGGGGTCAGTTGGTTGCCAGAAAGTCTGAAACAAATCTCAAAAGACCAATCTCAGTGATGTTATCTATAGGAGCAATTGGGAAAGTCATAAATCCTGTGGCCACATGACTCCTGAGGAACAAGGGTTTATAGAAACTATACCAGAGTTCAGTCCCCTCCCATAATCCTAATCTTCTGGCCTTTTGTCAATCTTATAAATGTGGTTATCAATCTCTGAACAAGGAGGGGGTTAGTTTTAGAGAGGAACTATTGTCCTTGCTTTCAAGTTAGAATATAAATTCCACCCATGGTTAGCTTAGGCTACGCTGAGGAATAAGCATAGACAGCTTAGAATTTAGAAGCAAGATGGAGTCAGCCATGTCAGACTTCTTTTACTATCATAATTTTGCAAAGGTTGTTGAAGGCCAGGCCTTTTTTGCTTTTTAAAACTTTAATGAAATGAAAGTCTTTGGACAAAGAGAGTCAGAAACCAAACAAAAGAATTGTGCTGTACAGCAGGTGTTCAAATAATGTGGGTGTGGGTTTTCTCTTAGTACTCCAGTTTTGTTTCACAATCCAAAGATGTGCACATTAGGTTAATTGGCATGTGTACATTGTACCAATCAGAGTTAATTCAGGTGTGCGTGAGGGCACTGTGCAATAGGATGATGTTCTGTTCGGGTCTGGTTTCTGTGTTGTGCCCTGAGCTGCTGGATAGACTCTGGCTATCTTTGACCCTGAACTGGTGGAAAATGAATGAAAGAGTTAATACAGCTTATTGTAAAATAAAATTGTAAATTATACAGTGATCATACAAAATGTATGACAATAAACAGTGTGGTATGAAAGCGCTCAATGAGCCTGCCATGTTTGTGATTGTTATTGAACTGCATGGTGGGAGGAAGTGCTGTTTATGTCAGAGGCATTTGAACCAAAGTAAGTCCATCTTTTTTTTTTTTTTTTTGAGACAGAGTTTCACTTTTGTTGCCCAGGCTGGAGTGCCATGGCTTGATCTCGGCTCACCGCATGGGCCACCATACCCGGCTAATTTTTTTGTATTTTTAGCAGAGACGGGATTTCTCCATGTTGGTCAGGCTGGTCTCAAACTCCCGACCTCAGGTGATCTGCCTGCCTTGGCCTCCCAAAGTGCTGGGATTACAGGCGTGAGCTACTGCGCCCAGCCTGCAACTCCATCTTTTGTAGGGACTGGGTACAATAAGGCTGAGACCTACTGGGCTGCATTCCCAGGATGTGAGGCATTCTTAGTCACAGGATGAGATAGGAGGTCAGCACAAGATACAGGACACAAAGACATTGCTGGTAAAACAGCATGTGATAAAGAAGCTGACCAAAACCAAGATGGTGACCAAATTGACCTCTGATAATTCTCACTGTTCATTATATGCTAATTAGAATGCATTAGGATGCTAAAAGACACTCCCAGCAGCACCATGACAGTCTACAAATGCCACAGCAATGTTGGGAAGTTACCCTATATGGTCTAAAAAGGGGAGAAACCCTCAGTTCTGGGAATTGTCTACCCCTTTCTCAGAAACCTCATGAATAATCCACCCTTTGTTTAGCATATAATAAAGACATAACTATAAGTATTATCAGTTAAGCATTCCAAGCTGCTGCTCTGCCTATGCAGTAGCCATTATTTTGTTTCTTTACTTCTCTAATAAACTTACTCTCAGTTTCTGGATTCGCTTCAAATTCTTTCTTGCATGAGATCCAGTAACCCTCTCTTGGGGTCTGGTTTGGGACCTGTTTCCAGTAACCCCTTTCCAAAAACTTAACAGTTTTTGCTTTGCAAACATTTATTTCTTGATTTAACCCAACACCATTATGACCGTCATCACTACCTGGTTCACCAAAAATTGGACAATTATCTTGTTTTTATTAATCCATTAAAAAATGTATGTACAGCTCATGTTTATTTCAGTGTTTAATATTAGAGGTGTTTTTTGTCCTTATTTAGAAGTTTTGTAATGTTTTTGTGACTGGAAATATGCCTTAGGAACTTAACTCTTGTTTATATCAATTAGCCTAAGGTAAATTTGGTTTTATCATGCATTATTTAGCTCAAAGTCGCAGCTTCAATAACCTATTGAGGAAAGAAAAATAGCTCAGAGCAGTTTGAGTTATATGAGGTTTGCAAAATTTTTAAGCCCAGAGAAACATGAGTATGGGACTTTGGTCACATACACCCCCATTCCCATTGCTTCCCAACCCAGGCCCAGGGGTAACTGTTTTTTTTGTTTTTTTTTTTGTTTTTTTTGTTTTTTTTTGAGACGGAGTCTCACTCTGTCACCCAGGCTGGAGTGCAGTGGTGCGATCTCGGCTCACTGCAACCTCCGCCTACCAGGTTCAAGCAATTCTCCTGCCTGAGCCTCCTGAGTAGCTGGGATTAGAGGTGCCTGCCACCATGCGGAGTAATTTTTGTATTTTTAGTAGAGACGGGGTTTCACCATGTTGGTCAGACTGGTCTTGAACTGCTGACCTCATGATCCACCCACGTCGTCCTCCCAGAGTGCTGGGATTACAGGCGTGAGCCACTGCACCTGGCCGCCCAGGGGTAATTGTTTAAAAGCATTTGTTCTCACAGCTAGATGCCTCACTTATTATTTTCATGCTTCTGGAATTTGTGATACAAAGAACAATGTATAGACAATCAATAGCTTATGTTATTTTAATGTAAATTTTTGGTAAAAAAATGTATGAGCTGCCTCTTCTCTTTTGCTTTAAAAAGCCACTTGTAACTGCTGCTAATCAGAGTGTACATTTAGGACAACTTGAATCTATGCTCCTCGGTAGCCATCCTTAAGCTTTGAGATCAGATAAACCGTACTTAATCATATTTTCTGAATCTCATTATTTAAGGTTGATACTGTCTATGAAGTTAAATGAGGACTTACTGTAGTTTAATGCTTTGCAAAATTCATTGCTATGTAATACCTTGGCTGCTTCCTCCTCTCTCTGCCTGAAGGTGGTGTCTTCTATTACCTGATTGCTCCAGGACTTAGGAAATGGTATATTATTGTTGGGAAAATACAATTAAAAACAAAATATTCCCAGCATTTTGGGAGGCCAAGGCAGGAGGATCACTTGAGCCCAGGAGTTCAAGACCAGCCTGGGCAACATAGTGAGACCCTGTCTCTCCTAAAAAAAAAAAAAAAAAAATTATTGCTTTTTCCAGACCTCACTGAGCCGGAGGCGCCATCATGGGAGTTGACATCCACCACAACAAGGACCGAAAGGTTCACCAGCGCAAGGAGCCCAAGAGCCAGGATATCTACCTGAGGCTGTTAGTCAAGTTGTACAGGTTTCTGGCCAGAAGAACCAATTCCACATTCAACCAGGTTGTGCTGAAGCGGTTGTTTATGAGTGGCAGCAACCGGCCGCCTCTGTCCCTTTCCTGGATGATCCAGAAGATGAAGCTTCCTGGCCGGGAAAACAAAATGGCCGTGGTTGTGGGGACCATAACGGATGACATGCAGGTTCAGGAGGTCCCCAAACTGAAGGTATCTGCACTGCGCGTGACCAGCCGGGCCCACAGCCGCATCCTCAGGGCAAGGGGCAAGATCCTCACTTTCGACCAGCTGGGCCTGGACTCCCCCAAGGGCTGTGACACTGTCCTGCTCTCCGGTCCTCGCAAGGGCATCTGGGCAAGGCCCCAGGAACCCCGCACAGCCACACCAAAGCCTACCTCTGCTCCAAGGGCCGGAAGTTCAAGCGTGCCAGAGGCCAACTGGTCAGCCCAGGCTACAAAAACTAACCCTGGATCCTACTCTCTTATTAAAAAGATTTTGAATGCAAAACAAACAAACAAACAAACAAACGAAAAAAACCTCCCAACCCCCAAATCCTCTCCACAATGGTAGTAGATATAGAAAAGTTGTATTATTGAATGAACATTAAACCACAATGTGATGGACATCATAGGCAACTCATTAAGAGATTAAAAAGACACAAGGAATCTCATCCGTTTATATTGACAAGCAGATGCAACCCATTACAAACATGTTTTCAAGATAAACAAAAATAGGCTTCAAGTAAGAAAACTTGACAGCATATTTTGTCACATATAGTTCATCTTAAGTTTAGCATAATTGTTAGGAGGACCACCAGTGTTAGCTAATTGGTTTTTTTTTTTTTTTTTTTTTGAGACGGAGTCTCGCTGTGTCGCCCAGGCTGGAGTGCGGTGGCGCGATCTCGGCTCACTGCAAGCTCCGCCTCCCGGGTTCACGCCATTCTCCCGCCTCAGCCTCCGAGTAGCTGGGACTACAGGCGCCCGCCACCTCGCCCGGCTAGTTTTTTGTATTTTTAGTAGAGACGGGGTTTCACCATGTTAGCCAGGATGGTCTCGATCTCCTGACCTCGTGATCCACCCGCCTCGGCCTCCCAAAGTGCTGGGATTACAGGCTTGAGCCACCGCGCCCGGCCGCTAATTGGTTTTATCCAAATGAGAAGAAGCAAACTCCTCAAATCTTTTCATGAGGATATAGTTTTGAAGATTGGGCCAAGGCACCCTGCCCACCAAAATTCAGTTCTTACCCTCCCAGAAGAACTATGAGAGCTATCTCCCTTGAATACACATTTTGAAACATGGCTCCCAGGTCCTAAATTGTGAGACTGAGAAGAGGTTTATTTAGCCATTATAAGATGTAACATACATTTGAAAAGGACAGAGGATTAAATTCTGAAAGAAAAAGGAGAGGTCAGAGCTGTGTCTTCCTTTATTTCCACAGAAAAAAAATTAAGTCTTTTACTTTTTTTTTTGAGATAGAGTCTCACTTTGTCGCCCAGGCTGGAGTGTAGTGGTGCAATCTCTGCTCACTGCAACCTTCACCTCCTGGGTTTAAGCAATTGTCGTGCCTTAGCCTCCCAAGTAGCTTGGATTACAGGCCCATGTCACCATGCCTGGCTAATTTTTGTATTTTTAGTAGAGACAGAGTTTCACAATATTGGACAGGCTGGTCTCGAACTCCTTACTTCAAGTGATCTGCTCACCTTGGCCTCCCAAAGTGGTGGGATTACAGGTGTGAGCCCCCATGCCAGGCCAAGCCTTTTAATTTGTTTGTGTGCTTATAAGAAAAGAAAAATAGCTAAGAGCAGTCTGAGTTTTGTGAGGTATGCAGAATTTATCAGGTCCAGAGAGACATAAGTGTGGGACTTCAGTTGGGCATTTTTTTTTTTTTTTTTTTTTTTTTTTTTTTGAGACACAGTCTCACTCTGTTGCCCAGGCTGGAGTGCAATGGTTTGATCTCGGCTCAATGCAACCTCTGCCTCCTGGATTCAAATGATTCTCCTGCCTCAGCCTCCCAAGTAGCTGGAACTACAGGCATGTGCCACCATGCCCAGATAATTTTTGTATTTTTAGTAGAGATGGGGTTTCACCATGTTGGCCAGGCTGTCTCAAACTCCTGATCTCAGATGGTCTGCCCGCCTCGGCCTCCCAAAGTGCTGGGATTACAGGTGTGAGCCACCATGCCCTGCCTGTGGCAATTGTTTAAAAGACATTTTATGCCTGACTAGCTACCTAAGCCATTATCTTCATGTTCCTAGAATTTGTGATACATAGAAAAATGTATAGCTAATCAGTAGTTTAAGTTATTTTAATGTAAATACTTGCTAAATAATTTAGGAACTGACTCTTCTTATGTGGTTTAAAAACTCATTGTTATGACTGCTAATTGAAGTGTATATTCAGGGCAACTTGAAGTCTGCTCCTCGGTGGCCATCTTCAATCTTTGAGCTCTAGTAAACTCCATACGTAATCATATTTTCTAAGTCTCTTTGTTTAAGGTTGACACATTATTGTAAAACAACAGGAAGACTGGTCTTATGAAATGCACCACTTCCTTTACTGCAGGAGAAAAAGATAAATGTTTCAGTTTGAGTCTTTGGGTGAACAAAACAGTGGTTGAGCTAACAGCCTCCTTTTGTTGCTTTTCTCATGGGTGGAACTATGGGGCTAATGATATCCATCATAACTCACACCATGTAAGGTAGATTCAACTTTCTTTCTTTCTTTTCTTTCTTTTTTTTTTTTTTGAAATGGAGTTTTGCTCTTGTTGCCCAGGCTGGAGTGCAATGGCATGATCTTGGCTTACCCCACAATCTCTGCCTCCCGGGTTCAAGTGATTCTCCTGCCTCAGCCTCCTGAGTAGGTGGGATTGCAGGCATGTGCCACCATGCCTGGCTACTTTTGTATTTTCAGTAGAGATGGGGTTTCTCCATGTTGGTCAGGCTGGTCTCAAACTCCAACCTCAGGTGATCCACCTGCCTCAGCCTCTCAAAGTGCTGGGATTACAGACATGAGCCACTGTGGCTGGCCAGATCCAACTTTCTAACTGTAAACCAAAAATAAATTCTGAATAAAATTCTAAGCCCCTAACTGGCTGATGGACCTTCCCCTTGGCCAAGGGCATTCCAAAATTAATCTGAAAAACTAGTTCAGGCTATAATGGGAAGTGGAGGGTGGTGGGTATCAGACATGCCTCACAGCTGACCAGCATTAACATAAACATAGAGACCTTAAGACTGATAGAACAGACTCCAAGTCTGTTAAGAAACATCTATAATCTATTCTCTCTGAAGCCTGCTACCTGGAGGCCTTATCTGCATGATGAAGCCTTGGTCTCTACAACCCCATATCATAACCCAGACATTTATTTCTATTGATTCCAGTTCTTTAGGTAATAACTATTTAAACCAATTGCCAATCAGAAAACCTTTAAATTTCTAAAATGTATGACCTGGAAGACACCCACCCCCAAACCCCACTCCCAGTTGTCCCACCTTTCTGGACCGAACCAGTGTACATCTTACAGGTATTGACTAATGTCTTATATCTCCCTAAAATGTTTAAAATCAAGTTGTAGCTCAAGTTGTAGGGCACATGTTCTCAGGACCTCCCAAGGGCTGTGTCACAGGCCAACGGTCACTTATATTTGTTTGTTTGTTTTTGAGACAGGGTCGTGCTCTGTCACCCAGGCTGGAGAGCAGTGGTGTGATCTTGGCTCACTGCAGCTTCAACTTCTTGGACTCAAGTGATCCTCCCACCTCAGCCACCTGAGTAGCTAGGACTACATGCATGCACCACCATGCCTAGCTAACTTTGCTTATTTTTTTTGTAGAGATGATGTTTGACTATGTTGCCCAGGCTGGTCTCAAACTCCTGCACTCGAGTTATCCTCCCATCTAGGCCTTCTAAAGTGCTGAGATTATAGGCATGAGACACCATGCCTGGCCAGTCACTCATATTTGTCTCAGAATAAATGTCTTCAAATATTTGAGATTTATTTGACTCTTTTTCTTTTTTCCTTCCGAGATGGTGTCTTCCTCTGTTACCCAGGCTGGAGTGCAGTGGTGCAATCTTGGCTCACTGTAACCTCCAGGGTTCAGACAATTCTCCTACCTCAGCTTCCCTAGTAGCTGGGATTACAGGTGTGCACTACCATGCCCAGCTAATTTTTGTATTTTTAGTAGAGATGGGGTTTCACCATGTTGGCCCTGCTGATTTCAAACTCCTGATCTCAAGTGTCTGCCCACCTCAGCCTCCCAAAGTGCTGGGATGACAGGCGTGAGCCACCACACTTGGCCTATTTGACACTTCATCCATATAACTGACAAGGATTGTTTGCTTGACCTACCTTTACTCAAGTTCCCAAACCTTCTCCTGAGCCCATCTGTGCACTTCTTTGTAAAATCCATTTTTAGGAATGTAGGCATGCGGTTCCAAGATGGCCAAATAGGAACAGCTCCAGTCTACAGCTTCCAGCGTGAGCGACACAGAAGATGGGTGACTTCTGCATTTCTATCTGAGCTACCAGGTTCATCTCACGGGGGCTTGTCGGACAGTGGGTGCAGTACAGTGGGTGTAGCCCACCAAGCGTGAACCAAAGCAGGGTTAGGCATCGCCTCACCCAGGAAGCACAAGGGGTCAGGGAATTCCCTTTCCTAGCCAAGGGAAGCTGAGACAGACAGCACCTGGAAAATCGGGTCACTCCCACCCTAATACTGCGCTTTTCCAATGGTCTTAGAAAACGGCACACCAGGAGATTATATCCCGTGCCTGGCTCGGAGGGTCCCAACCCATGGAGCCTCACTCATTGCTAGCACAGCAGTCTGAGATTGAATTGCAAAGTGGCTGGGGGAGGGGCGCCTGACATTGCTGAGGCTTGTGTAGGTAAACAAAGCGGCCAGGAAGCTCGAACTGGGTGGAGCCCACCACAGCTCAAGGATGCCTGCCTGCCTCTGTAGACTCCACCTCTGGGAGCAGGGCATAGCTGAACAAAAGGCAGCAGAAACTTCTGCAGACTTAAATGTCCCTGTCTGACAGCTTTGAAGAGAGTAGTGGTTCTCCCAGCATGGAGTCTGAGATCTGAGAATGGACAGACTGGCTCCTCAAGTGGGTCCCTGACTCCCGAGTAGCCTAACTGGGAGGCATCTCCCAGTAGGGGCAGACTGACACCCCACACGGCCGGGTACACCTCTGAGACGAAGTTTCCAGAGGAACGATCAGGCAGCAACATTTGCTGTTCTGCAATATTTGCTGTTCTGCAGCCTCCACTGGTGATACCCAGGCAAACAGGGTCTGGAGTGGACTTCCAGCAAACTCCAACAGACCTGCAGCTGAGGGTCCTGACTGTTAGAAGGAAAACTAACAAATAGAAAGGACATCCACACCAAAACCCCATAGGTACGTCACCATCATCAAAGACCAATGGTAGATAAAACCATAAAGATGGGGACAAACCAGAGCAGAAAAGCTGAAAATTCTGAAAATCAGAGCGTCTCTTCTCCTCCAAAGGAATGCAGCTCCTCACCAGCAATGGAACAAGCTGGATGGAGAATGACTTTGATGAGTTGAGAGAAGAAGGCTTCAGACAATCAAACTTCTCCGAGCTAAAGGAGGAAGTTTGAACCCATCACAAAGAAGCTGAAAACCTTGAAAAAAGATTGGACAAATGGCTAATTAGAATAACCAGTGTAGAGAAGTCCTTAAATGACCTGATGGAGCTGAAAACCATGGCATGAGAACTACATGACGCATGCACAAGCTTCAGTAGCCAATTTGATCAAGTGGAAGAAAGGGTATCAGTGATTGAATATCAAATTAATGAAATGAGGCAATAAGAGAAGTTTAGAGAAAAAAGAGTAAAAATAAATGAACAAAGCCTCCAAGAAATATGGGACTATGTGAAAAGACCAAATCTACGTCTGATTGGTGTACCTGAAAGTGACGGGGAGAATGGAACCAAGTTGGAAAACACTCTTCAGGATATTATCCAGGAGAACTTCCCCAACCTAGCAAGGCAGGCCAACATTCAAATTCAGGAAATAGAGAGAATGCCACAAAGATACTCCTCGAGAAGAGCAACTCTAAGACACATAATTGTCAGATTCATCTAAGTTGAAATGAAGGAAAAAATGTTAAAGGCAACCAGAGAGAAAGGTCAGGTTACCCACAAAGGGAAGCCCATCAGACTGACAGTGGATCTTTTGGCAGAAACTCTACAAGCCAGAAGAGAGTGGGGGCCAATATTCAACATTCTTAAAGAAAAGAATTTTCAACCCAGAATTTCATATCCAGCCAAACTAAGCTTCATAAGTGAAGGAAAAATAAAATCCTTTACAGATAAGCAAATACTGAGAGATTTTGTCACCACGAGGCCTGCCCTACAAGAGCTGAAGGAAGCACTAAACATGGAAAGGAATAACTGGTACCAGCCACTGCAAAAACATGCCAAATTGTAAAGTCCATTGATGCTAGGAAGAAACTGCATAAACTAACGAGCAAAATAACCAGCTAACATCATAATGACAGGATCAAATTTACACATAACAATATTAACCTTAAATGTAAATGGGCTAAATGCTCCAATTAAAAGACACAGACTGGCAAATGGGATGAAGAGTCAAGACCCATTAGTGTGCTGTATTCAGGAGGCCCATCTCACCTGCAGAGACACACATAGGCTCAAAATAAAGGGATGGAGGAAGATCTACCAAGCAAATGGAAAACAAACAACAAAAAAGCAGGGGTTGCAATCCTAGTCTCTGATAAAACAGAAAAAGACTATACCAACAAAGATCAAAAGAGACAAAGAAGGCCATTACATGATGGTAAAGGGATCAATTCAACAGAAAGAGCTACTATCCTAAATATATATGCACCCAATACAGGAGCACCCAGATTCATAAAGCAAGTTCTTAGAGACCTACAAAGAGACTTACACCCCCCCCAATAATAATAGGAGACTTTAACACCCCATTGTCAACATTAGACAGATCAACGAGACAGAAAGTTAACAAGGATATCCAGGAATTGAACTCAGCTCTGCAGCAAGCAGACCTAATAGACATCTAGAGAACTCTCCACCCCAAATCAACAGAATATACATTCTTCTCAGCACCACATCGCACTTATTCCAAAATTGACCACATGGTTGGAAGTAAAGCACTCTTCAGCAAATGTAAAAGAACAGAAATTATAACAAACTGTCCTCTCAGACCACAGTGCAATCAAATTAGAACTCAGGATTAAGAAATTCACTCAAAACCATTCAACTACATGGAAACTGAACAACCTGCTCCTGAATGACTACTGGGTACATAACGAAATGAAGGCAGAAATAAAGATGTTCTTTGAAACCAGTGAGAACAAAGATACAACATACCAGAATCTCTGGGACACATTTAAAGCATTGTGTAGAGGGAAATTTATAGCACTAAATGTCCACAAGAAAAAGCAGGAAAGATCTAAAATTGACACCCTAACATCACAATTAAAAGAACTAGAGAAGCAAGAGCAAACACATTCAAAAGCTAGCAGAAGGCAAGAAATAACTAAGATCAGAGCAGAACTGAAGGAGATAGAGATACAAAAAACCCTTCAAAAAATCAATAAATCCAGGAGCTGGTTTTTTGAAAAGATCAACAAAATTGATAGACCGCTAGCAAGACTAATAACGAAGAAAAGAAAGAATAATCAAATAGATGCAATAAAAAATGATAAAGGGGGCAGGCGGCGGGTGGAGCTGGTCCCCTTGTGCTGCAGCTCCGCTAGGCCTGCAGTCCCCTGCGGGCACCCTGAGCCGCCTGCCCGCCTGCCCGCCATGGCCCCTAGGGCCCCGCTGCTTCAGGCCCGGCCGCCTTCCGCCAGGGCTGGTTCCGCAAGACCTGCAGTCTGTGGCCGGGCCAGGCCCTGTGGCTGCAGGTGGAGCAGCTGCTCCACCACCGGCGCTCGCAGACATCCTAGTCTTCCGCAGTAAGACCTATGGCAACGTGCTAGTGTTGGACTGTGTCATCCAGTGCACGGAGAGAGACGAGTTCTCCTACCAGGAGATGATGGCCAACCTGCCTCTCTGCAGCCACCCCAACCCGCGAAAGGTGCTGATCATGGGGGGCAGAGATGGAGGTGTCCTGCATGAGGTGGTGAAGCACCCCTCCGTGGAGTCTGTGGTCCAGTGTGAGATCGATGAGGATGTCATCCAAGTCTCCAAGAAGTTCCTGCCAGGCATGGCTATTGGCTACTCTAGCTCGAAGCTGACCCTACATGTGGGTGACGGTTTTGAGTTCACGAAACAGAATCAGGATGCCTTCGATGTGATCATCACTGACTCCTCAGACCCTATGGGCCCCACCGAAAGTCTCTTCAAGGAGTCCTATTACCAGCTCATGAAGACGGCCCTC
The DNA here is from genome assembly GCF_003255815.1 of Theropithecus gelada. Lineage (NCBI taxonomy): Eukaryota > Metazoa > Chordata > Mammalia > Primates > Cercopithecidae > Theropithecus > Theropithecus gelada. The sequence goes on along the minus strand of NC_037669.1, from coordinate 21,653,426 downwards.
ATGGAAGATGGTGTCCTCTGCTGCCAGGGTGAGTGCCAGTGGCTGCACCTGGACCTCATGAAGGAGATGCGGCAGTTCTGCCAGTCCCCATTCCCCGTAGTGGCCTATGCCTACTGCACCATCCCCACCGACCCCAGCAGCCAGATCGGCTTCATGCTGTGCAGCAAGAACCTGAGCACCAACTTCCAGGAGCCGGTGCAGTCGCTGATGCAGCCGCTGATGCAGCAGCAGGTGGCACAGATGCAGTTGAAGGACTACAACTCTGATGTGCACCGCACCGCCTTTGTGCTGCCCGAGTTTGCCCGCAAGGCCCTGAATGATGTGAGGTGAGCCCAGGTGCCACCGCTGATGCCACCCAGGACCTTGGACCTTGGAGCCTGCAGGGTGCCTGGGCCCCTCCAGCCCTGGGCCAGACCTTCTCCCCGCTGTCACCCACCAATCAAGTGTTACAAGCCCCAGAGTGCTGCTTGGCCTGCCCTGCTAGGCGGACTGTCTGTGTGTCTGTCTCTCTGGCGTTCCACCTCGGAGCCTATACCAGCTATGTAAAGGGCCATCTCTCTGCCTTCTGTTTCCCCTCACTCACCAAACACGTGTATTCATAGCAAAAAAAAAAAACAAAAAAGATAAAGGGGATATGACCACTGATCCCATAGAAGTACAAACTACCATCAGAGAATACTATAAACACCTCTATGCGAAGAAACTAGAAAATCTAGAAGAAATGGATACATTCCTGGACACATACACCCTCCCAAGACTAAACCACGAAGAAGTTGAATCCCTGAAGAGAACCATAACAGGCTCTGAAATTGAGGCAATAATTAATGGCCTACCAATCAAAAAAAGTCCAGGACCAGATGGATTCACAACTGAATTCTACCATAGGTACAAGGAGGAGCTGGTACCATTCCTTCTGAAACTATCCAATCAATAGAAAAAGAGGGAATCCTCCCTAACTCATTTTATGAGGCCAGCATCATCCTGATACCAAAACCTGGCAGAGACACAACAAAAAAAGAGAATTTTAGACCAATATCCCTGATGAACATTGATGCAAAAATCCTCGATAAAATACTGGCAAACCGAATCCAGCAGCACATCAAAAAGCTTATCCACCATGATCAAGTGGGCTTCATCCCTGGGATGCAAAGCTGGTTCAACATATGCAAATCAATAAACATAATCCAGCATATAAACAGAACCAAAGACAAAACCACATGATTTTCTCAATAGATGCAGAAAAGACCTTTGACAAAATTCAACAGCCCTTCATGCTAAAAACTCTCAATAAATTCGGTATTGATGGAAGGTATCTCAAAATAATAAGAGCTATTTATGACAAACCCACAGCCAATGTCATACTGAATGGGCAAAAACTTGAAGCATTCCCTTTGAAAACTGGCACAAGACAGGGATGCCCTCTCTCACCACTCCTATTTAACATTGTGTTGGAAGTTCTGGCCAGGGCAATCTGGCAGGAGAAAGAAATAAAGGGTATTCAGTTAGGAAAAGAGGAAGTCAAATTGTCCCTGTTTGCAGATGAAATGATTGTATTTTTGGAAAACCCCATTGTCTCAGCCCAAAATCTCCTGAAGCTGATAAGCGATTTCAGCAAAGTCTCAGGATACAAAATCAATGTGCAAAAATCACAAGCATTCCTATACACCCTTAACAGACAGAGAGCCAAATTATGAGTGAACTTCCATTCACAATTGCTTCAAAGAGAATAAAATACCTAGGAATCCAACAAGGGATGTGAAGGACCTCTTCAAGGAGAACTACAAACCACTGTTCAACAAAATAAAAGAGGATACAAAGAAATGGAAGAACATTCCATGCTCATGGACAGGAAGAATCAATATTGTGAAAATGGCCATACTGCCCAAGGTCAGTTATAGATTCAATGCCATCCCCATCAAGCTACCAATGACTTTCTTCACAGAATTGGAAAAACTACTTTAAATTTCATATGGAACCAAAGAAGAGCCTGCATTGCCAAGACAATCCTAAGCAAAAGGAACAAAGCTAGAGGCATCATGCTACCTGACTTCAAACTATACTACAAGGCTACAGTAACCAAAACAGCGATATAGACCAATGGAACAGAACAGAGCCCTCAAAAATATTACCACACATCTACAACCATTTGATCTTTGACAAACCTGACAAAAATAAGAAATGGGGAAAGGATTCCCTATTTAATATATGGTGCTGGGAAAACTGGCTAGTCATATGTAGAAAGCTGAAACTGGATCCCTTCCTTATACCTAATACAAAAATTAATTCAAGATGGATTAAGGACTTAAATGTTAGACCTAAAACCATAAAAGCTCTAGAAGAAAACCTAGGCAATACCATTCAGGACATAGGCATGGGAAAGGACTTCATTGTCTAAAACACCAAAAGCAATGTCAACAAAAGCAAAAATTGACAAATGGGATCTAATTAAACTAAAGAGCTTCTGCACAGCAAAAGAAACTACCATCAGAGTGAACAGGCAACCTATAGAATAGTAGACAATTTTTGCAACCTATCCATCTGACATAGGGCTAATACTGAGAATCTAAAAAGAACTTAAACAAATTTACAAGAAAAAATCAACCCCATCAAAAAGTGAGCGAAAGATATGAACAGACACTTCTCAAAAGAAGACATTTATGCAGCCAACAGACACATGAAAAAATGCTCATCATCACTGGCCATTAGAAAAATGCAAATCAAAACCATAATGAGATACCATCTCACACCAGTTAGAATGGGGATCATTAAAAAGTCAGGAAACAACAGGTCTGGAGAGGATGTGGAGAAATAGGAACGCTTTTACACTGTTGGTGGGACTCTAAACTAGTTCAACTATTGTGGAAGATAGTGTGGCGATTCCTCAAGGATGTAGAACTAGAAATACCATTTGACCTAGCCATCCCATTACTGGGTATATATCCAAATGATTGTAAATCATGCTGCTATAAAGACATATGCACACGTATGTTTATTGTGGCACTATTCACAATAGCAAAGACTTGGAATCAACCCAAATGCCCATCAATGATAGACTGGGTTAAGAAAATGTGGCACATGCCGGGCGCGGTGGCTCAAGCCTGTAATCCCAGCACTTTGGGAGGCCGAGACGGGCGGATCACGAGGTCAGGAGATCAAGACCATCCTGGCTAACACGGTGAAACCCCGTCTCTACTAAAAAAATACAAAAAAACTAGCCGGGCGAGGTGGCGGGCGCCTCTAGTCCCAGCTGCTCGGGAGGCTGAGGCAGGAGAATGGCGTGAACCCGGGAGGCGGAGCTTGCAGTGAGCTGAGATCCGGCCACTGCACTCCAGCCCGGGCGACAGAGCGAGACTCTGTCTCAAAAAAAAAAAAAAAAAAAAAAAAAAAGAAAATGTGGCACATACATACCATGGAATTCTATGCAGCCATAAAAAAGGATGAGTTCATGTCCTTTCTAGGGACATGGATGAAGCTGGAAACCATAATTCTTAGCAAACTATCACAAGGGCAGAAAACCAAACACCGCATGTTCTCACTCACGGGTGGGAACTGAACAATGAGAACACTTGGACACAGAAAGGGGAACATGACACACCGGGGCCTGTTGTGGGATGGGGGGAGGGGGGAGGGATAGCGTTAGGTGGTACACTTAATGTAAATGACGAATTAATGCGTGCAGCACACTAACATGTCACATGTATACATATGTAACAAACGTGCACGTTGTGCTCATATACACTAGAACTTAAAGTATAATAATAATAATAAAAATAAATACTAAAAAAAAAAATCCAATTTTAGCAAGAACTCTACTAAGTCAGCAAGAACTCTCTACCCCACGTTTACTCTCTGATCACCATCAATATTGAGGAAAGCAACGATTACCTGGTGGCCATCAAGCAGATGATCTAGAGGCAAAACTCCTATGTGAGGAATTCAGAAGTAATTAGACTTCCCCATTATCTAAAGCAGGCATCTGGCATCAGGCCTTAATAACAATATATAGGTAACTAGAATTTCTGTACATCTCCAGAATGCATGCATATCGAAACTCATTGTGCAACCCTTGCTGACATCAAGGCACCAAAATGTCTATAAATGTGTTCATTTTTCATAACCTACATGGCTAATATGGTCCAAATTACCCTTAAGCTCCCATCTTAAAATCCACAAATACCTCTAAGGGAAAATCCACTACAGTGCACTCAGTTCTTCCTTGCTAAGGTGCCCTGCTGCACCCTTCTGCAGCATTCTTTCTATCTAATATATTTTTGCTTTTCAAACCTATACTGTTGCCAGTAAATTCTTCTTACCAACCCACGAGTTGACCAGTTTCCATTGCTGGGGCTCTGACACCTCACCGAGCATCTTGGTGGCCCATACGGGGCATTTACTGGTATTTCTCCCTTCTTTTTTCTCCCTACTTCCGTCAATGGTCTGGTTCCTTGGGAGCTAATGATCTGTATTAGTTCATTCCTGCATTATCTGAGACTAGGTAATTTGTAAATAAAAGAGATTTAACAGACCCACAGTTCAACAGGCTATACAGGAAGCATGGATGGGGAGGCCTTAGGAAACTTATAATCATGGCAGAATGCGAAGAGGAAGGGAGCACATCTTACATGGCTGGAGCAGAAGGAAGAGAATGAAGCAGGGTGTGCTGCACACTTTTAAACAACTAAAATCTCATGAGAACTCTATGATGAGACAGCACTAGGGGGATGATGCTAAAACATTAGAAACCAACCCCATGATCCAATTGCCTCCCACCAGGCCCCACCTCCAATGCTGGGGATTACAATTCAACATGAGATTTGGGTGGAAACACAGAGCCAGAGCATAACATGGTCCCTGGCCAAGGCCACACTTCAGTGGCATCTTGAAGCCCTAGAGAAAGAAAACCTGTCTGTTGCTACCCTTAGGGGTGAGGATTCAACTTTGTTACAGGCATTGCATCTCAAGTCATGGGTGAGTTCTTTTTTTTTTTTTTTTTTTTGAGACGGAGTCCCGCTGTGTCGCCCAAGGTGGAGTGCAGTGGCCGGATCTCAGCTCACTGCAAGCTCCGCCTCCCGGGTTTTTACGCCATTCTCCTGCCTCAGCCTCCCGAGTAGCTGGGACTACAGGCGCCCGCCACCTCGCCCGGCTAGTTTTTTGTATTTTTTAGTAGAGACAGGGTTTCACCGTGTTAGCCAGGATGGTCTCGAACTCCTGACCTCGTGATCCGCCCGTCTCGGCCTCCCAAAGTGCTGGGATTACAGGCTTGAGCCACCGCGCCCGGCCGGGTGAGTTCTTTACATTAGGTTTGAGCTGACCACTCAAACAATGGCATGCCTGGATTGGTCATCCAGGTCAGGGAAAGACCTCTATCTGTGATGGGATGCAACCAAATAGAGTGAGCCAAAGGAAAAAGGAATGTGAAAATCCCTCAGGAATGCCTCAGGGATCCTGTAGCCTGTTATCTACACCCAAGATGCGTTCAATTCGTTCCTACTCACCATTGGGTTGCATTCTTAAAAATTGGTCCCATTTTGACCCACAAACTCTCAAAGTATATAATTTTCTGACTGTTTTTTTTTTTTTTTTTTTTTGAGGTGGAGTCTCACTCTGTCACCTAAGCTGGAGTGCAATAGCACAGTCTCGGCTCACTGCAACCTCCACCTCCTGAGTTCAAGCAATTCTCCTGCCTCAGCCTCCCGAGTAGCTGGGACCACAGGCGCCCGCCACCTCGCCCGGCTAGTTTTTTGTATTTTTTTAGTAGAGACGGGGTTTCACCGTGTTAGCCAGGATGGTCTCGATCTCCTATCACACCCACAACTTCACCAACCCATCTGATAAGGAGGTCCTACAGAATGAGGACAAGGGCAAGGGCAAGGGCAAAAGCAAGGACAAGCACCTCTAACTCTTTTCCAGGATTCTGATCAAGCCTCTGAAAGTCATCCTCTAAATGACTGCTAGGGTCTTGAGGCCGTCCAGGCTCCTATCAGTTCCATCTCTACAGACAAGCCTTGGGTAAATCTGATCGTGGCTGAACAGGAGATAATGTTCCTCATAGATACAGGAGCCAGTTATTCAGCTTTAAATGTTTACTATGGCCCAATGTGCCAGTCCTCCATTTTCCTCATAGGTAGTGATGGAAAACCCCAACAAACCTGTTTCATGTCACTACTCCCTTGAAAACTGGAAGGCTCTTCCTTTACCTACTTCTTTTTCATCCTGCCAAGCTGTCCTGTTTCACTATTAGGTTGTGACTTAACTCAAGCTAATTTGTAATTACAAGCTAATTTATAGACAAGGCCCCTTCTGGCTGTATTAACTCACATTTCACAAAAAGAGCTCCTGCAGTCTATAAAACCTTGCATTCTGGCTGGGCGTGGTGGCTTATGCTTATAATCCCATCACTTTGGGAGGCCAAGGTGGTTGAATCACTTGAGGTCAGGAGTTCAAGACTAGCCTGGGCAACATGGTGAAACTCTGTCTATACCAAAATACAAAAAATTTGCCGGACATTGTGGTGCAACCCCTGTAATCCCAGCTATTTGGGAGGCTGAGGTGGGAGAATCACTTGAACCTGGGAGGTGGAGGTTACAGTGAGCTGAGATCGCGCCACTGCACACCAGACTGGGTGACAGATCAAGACTTCTGTCTCATAAATAAATAAATAAATAAAACATTACACTTTAAAACAAATGCCATTTGAGTGTTGGAATACTTCTATTCCTGTCCATTCAATATCAGCTGCTCCCATCATTATTCAGCTTAAAAATCCCAATAAGTTCCCTAGAAACCCTCAATACCCATTGAAACCTGAAGCACAAAAAGGGTTAAAGCCTGTAATAACAAAATTTCTAACCCATGGATTATTATGCCCATGCAACTCACCTTGCAGCACTCTTATTTTAGTTGTATAGAAACCAGAAGGCTCCTATTGACTAATACAGGACCTCATGATTATTAATGAGACTGTTATTCCTATTCATCCTATTGTCCTAAACCCTTGGGCTCTTTTTGGACACATTCCCTCCACCACAGCTTGGTTTACTCTACTTGATCTTAACGATGACTTTTTCTGCATTCTTGTACACCCAGATAGCCAATTTTTGTTCACTTTTGAATGACAAGACCCAGATACTCAAATAACTCAACAGTTAACTTGGACACTTCTGCCCTAGTAATTCAGAGATAGCCTCTATTCTTGGACAGGTCCTAGCTAAAGACCTGTATACCCTGCAGCTTCTCCTAGATAGCAATCTATTCCTGTATGTGGATGACCTACTAATCTATAGTCCTGACAAGTTTGTTTCAGATCAAAATATGGTATTAGTACTAAACGAACTTGTTGATTGTGGGTACAATCTCCTTCTAAGGCACAAATATGCATACAAAGAATTCAATTTTGGAGTCTTATTTTAACCTCTGGTACAAAGAGCCTCCCTAGTGTTCATAAAGATCTTATCTTACACGTGACAACCCCAGTAACTAAACAACAGCTTTGGTCCTTCTTGGGTATGGCCGGGTTTTGCAGAATATGAATTCCTTCCTTTGGAGTACTAACAAAACCTTTATAGGAAGCTCTCAGGGAACTGAGGAGCAACCTCTATGCTGGACTATTGATATGAAGTATGCTCTAAACATTTTTTTAAACTAAAAGAATTCTCCCTCTAAACACTGTAAAACAAACTTTAATCTGAGCTCCGGCCTTATCCCTACCAGATCTGACTAAGCCTTTCTTTTTGTATGTGTATGAATGAAGAGGAATATCTTTGGGAGCCTTATCCCAAGATCTGGGGTCCTCTAAGTGCCATATAGCATATTTTTCAAGAACTTTTGACCTAGTATCCCAGGGATGGCCCCTGGCTTAAGAGCCTTAGCAGCCATGGCCCTTTTAGTCCAAGAAGCCTCAAACCATATTATCTGTCCCTCCTGGACTCTTATGGCTTTGTGGCACTGCTAATACTTATTTAAACCCTTTTCAAACTTTGACCCTATCCCACCTTGATAATTCTCTTCATTATAGTGATTGTACTCTGGGAACAATGGCTCCCACTGAGTTCACTGTCTTGAACATAACTTCCAATCTAGAATTGCATTTTGGAAGAAAAAATGCCCTAGGAGTTATTGTGGCTGGAGTTGTGGGAACTATCACAGCTCTCACCCCTTGGCAGGTTTTACTTACCGTGAAATCACACCACGAGAATTTAATGCTTCCCTTGAAATAGCCTTAGGAAAATCTGGCACAAGTCTATCTGCCCTAGAAAAGTCTTTAAACTGACTAGTAGGAATGGTTTTTGATAATAAATGAACTCTGGTTTAACTTCTAGCTGAACAAGGAGGAGTCTGTGCTGTCATCAAGAAAACCTATTGCACCACATTTATGTGTCTGGAGCAGTAGAAACTAATGTCCAAGGAATCTTCAAAGAAGCCAAATGGCTATACACACACTTTTCTGAAGAAGCCAAAACTGAGTCAAAACCTTTACTTACTATTTTCTAAAAATAACTTGGCTTCTCCCATTCCTTGGACCTTTGCCCCTTGTCAATCTTCCTTTAATATTTGGTCCCTGCCTTTTTAATGCTCTCATTAAGTTTATATCTTCCAGATTACAACGATTCTATTTATAGATGACAATGCAATCCCAATACTGGCCTGCAAGAGCAGCTTCCATTTACATGAGGCCTCTTGATGAAATCTCATTCCTCTGTGACCCCCGTGCCTGCCCTGTGAACAAGTTTTTCATGACCTTTAATCCCCTTCATGACAGAGACCAAGAAGGGGAAAAGCATAACTTATCCCTTCAACATCCCCTTTCAGCAGAAAGTAGCCAGACAGACTTGATGCCCCTTTTCACTGTGCCGTTTTTCCTTTCTTGAGACCCTAATAGGCAGCAAGTAGACATGAGCATAGGGGAATATAAAAGGTCAAAGATTTGACCAAGGTATTTATTGGGGGGAAAATGAGGACAGCAAAGATGGCCTAGTGACCATCAAGCACAAAACTCCTTATATGAGGAATTCAGAAGTAATTAGACTTCCCTATTATCTAAAGCAGGCATCTGGTACGAGGTTTAAGAAAACTGTAAGTAGGCCGGGCGTGGTGGCTCAAGCCTGTAATCCCAGCACTTTGGGAGGCTGAGACGGGCGGATCACGAGGTCAGGAGATCGAGACCATCCTGGCGAACACAGTGAAACCCCGTCTCTACTAAAAAAATACAAAAAACTAGCCGGGCGAGGTGGCGGGCGCCTGTAGTCCCAGCTACTTGGGAGGCTGAGGCAGGAGAAGGGCGTAAACCCAGGAGGCGGAGCTTGCAGTGAGCTGAGATCCAGCCACAGCACTCCAGCCTGGGCGACAGAGCGAGACTCTGTCTCAACAACAACAACAACAAAAAAAAAAAAGAAAAGAAAACTGTAAGTAACTAGAATTTCTATACATCTCTGGAATGTATGCATGTCAAAACTTGCTGTGCATCCCTCACTGACATCAAGGCACCAAAATGTCTACAAATGTAATCATCTATCATGACCTATGTGGCTAATATGGTCCAAATTACCCTTAAGCTTCCACTTTAAGTTCCGTAGATATCTCTAAGGAAAAATCCACCATGGCTGCACTGTGGCAGTCCTCTCTTTCTGAGGCAACCCACTGCACTCTTCTGCAGGGTTCTTTCTATCTGATAAAATTTTCCTTTTCAAACCTATTCTGTTGTCAGTAAATTCTTCTTACCAACCTGTGAGTCGACCAGTTTCTGATGCTGGGGCTCTGACACCTCACCTGGCAAATATATGAGCAGGTTCCTCATCTTTCGTCATTCCCCAGTTTTCAGCAAGAATTGTATTAGGTTTAGACATAATCCCGTTTACTCTGTCCTCCAGAGAACTGTCACTGACACTCCACTCCTTGGCTATAAATTCCCACTTGCCCATGCTGTTTACAGTTGAGCCCAACTCTCTTCCTCACTGTAAAATCACACTGCCATAGTCCCTATTCCTATTGCATGGTCCTGAATAGTCTTCCTTATCATGCTTTATTAAGTATCATCGATTTTTTTTCTTTAACATCACCCCCCTAGCCTGTCAACTGAAATGAAAGACTGAGGCAGGAGTCTCAATCAGTTGAGGTTTATTGAGCCAGAGTTTGAGGATGCCCCTGGGAAAAACCCAAGTCAAAGAGGCATCTGTGGCCTGTGCTCTCCAAAGAGATTTTCAGGAGGCTTAGCATTTACATTTTTCAAGGAGGAGAGAACATTCAGGAAAATGTGGAGGTGAGGTAGGGGTGAGGGAGGGTAGGCAGTGAGGCAAATGGTCACATTCTTGTGAGGCTCTAAATAGTACCCAGTAATCTACATATTACATAAGATAATGTGAACATTCAAAGAAAAGGGAATCAAGAGCCAATTATACAGTCGTTTCAGTGTAGGCAGAAGAATGATTGATCTCATCTTGTCCTTGTTCTGACTTGTGAAGATAAGCTTGTAATTGACATTGTCAATGTGAGATTTAACATTATCTTAGTTTTAAAAGTTAAACAGGTTGCAGACCTATGGTAACAATTGATATGTGCTTATTTTATAGAAGGATATATGTCCTGAAAGATTTAGGAGCCAGCAAAGAGTTTCCTTGTAAGCAATTTGTGAGGGCAGCCTTTTGGAGAGGAATGAAACCTTTTGTCTGTGGGGACGTGGTTTGATGCAAGGTTTCAAAGCAATACTTATTTGTTTGGAGAAAAAGGATGGCAATGTTGCATGACTCATTTCCCAGGATTAACTCTCTCCGTGGCATAATGAGTTTGGGCATCCTGAGATTTTTATTTTCCTTTACAAGCCATTCTCATCCTTTTTCTTTTCTTTTTTCCTTTTTCTTTCTTTCTTTAATTTTCTTTTCTTTTCTTTCTCTCTCTCTCTTTCTTTTTTTGAGATGGAGTCTTGCTCTGTATCCCAGGCTGGAGCACAGTGGCATGATCTCAGTTCATTGCAACCTCTGCCTCCTGGGTTCAAGTGATTTCCAGCTAATTTTTGTATTTTTAGTAGAGACAGGGTTTCACCATGTTGGCCAGGCTGGTCTCTAATTCCTGACCTCAAGTGATCCACCCTCCTTGACCTCCCAAAGTGTTAGGATTACAGGTGTGAGCCACCATGCCCAGTGCGTTCTTATTCTTTCTAACAGTGGTTCATGAAATGTGGTCCTTGGACCAGCAGCATCAGCATCAGTTAGGAGCTGGTTAGAAGTGGCAATTTTTGGCCTTCACCTACTGATTTTACTGAATCAGAAATGCTGGCAGTGGGGCCCAGCAATCTTTGTCTTAACAAGACTTCCAGGTTGTCCTGATGCATTCTGAATTTAGAGAACCACTGCTTTTGAAGAAACATTGAAAAGCAAACAAGTGTACTTTCCAGTTAATGAGACTTCCCATAGCAAATTTGCAAAAATGATGATACAGGAGATAGAAATTATTTAGGTAGATAGTTAGGGTAACAGAGTCCCTGACATAAACTTTTCTTCTAATAAAAAAGCAGCTCAGAAATTACTTCCTTTCTAACCACACAAAGTTCAAAGAAATCACTTCTAACAGAGACAGCCTAGAAGATTGGGCTATAAAAATAGATAAGCAACTCTGACATAGAGGGAGAGTTTCCTGGGTAATCACCAAACTTCACATACATACAATGGGTCCCAGTAAATACAGTGGGCCTTAATGAGTACATGCCTTTCCCTTTTTGGGGGACACTAATATAGGGAAACTGGAAGCTTGCACAGGGTGGCAGGTGCCTGCAGTTGCAATGAGGTACCTGTGACCAGGCACAGAAACTCCTCCTCTGCTTTTTAGCACATGCAGGGTGGAAGGAGATAAGCAGTATGGAGTAGCCCAAGCTAAGAGCCCAACTGCATGATAAAGGAGTGGGGTGGGGGCTGCCAGAGACTCTGCTCTATGCAAATGGCACACCTGGTTCTAACTGGTTTTTCATGCCCTATGTAGATAAGATACTCCCTCCCTACTAGCTCATTTATAAAAACCCTTACATTTTACTGCAGCACAGCAACCCATTTGGGATCCCTCTCTGTGACAGAGAGCTGTTCTTTTCCTTTCACCTATTAAACTTCTGCTGTAACCTCACTCTTTGTGTGTCCGTGTTCTTGATTTTCATGGTCATGAGACAAAGAATCTCAGGTGATGTCCCAGACAATGCAGCTGCTTCAATAACATGTTCTCCTTTTTTGTTGAGCTATATTTAGTCTAGTATTGGAAAGTAATACACCGATTTTCACGTGCCTTGCTTAAGAACAATGAGCAATTGATCAATTATCTCCAACTATTTTCCACAAGAAAGCAAAAAAAATCATTACATGGTGATGTCAGAGGTTTTAGGATTTCCCTAAAGGCCTCTCATATCAGTCTTCTGTCAGCATACATCCCTGGTTTTCAGTTGACAGCCAAAAAAGCAGAGATGTTCTTTATTGACTTCAAGCGGTAAAGACAGTTCAGTATCAGAAGTCAGAGTAAGGGAATAATAAGGGACTAGGAGAGAAAACTTAAAACAAGCTGTGTTTTCAACACAAGTATTTCCTGTCTGGAGCAAAAATGATGACGCTTTGCATAGAAAAACTGTTTCTAAATATACAGAGCTGTTTATCAAAACATGAAATATTTTGAAGTGACAAGATAAACATATTCTGCCTTGGTCTATTTGGGCTGAAATTGTTGAAAAAATTATTCAATGATACTTGTTAAAGCATGGTAAGGAAGACTTTATTCAAGACCATGCAATAGGTATAGGGGCCACAGCAATGGCATCACAATATTGGCAAGTAGGAATTTATAGCCAAGTAGTAGGGTGGGGTCAATAGATGAAAATTTCCTAAGAGGAAACATCAAGGATAAGGAGAATTATGGCTAAATCAACCTAACAGGATTTTTGCTGAGGATAGGCCAGGGTGATCAGGCATCACTGGTGGGTGGTAGAGGATGAGAAACCTGATCAGGTATTGAGGGTGATCCAGCATTAAGGGTGAAGGATTCTTGCTAACCTGATTTAGCAGAGTTCTTTACTAAAATTGGATTTTACAAGGAAGTGTACAGTGGGCCTAGAGCAAGGTTCAGGAGCCTGAGTAAAGTTTGGCCAAGCAAAGAATTGTTACTTTAGCAAAAATACTACAGACTAGGTGGCTTATAAACAACAGAAATTTGGCCAGGCATGGCGGCTCACACCTGTAATCCCAGCACTTTGGGAGGCAAGGTGGGTAGATCACGAGGTCAGGGGTTCAAGACCAGCCTGGCCAAGATGGTGAAACCCCATATCTACTAAAAATACAAAAATTAGTCAGGTGCAATGGCAGGCACCTGTAATCCCAGCTACTCGGGAGGCTGGGGCAGGAGAATCGCTTGAACTCAGGTGGCAGAGGTTGCAGTAAGCCAAGATCATACTACTGCACTCCAGCCTGGGTGATAGAGTGAGACTCCATCTCAAAAAACAAAATCAAAAAACAAAACCCCAACACACACATACACATAACCCAGAAATTTATTTCTCACAGTTCTGGAGGCTGGAAAGTTCAAGTCAAGGCACCAGCAAATGTCTGGGTTCACTTCCTGGTTCACAGATGGCCATCTCTTCACTGTGTCTTCACATGGCAGATTGGGCAAGACAGCTCTCTGGGGCCTCTTTCATAGGAATACTAACCCCATTCATGAGGGTGGAGGCCTTTATGAACTAATAACTTCCCCTAATCACACCCTACCTCCAGATACTATCATATTGAAGATTAAGTTTCAACATATGAATTTTGTTGGCGGGGAGAGAAGGGGACACAAATATTTAGTCTATAGCCCCCCCAGAGCAATATAATCTTATAACCACAACTGAGTTGAGCTACTTCAATTTTTGCCATTTAAATAACAAAAAACGCAATAACTTTTGCACCAACCTAATAGTTTCAGTTAGACTGTTTAGTCCAGTTTTAGCAGGCATCCTGTTAGGACTGGGCACAGTGGCTCATGCCTGTAATCCCAGTACTTTGGGAGGCCAAGGCTTGAGCCTAGGAGTTTGTGACCAGCCTGAGCAACACAGCATGACCTCATCTCTACAAAAAATTTTAAAAATAGTGAGGTTTTGGTGGCACTTGCCTGTAGTCCCAGCCACTCAAAAAGCTGAGGTGTGAAAGTCACATGAGGTTTGGGAGCTCAAGGCTGCAGTGAGCCATAATTGTACTACTGCATTTCAGCATGGGTGAGAGTGAGACTCAGTCTCAAGAAAAGGAAGGAAAAAAAAAAAAAAAAAAAGAATCTTCTTGAGTCATTTTAGTGAAAATCTCCACCATTGATAGCTGAAAACCTTTGATATCTGATCAAATTCATCACCCTCCATGCATGATATCTTATCACCCTGGCCTGCCTTAGCAAGAATCCCTCTTAGCCTGTATTAGTCAGCGTTTTCTTAGAGAGACAGAACTAATAGGATGGATGGATGGGGGGGTGTGTGTGTGTGCATGTGTGTCTATAGGGGAGTTTATTAAGTATTAATTTACATGATCACAAGATCCCACAATAGGCTGTCTGTGAGCTGAGGAGCAAGGAGAGCCAGTCTGAGTCTCAAAACTGAAGAACTTGGAGTCTGATGTTCAAGGGCAGGAAGCATTCAGCACAGGAGAAACATGTAGGCTGGGAGGCTAGGCCCATCTCTCTTTTTTCACGTTTTTCTGCCTGCTTTATATTTGCTGGAAGCTGATTAGATAGTGTCCACCAGATTAAGGGTGGATCTGTTTCTCTCAGCCCACTGACTCAAATGTTAACCTCTTTTGGCAACACTCTCACAGACACACCCAAGATCAATACTTGGACACCCTCACAGACACACCCAAGATCAATACTTTGTATCCTTTAATCCAATCAAGTTGACACTCAGTATTAACCATCACATAGCCCTGATATTTTCTTTTAGTAATTTTTCATCCACGGACCCCACCTTGCTCCTTGGCTGTAAATCCCCACTAGTCCTTGTATTCAGAGTTGAGCCTGATCTTTCTCTCCTACTGCAAATTCCTCACTGCAGTAGTCCTTCTAGTATAAGGTCTTCCTTACTGTCTTTAACAAGTATATTAGGCCATTCTTGCATTGCTATAAGGAAATACCTAAGACTGGGTAATATATAAGAAAATAAGTTTAATCGGCTCATGGTTCTTCAGGCTGTACAGGAAGCACAGCATCAGCATCTACTTCTGGAGAGGCCTCAGGAAGCTTACAATCATGGAAGAAGGTGAGGGGAGAACAGACATCTCACATGGTAAGAGCAGGGGCAAGCAAGGTAAGGAGAAGTACCACACACTTGTAAATGACCAGATTTTTTGAAAACTCACTATCATGAAGACTGCACCAAGCCATGAGGAATCTGCCCCCACCCCAAACACCTCCCACCAGGTCCCACCTCCAGCACTGGGGATTACAATTCAACATGAAATTTGGGCAGGGACAAACATCCAAACTTTATCATTCTGCCCCTGGCCCAAATCTCATGTCCTCCTCACTTTGCAAAATACAATCATGCCTTTCCAACAGTCCCCCAAAGTCTTAACTCATTCTGGCATTAACTCAAAAGTCCAGAGTCTCATCTGAGGCAAGGCAAGCTCCTTCCTTGTATGAACCTATAAAATAAAAAAGAAGTTAGTTACTTCCAAGATACAATGGAGGTATAGGCATTGGGTAAACATTCCTATTACAAAACAGAGAAATCAGCCAAAAGAAAGGGGCTACAAGTCCCATATGAGCTTGAAACCTAGCAGGGCAGTCATTAACTTTTAGAGCTCCAAAAATAACTTCCTTTGACTCCATGTCCCACATCCAGGGCACATTAGTATAAGGGGTGGGATCCTAAGACCTTGGACAGCTCCGCTCCTATGACTTTGCAGGTTCTAGCCCCTATAGCTGTTCTCACAGGTTGTTGACAGCCAGGAGCTTTTCTAGGTACAGGGTGCAAGCTGCCAGTGGCTCTACCACTCTGCAGTCTGGAGGATGGTGGTCCCCTTCTCACAGCTTCACTAGGCAGTGCCCCAGTAGAAACTCTGTGTTGGGCCTTCAACCCCACATTTCTTCTTGGCACTGTACTAGGAGACGTTCTCCGTGAGTGCTCTGCTCCTACAGCAGGCTTCTGTCTAGAGAGTCAGGCTTTTTTTTTTTTTTTTTTTAGACAGGATCTCACTCTGTTGCCCAGGCTGGAGTGCAGTGGCACCATCATGGCTCACTGTGGGCCTAGATATTCCAGGCTCAATCTTCCCAACTCAGCTTCCTGAGTAGGTGGGACAACAGGTATTTGCCAGCAGGCCTGGCTAATTTTTGCATTTTTTGTAGAGATGGGGTTTTGCCATGTTGCCCAGGCTGGTCTTGAACTCCTAGGCTCAAGTGATCCACCTACCTTGGCCTCTCAAAGTGCTAGGATTACAGGTGTCAGCCACCATGCCTAGCCACCCAGGCTTTTCCATATATCCTCTGAAATCCAGGCAGAGGCTGCCAAGCCTCAACTCTTGCACTCTGTGCACCCACAGGTTTACCATCATATTGAAGCCCCCAAGGCTTGTGGCCTGCACCCTCTAGAGCTGTGGCCTGAGCTGAACCTGGGCCCCTTTGAATCCTAGCTAAAGCTTGAGTAGCTGGGATGTGGGAAGCAGTGTCTGAGGCTGCATAGGGCACTGGGGCCCTTGATCTGGCCTATGAAACCATTCTTCCTTCCTAGGCCTCTGGGCCTGTAATGGGATGGGCTGCCTCAAATGTCTCTGAAATGTCTGTCCTCAAGGACTTTTCCCACTGCCTTGGACATTAGCACTTAGCTCCCTTTCAGTTACGCAAATATCTCTAGCAAGAGGTTACTTCACAGCTCACATGAATTCCTCTCCTGAAAAAGCTTTTTCTCTACTACATGGGAAGATTGCAAATTTTCCAAACATTCATGCTTTGTTTCCCGCTTAAATATAAATTCTAAACTTGAGTCATTTATTTGCTCCCACATTTGAATGTAGGCTGTTAGAAGCAGCCAGGCAACATCTTGAATGCTTTGCTGTGTAGAAATTTTTTCTGCCAGATATGTAAATCATCACTCTCATGTTCAAACTTCCACAGAACCTAGGGCAGTGGCACAGTGCAGCCAAGCTCTTTGCTAAGGCATAACGTGGGTGAACTTTGCTCCCGTCACTAAGTTCCATACTTCCATCTAAGAGCTTGTCAGCCTGGTCTTCACTGTCAATATCACTATCAGCATTTTGGACACAACCATCTAACCGGTCTCTACGAAACTACAAGCTTTCCCTCATCTTGTCTTCTTTTGAGCCCTGCAAGCCATTCCAACCTCTGCCTATTACCCAGTTCCAAAGCTGCTTCCACATTTTCAGGTATCTTTCTAGCAACATCTTTCTCCTTGGGACTAATTTTCTGTGTTAAGGTGTTCTTGCATGCTATAAAGAAATACCTGAGACTGGGTAATTTATAAAGAATAGGGGCTTAATTGGCTTATGGTTTTGATGGCTATACAGGCAACATGGCACTGGCATCTGCTTGGCTTCTGGGAAGGTCTCAGGGAGCTTTTACTCGTGGCAGAAGGTGAAGGGGAGCAGGCCACTCATATGGCAGAGCAGGAACAAGAGAGAGAGGGTAGGGGAGGTGCCACATACTTTCAAATGACCAGATCTCACTAGAACTCACTATTGTGAAGACAGCACCAAGCTGTCAGGGATCCGCCCCCATGACCCAAACACCTCCTACCAAGCCTCACATCCAGCACCGGGGATTACAATTCAGCGTGAGATTTGGGTAGGGACAAATATCCAAATCCAAACTATATCAGCAAGTGTCCTAAATAATTTATTTCTGAACACACTATTCCTTCTCAATCTTTCAGCTGTAGCTGAGCTAGACTTCTTTCTCCTGCCTAAAAACCTTTGCATAGGCTGTTCATTTGCCTGTGACTTTGTTCCCCTAGCCAACTACTATTGTTCTTCAAACTAAGCATCATTTTCTTTGGGAAATATTCCTTGAACCCCAAGGTTGGTTAGCTCTCATGCTAGATATTCCGTGGCACCCTTTCCTTTTTTTTTTTTTTTTTTTTTCCAAAGACAGAGTTTTGCTCTCGTCGTCCAGGTTGAAGTGGAGTGGCACGATGTTGGCTCACCGCAACTTTTGCCTCCCAGGTCCAAGTGATTCTCCTGCCTCAGCCTCCCAAGTAGCTGGGATTACAGGCGTTCACCACCTTGCTTGGCTAATTTTTGTATTTTTAGTAGAGATGGGGTTTCACCATGTTGGCCAGGCTGATCTCAAACTCCTGACCTCAGGTGGTCCGTCCACCTCAGCCTCCCAAAGTGCTGGGATTACAGGCATGAGACACTGAACCCAGTCTGCACCCACTCTCCTCTACTATTTAACACTCTTCACATTTGTAATTTCTTGGCCATTGTAAACTCTGTAAAGAGAAAGGCAATGTTGGGGTTGTTTGCTACGGTGTCCCAAACACCTAGTCTTGACTGGCACATAGTAAGCACTCAGATATTAGTTGAAGATATGAGTGAACACACACACAAGACCAAGAAATTTATTAAAACATTTTTTTTCTTCAGACCTGGTGAACGGAGTACAACAAATTTTAACAAAAAACATAAACAGACAAAGAATGCAGTTTGCTTATGATGTTTAATTTTTATGTTCACTTGTAATTTTACTATGATATTAATATTACAGAAATCAAAGATTGATTCTATATCTAATTTTTATCAATTGCCATTTTGCTGTCATTATATCAAACCATAGCTTTTTTAAAAAAAGATCTTCACACTTAACTAACACTGTAAAATATTAATGATGACACTGAATTCCCAGTTCATCAATAGGCTACAAAAGAGAATATGTTCACTTTTCAAAAAAGCAACGAAATGGCCGGGTGCAGTGGCTTATGCCTGTAAGCCCAGCACTTTGGGAGGCCAAGGTGGGTGGATCACCTGAGGTCAGGAGTTCTAGACTAGTCTGGGGAACATGGCAAAACCCTGTCTCTAGTAAAAATACAAAAATTAGCTGGGCGTGGTGGCACGTGCCTGTAGTCCCAGCTACTTGGGAGGCTGAGGCAGGAGAATTGCTTGAACCTGGGAGACGGAGGTTGCAGTGAGCTGAGATCATGCCACTGCACTCTAGCCTGGGCTACAGAGTGAGACTCCTCCTCCTCCTCCTCCTCAAAAAAAAAAAAAAAAAAAAAAAAAGCAACAACTGTGGCCATGTGCAGTGGCTAATGCCTATAATCCCAGCACTTTGGGAGGCTGAGGTAAGAGGTTCGCTTGAAGCCAGATTTCCATACCACCCTGGGCAGCAAAATCAGACCCTGCCTCATAAAAACAAAATAATAAAAAGTAACAAATCAAACCTCAAGCCAGAACATCATATTGTGTGTGAGTTGAAAGTGTTTTTTTTTTCCCTTCCAGAATCTATATTAGCAAAGTTGCAGAAGGACAAAAAAACCCTTAGATGACAAAAGTAGTTTAAGCACTTTGCTTTCTTTTTGTGGAACCTCTAGTCACTATTGGCATTTGAGAGAAATTAATGGTTGTTCTGGCTTTTAAAGCTTTTTTAAAGTACTTAAAAATTGACTGAAGGCTAGAGGAAGGGGCTAAGCTGTACTTTTCTGTACCAGCAGAAACCATAGGAAATTCCTTTTTGAAAACAGTAGCTGCAGGTTTATCCAAAGGCTTAGGACTTGTCACCCATTCACGGCAGTGGTGCTTTATCCATGCTAATAATTGTACATCACTTCCCAGCTGGTGTCCTACATGATGTTCAGAGTCAATAAGTGCAACAGCATATACTTTGCTCATCACTTCCCACCTTCTACGAACAAGCAAGTCCATAAAAACCAAGCCTCCATAACCATGTACAATGAAGGCAATATCCTTGCCTTCAGTCTTTGAAATGAAGTAATCCCATATGTAAGCCATGTGTTCTTCGGGGGTGTTGCTGCATCTTTTTGGAATGCATTTGGGAGGATGCTGGAGAGAGAAAAAGCTCCCACCTGGAACCATTTTTAGAGAAGACGACTCAATATTTTGTGTTAAAAGGCCTTGCCACTCTTTTTCCATCTTTAGTTCCACAAAATTATCATTGGGGTTTAGCACCATTACATCATAATGTGCCTGCAATGCCATTTGAATACACGGTATCTGACTTCCGTGTTGGAGACCATGATGTACTATTGCCTGCTGACTCCACTGACCAGCTCGAAAGACCCCATGGTCTTGAAGAAGGACAAGAAGAGCAGAATGGTGATTTGTTAATGCTTTCTCGCTCATAAAAAAGAAGCTTCTTGGTTCTTCTTCATCAGCCTCAGGTGGGATATATACTTTTTGTAATTTGCACACCTTCTCCAAAAGCTCATAAATATATTGTTCAAGCAAATGGCCAAGGGCCTGGTAGCGCTTGCTATTTTTCTCAAGCACATTTTCATAATAGTTAAAGACAAAAGGCCTTTGTGTTTCAGTGTGTCTGAATTCAGCTTTTTCATTGAAGTCATATTTAAGTTCTCCTAGTAAGTCAGATTGTTCAATAAATTTTTGGAAGCTCAGCTCCTGTGTCATTGGTAACCACTGAAAGTTAAAAGAATAATAGTACATCAGTGCTAGTAAAAGTCAAATGAAAATTTCAGCTTGTCAAATTCTTCCTGCGGCACATGATGCTAAACTAAGCGGGTCAGAAAGACATTAACCTTCTAACCAGTGGTAAAGATGTTAATTCGAAATAATTGTGAATGATTCAAAACAGTGAGAGACTGAATATATGAAGGGACAATGGAGAGACCATATGTAAATATGGATTTTTTTGACACACAACCTGCCCAGGAAGCCAACCCCTCATTTACAATAAACAACTCAGGAAGTCAGTCTGGTATAAATCAGACTGGCAGGAAATCAGATCTCTATCACTAGTGACAATTCAGGAAACTAACCGGTAACTTCTACAACACTTGGCGCTAAATGGCAAGAACTTCATTAATATCTGACAGCTTTCCTAATTTTGTCCCTATTTCCAACCTGAGACCAACCAGAGAGAGCCAAATACGTACCCCTAACCAATCACGCAAGATGTCCCCATTTCTAGTTAGCTCACCTACAGCTTCTCCACGACAACTTGCAATCAGGGCAAATGTGAAGTCTTTTCTTTTTTTCCCCACTATAAAGCTCTCCTACTCTTCTGCTGCCTTGAGTCTCTGCCAAAACGCAAGTGATAGTGGTGGACTCCCTTGCTACAGCAGGCTCAGAATAAATAGGCTTTTCTCATTTGGTTGGTCTTCATTTATTTCTACAGAAGATATTTAATAACTTTTGCTGTTAAATGAATGGCAGAAGATAGAAGCGGGAGTGAAATGTGAATCAGGCAATGGAGATTATGATCAATTCAGCGAATACTAGAAGATACAGTTATTCTGATGTCTGAGAAGGAAGAAAAATAGGCTAGATGAGAAGTTAACTTAGATAGTTCCTTAGGCAGAGCTTAAAGCCGGAAAAAAAGGCTTTGAAAGGTTAAGTGGCTGTCCCCAAAGCCAAACAACTGTCAGAGGAGTGATTGCGGATAAGGCTGACTTTCAAATGAACTTTCTTAACAAATATGTTAACACTCTCCCTTCTTAATTTCTTAACACTGACACTGGCAAACTACAACCCACTTCCAATAAGTAGCACTCCAAATGATTTTCAGTGTAACTCGAGTTGCTATTAGGCCTAAGGCAAAATTCAAATGGTGCCTGCTTGGATGTCTTAAATCTCTTTTAATTTTTTTTTCTTTCTTTTTTTTTTTTTGAGATGGAGCCTCACTCTGTCGCCCAGGCTGGAGTGCAGTGGCGCGATCTCAGCTCACTGCAACCTCCACCTCCCAGATTCAAGCAATTCTCCTGTCTCAGCCTCCTGAGTAGCTAGGATTACAGGTGCCCGCCATCATGCCCAGCTAATTTTTTTTGTATTTTAGTAGAGACGGGGTTTCACCGTGTTGCCCAGGCTGGTCTTGAATGCCTGAGCTCAGGCAATCCACCTGCCTCGGCCTCCCAAAATGTTAGGATTACAGGTATGAGCCATCACACCTGGCCAAATCTTTTTAAATTTTTAAATTAATTTTTTCCCCACTTCAATAAGCTGGTCTAAGATTTCTTACTCCCTTCTCACTTTCTAAATCTTATTCTCTGACCCCTCTAACCCAAAAGGTACTTTACAAAGGTTTTTGGTTGTCCAAAGCACTATCCAGACTGCTCGCTATTCCTTCCTTTTCTATTAAAAATGCATCTAGTCTTTGCTGATCTCAGGTGTTATTTTTGAAAGACAGGGCCTGACTCTGTCACCCAGGATGGAGTGTGGTGGTGTGATCACAGTTCACTGCAGCCTCGACCTTCTGATCTCACAGTTCACCTCAGCCTCCCAAGTAGCTAGGGCTATAGGCACATGCCACCATGCCTGGCTAATTAAAACAAATTTTTTTTAGAGACGGGATCTCACTATGTTGCCTAGGCTGGTTTGAAACTTCTGGCCTCAAGTGATCCTCTTGCCTTGGCCTTCCAAAGTGGTGGGATTACAGGTGTGAGTCACCATGCTCAGCCTCTCTCTCAGATGTTATTATGTAATTAATTTACTTTTTCTAAAGTGTAAATAATTGACAGACTTAACCATCCTTTAAAAAAAAAAAAAAAGCCTTGAAAATGGATGCAATGCATGGCAAAAATCCATGCTTCAAAAATCCAAGAATGTTTTACATTGAGGCCATGGTGAAACAATCTAATGGGAGGTCATAACCTTATTCAAAATTTTCAGTGGTGATGTTTGTTGACTTCTTGTTTCCAGACTGGCATGTAAAAATCTTGGAAGTTGCTACTCAGTCCTAACAAGTAAAAACCTAGACAAACTGAAAATGAAAAGCTCTTCTTCATAGGATCCATAAAAGAAGTAAGGTTATTGGACATACTACTGCCTCCAAAATCGGAGGGACTGAAAGCACGTCAATATAGAGAATCACAACTTACCAGAGCAGAGAGTAGCTGCTGAAGCCGCCAATGGAACAACTACCAGGATAGGTCAATGTGAAGGATCAGTGTGGACAAGTCAGAGGGACCTAGCCATCCCCTCTTCCTCGCTCCCCAATTTTGTTTAAGCTCCTGGAGCTCTCACAGGTCCTCAGGGTGACTATCCATGCCTCTGGTAGTGGGTGGGGAAAAGGAGCCATTTTGAAATACGCCAGAGCATTTTGTTCTTCTTAACAAGGTCTGCCCTCAGGAGAAGCTATTTAATCAGAGGCTAACCTGCCGGGGTTTTATCAGAGCCTAACTGACTTGGGGGAAGGGAAATATCCAACTCTAGCCCACTCTAGCTACCCTGCCCAACCCAAGGGGGTTGTAGTGAACTGAGACCTATGAAGTTCACAGTCTAGATGCACAGGCTTACTAAAATTCTCAATGGTCTCCCTTCTCACTCAGAATAAAAACTAAGTTCTTAC
This sequence comes from Theropithecus gelada, assembly GCF_003255815.1. Lineage (NCBI taxonomy): Eukaryota > Metazoa > Chordata > Mammalia > Primates > Cercopithecidae > Theropithecus > Theropithecus gelada. The sequence goes on along the minus strand of NC_037669.1, from coordinate 21,629,951 downwards.
CATGGCCTACAAGGTCTCACATGGCCATTAGCTCTCCAATGTCATTTCCTACCACTTTCTCACTGGTTTACTCATCCAGTTACATGATCTGGGGCTTAGCTCCTTCTCAGGTGTCATTTCCTACCACTCTCTCACTGGCTTACTCATCCAGTTACATGATCTGGGGCTTAGCTCTTTCTCAGGTGTCATTTCCTACCACTCTCTTGTTTACTTCACCATCGTCGCACCTGGTCTACTTTGCCATCAATTTGTGAAGCAAGCTCCTGTTTTAAGAGTATTCACTCTTGCTAGGCCCACAGCCTGGAATATTCCTCCCCTTTATAGATATCTATAGGACTTTTATTTTAAAGTTTCTGCCCACTTTTTATCTCATCAGAGTGATTTTCTTTGAGCAGTCTATCATAAAGAGTAACTCTCTCCCTTCCTTTTTTTTTGGGGGCACTTATTACCAACTGACATATGTTTGCTTATTGTCTACTTCTCTCCATTAGAATGTAAATTCCATGACAGCAGGAACAGGGACTTGGTTTTGTTCACTAGTGTATCTCCAGTTGTTGGAATAGTGTCTGGTGCACAGTAAGCACTTAAATATTGTTAGAATTTTACAGTTTTTTGCCAAGCACATGAAGTAAAGCATACTTTAAAAGTCCTCTAGCAATACATTAATACATAAGAGAAAGATGCAAAGCTTTTGGAAAATTATAGAGACTTGTGTTATCATTCTAAACTTAATAAATGTCAAAGGTTATGAATTATTCTTAGAGAATATCCCAACCATCAATTTATATATGCTTTATCTTTTGCAAATCAAGATAAACCATCTCAAGCAAATTCAATATGGTTCATTAAACAAAAGAGGGAGAGAATGAGACAATTTTTATGCTTAATTTTCCAAAGAATGGTTTAGAATAAGATAGTTTAGGGGAGGAAAAATAATTATTTCCTTAACCCTCATGAGTTCCTAGTTGGAATGAACCCTTGTAACAACAGAAAAACAAAGTAGTTTATCAATGCATGCAGTGCACATCACCTTAGAGAAACCTAAATGAGGAGTAACTCAAAACAGTGGCTTACAACTCTGGCTTATGTAAGTATCTTCAACGAAGAACAATAAATTTGTGGAGAGAAGAAAGAACAAAGGAAAGAGTTTTAGACTTCTAAGGGTGAGAAACTGTGGGAATGTAAATCTACAGAAGGAAACTAATACAGTAAGGTTTGTTTGCAGATTCGTCTGGGGCTTTCTGGTCTGGTAAGAGTCTAGAGAGAATTTATGTCCTGCCTTTTAGCTAGAAAAAAGAGGAGAGAGCTTTCCCTCCATTTCCTGCTTCTTAATTGCCTTCGGCTCAAAAATAATTTTTATATAAAAGAGGTATATTTTGGCCGGGCGCAGTGGCTCACGCCTGCAATCCCAGCACTTGGGAGCTGAGGCGGGTGGATCACGAGGTCAGGGGTTCAAGACCAGCCTGGCCAACATGGTGAAACCTCGTCTCTACTGAAAATACAAAAATTAGCCGGGCATGGTGGCGGGCGCCTGTAATCTTAGCTACTTGGGAGGCTGAGGCAGGAGAATCACTTGAACCTGGGAGGTGGAGGTTGCGGTGAGCTGAGATTGTGCTATTGCACTCCAGCCTGGGCAACAAGAGCAAAACTTGGTCTCAGAAAGAAAAAAAAAAAAGGCATATTTTGAGGTGACTTTCTGGTTTCCTTCAATAGTTTATCTTCAAGAAAAAGACTATTAGAGCTAGAAGGGACTTTATTGATATGCTTAGCTAACATGTTTATTTTATAAATGGATAAGTTGAGGCTTTCAAAGGTAAAGTGGCATGCCCAAAGTAACTGAGGCAGCTCAGGAGCCTGAGAGATTTTTTCCCCTCCCTTTTTGACTTTTATTTTAGGGTCGGGGGAATGTGCAAATGTGTTACAAGAGTAAATTTTGTGTCACTGGGGTTTGGTATACAAATGATTTCATTACCCAGGTAGCGAGCATAGTATCTGATAGGTAGTTTTACAACCCTCACCCTCCTCCCACCCCAAGATTAGTTTTTACCAAAGATTTAAAAATGCATAGTATTTGACTTTTTCTTTCATTCATTCACCAAAAATTCTGTGAGGCCATTTGGTAGGCACTTTGTTTACTATGTCAAGTACTCCAGTCGTTTAATGCAGACTAAAATTTTAAAAAAGGAGAACAGCATATACGCATTAGAGAGAATTTGAAATTAGGCTTTTCCAGTATCCTGGATTAGGTGGTGACACAGCTGTAATGATTTATTCTAGGTGTGGTTATTTCTTAAAGTAAAAAACAATTGTGAAAATATACATAACAAAATTTACCATTCTAACCATTTTTAAGTGTGCAGTTCAGAGGCATTACGTACATTCACATTGTTGTGTAACCATTACTGACATCCATTCACAGAATGCTTTTCATCTTACAAAACTGTAACTCTAGACCCATTAAACAATAACTCCCCACTCTCCTCACACTAGGCACTAGCAACCACTATTCTACTTTCGAGTTCTCTGAATTTGACTTCTCTAGGTTAGGTGTGATTATCTTTAAAGAAGAGGGTGGGTGGGACACTGGAATCATAGACGCAAATAACTTTAATTAGCATATTTGGATTTTTAAGGAATCCCTTTCCTTTCTAGGATCAAAAGTGGTTACATTTAACAATATTTACATTTTTCACAGGTGATTAGTAAGCTTTTATAAAAAAGTAATTTTATAATCTGAGAAGTTAAGAAATCCCCTGGTTACAGAGTAATAATCTAATACAGTAATTATAATCCTTTTTTATATTTAGGAACAAGGTCCTTTCGTATATACCATGCCATTAAGAAGCACAGAATAGAGAATACTTTTACTCAGAAAATTTAAAAATATCTAATGATACTTTTTTTTTTTACAATGAGTAAGTTTTCATTTATTTTCATATTTAGGAAAGCAAAACAAAACACAACACCTCTAGAAAATATATTTTAAAGAAAGAATACTGTTTTGGTACAAAAGCAGCACTATTTTTCTTTTCCCAACACAGAAAGTGATTATGCAGTTTTTTAGAAAAATAATAATGCCTGTATTACAATTCCATTTAGTAAATTGTAGAAAATAATAGTGATTGTGAAATTATATCTGTAGAAATTTCAAAATAAGAGGAAAGTACATAATGTCCCTCCCCACTGTTCACCTCTCCCTAGGAAACAAAAAAGCTGTATTTAATCCACCAGAGGCAAGGACATATAGAAAAAATAATATCAGAGATAGGAAAAAAGAAAAGCAGATGTCACTAAGTGTTGGTTTTACCAAATTGGAGTATGTAACAGAATTGTCTGGGAAGTTTATTTTTTATTTTTATTTTTGAGGTAGGGTATCTGTGTGTCGTCCAGGCGGGAGTACCATGTAGTGATCATAGCTCACTGCAGCTTCAAAGTCGTGGACTCAAATAATCCTTAAATCTCATCTTCCCCAGTAGCCGGGACTATAGGTGTGCTCCACCATGCCCGGGTAATTTTTGTTGTTTTTTCTGGAGACAGTCTTGCTTTGTCGCCCAGGCTGGGGCCTGATCAAGGCTCACTGCAACTTCAACCCCATAAGTGATCTTCCTGTCTTAGCCTCTTGAGTAGCTGGGACTGCAGGCATGCTGGCCACCATGCGTGGCTAGTTTTTAAATTTTTTTGTAGAGAGGAGGTCTCACTATATTGCCCAGGCTCATATCAAACTCCTGGGCTCAAGTGATGCGCCCGCCTAGGGTGAGTCATGGCATCTGGCCTGTATATTTTTGTGGAGAGGGGGGTCTTGCTTTGTTGCCCAGGATGGTCTTGAATGTCTGGGCTCAAGCTATTCTGCCTCGGCCTCCTAAAGTGCTGGGATTACAGACGTTAGCCACTGTGCCCGGCCCAGCCTGACTTCTGAGTCAGTTAAGTTCTTTGGTTAAAAAAATTAGTTTGTGAGGAAACTGAACATTCAATTATTTTTCAGAAAGCAATGTTTTTGTTAAACAGAAATTAACCAAATAAACCAACAAAATGAAATCCTTAGAGTGAACCTCAATCCCAGCAAGACTTACAGTGTATCTGCCTTGCGGTCATTACTGCCATGTAGAACACTTCCCCAAGCCCAACACCCCACAACACCTGGGGCCTCACCTCTACCTGGGGACTGACCATATTATAATTAGGAAGGCTTGACTCATGAAGAAGGGGACTGCTTTAGTGGACGAGTTGGGCCGATCCCTTTATTGACTCCATTAGGATGGGAGATGGGCGTTGGAGGGATGGGGTGAGGGGTATAAAAGGGCCGGCTTGGGAATCAAACCTGATTTCCAGAGTCCCTTCGGGCTTGGAACATGCCAGAAACATTTTCCCTGCTTAGAGCACTGTGCTGAATTTTGTTAAACTTGTGATTAAATCGTCATGAAAGCTTACACGTTCATTTAAAAATTATTCAGATATGCACCATTAGGGATCAGGCTAATAGTACCAGATCTTGAGTTCATTGATGACCGGTCTAGTCCCTTAAGTATCGTGGTAAATGTTAATTGAACAAATTCCAGTTTACAGCCACCCACTTTTTGTCATCTCAGTATTTCAGTTATTGAAAAATTAAGTTCTAGCTTTTAAGGAACTTTAAAAATCACGAGTTTTAATTTTAAAAAGAAATTCTCTCTAAGACATTTTTCCTCGTCAGCCTACTTATTTCCAGTGCAAATGCTAAACTAATAGCTAGGCTATTATTAGGTGATTTTGCCATCTTAAAATCTTTTGGTTTCCGAGTTCGAGGAAGGGCGTTTGGGGCAAATATGTAAGAGAGGCTGTCAGGAACGTAATACTGCAAACACTAGCGTTTTGTTTTCAGAGTTGTTTGGCCACCTCGCGAGATCCAGTGAACCGGAGGAGTTCCTGTTTTCCCCTTTTAATTGTTGTCAATCTAATCTTCAAAGTCAACAAAGCTAAAATCGAGCACCCAGATGGTTCACTTCCCCAGAGGGGATCAGATCATGAAATAAACCCCACCAAAAAAACGCTGGAGGAGACAGCCCACAGAGAAAAGTCCCAGGAAATGATTTCCGGTTGATGGTGGGAGGGGCAGCTGATTTCCGGTCGAAGGGCAGGCGACGGCTCTTGCGCAAGCGCGCTTCGCACATTGCTGGCTTTTTTTTTTTCTTTCCCCTCCCCCTCCCTCTCCCAAGCCGGAGGGGTCCTGAGGTGACAGCGCCTGCAACTGAAATTTCAGCAGCGGGAGAAGATGGACAAGAGAAAGCTCGGGCGACGGCCATCTTCATCCGGTGAGAAAGGGTCGGAGGAGGGTTAAGCATATTGTCTCCTACCCCGGGCAGACAGACGGGAGGCGCTGGCTGCAGCTGGGGTTGCGGCCCGAAGCCGCGAGGGCGAGGGCGGGGGCGGGGAGAGGAGGGGGCGCGCACAATGGAAGGCTCCCGGGTCGTCCCCGCCCCTCGAGTCGAAGACCCGGTCCGAGCTGTCATCGAAGCCTCGGGCGCTCTTCACCTCGAAACCCCTTTTATTTTTTCCCTCCTCCCGCGAACACTTTCCTTGCGTCTCATCTGCCCATGGATCTTCCCGGTTGGCTTGCCACTCTCTGCCACGCCTTCCTCGTAATTCCATCAATGTTCCAATTTCATTTCGGCTTCTCAGCGCCTGACCCCACTTTGCTCTCTTCCTTTGCTTCTCGACTTTGCGTCCCTTCCCCTCTCCCTCCTCTTTCCCTCAGCAGGTAGCTGCTGCTGGGGAGGAAAGGTGGGGCTTGCGAACGGAGACTCCTTTTCTTTGATACAATGCCTCGCCGGGTCTCGTTCTGCTGAACAGGCCCGCCTAATAGCCTTTTTCTTTTCCAGCCTCCCCTGCGTCTTCCAAAAGTGATTGGAAAGTCAAACAAAGGATTTGAAGTCGTGCTTTCGTTGTGTTTTTATTTTCAGCATATTTTTGTTTTGGAAATTACTTTGTTTTAAATGACTATCTTCAGTTTTGTGTACAACGTCTTGGAAACAAGAAGGTGGAGTTATAAAGACGTGAGGTAGAGTTCCTCCCAGTCGAGAAGTTTTTGTCAAACATTTCATCCATTAAGGGGTCCTCAAGTCCTTGTGTTAAGTCCTACGGGTGGTAGGAGGAGAGGACGAGGACTCACATGCGTACAGTCCACAAACGAACGCCCAATGAATCAATTTCATTTCATTTTTCTGTTTCTTATGGTACCGTTGATTTCTGCAGAAACATTGTTGACAATTCCAAATTTATTTAGGAGTGCCCTGTGGCAGTGCATCTCAAACTTCTTTCAGCCTTAATTGCAAAGGAGAGTGATTATGGATCTCTGGGGACACTACTTGAAGCAGTTGAAAACCTGAAATCCCTTTTCATATGCAACCAGTGTTAGCGATTTTGGTGTGTATTCTGGAGATAGTAGTTTTCTCCTTTGAAAGCACATGTATAAATGATATATGTGTATGTTTATACATACATGTAGGTATATGCCTTCAACTGATGTTTGTTTTAATAGTCTCCACCCCGCACCAAACCTCTAAGTAAAATGGACACATTAGGAAAATGCACAGCGCTTAGCTGGCGTCATTTGCGTGCTTCCTAACACAGAACTCTAGGTATAATCCTATCTTCCTTTGAGATGCACAGCTTTTTAAAAATAAATGCATTTCATCTACGTTTAATACATTTTTGGGGAGGGAAGGTAAGATATTTGCCTTGTACTTCAACAAGTCACATTCCCCTTTACCTGATTACACTTAGATTTATTTATTTGTCACAGTAACTTGATGTAAGTAGTTGTGGGAAGTGGATTTTGATAATAAAGCTGTTTATCCTTAAAAGACATTGATATTTATGTTAGTTATATGTCTGGAGAGCGTTTTCTTTTTCTCATGATCTCTCTTTTGGAGCTGTCCTTTCTGAAAAATAAGTATAATAAAATCCATACCCAAATCTAATGTTACCTAGCCGTTCTCCAGTATGCCGCTAATTTTAAGATGTGCACAAATTAATTTTTAAGTATGCTTCCGCTTTTCTTAATAGTGTATATTTAATTTCCTGATATAAATTCTCAGAAATAAAACACGATCAGCCGGTTGAAAGATTCCGTGTAATGGTTGTATGCATGCAGTTGCCATTTCATTGTAAGTTGTTGCTAATTGGAACCCAAATGAAGTGACTTTTTTTTTTTTTTGAGACCAGAGTCTCACTCTGTTGACCAGGCTGGAGCTCAGTGGCGCAGTCTTGGCTCACTACAACCTCCGCCTCTCGGGTTCAAGCGATTCTCCTGCCTCAGCCTCCCTAGTAGCTGGGATTACAGGTACCCGTCACTATGCCTGGTTAATTTTTATACTTTTAGTAGAGATGGGGTTTCACCATGTTGGCCAGGCTGGTCTCGAACTCCTGACCTCAGGTGATCCACCCGCCTCGGCCTCCCAAAGTGCTGGAATTACAGGCGTGAGCCACCGCACCCGGCCATGACGTGACATTTATAGTCATCAAAGTTTCCTAAATACACAGAAGAGTTTGATTAATAAAACAGGAAGAAGAGGTAGAAGGAGGATGGGTAGCAGTAGAAAGATAAAATAAAACACAAAATTTGAAAGTTTTGTCTGTGAGACTACATTAGGCTGCCCTAAACTATCCCCTAAACAAGGAAGAACTGTAAAATGTTCACAGTGTACTGCTCAAAACTTTTTCAGCTGCAAATAGCAGAAACCCAATTCCAGCTGGTTTAAGCTAAACACATGTATTTGTGACTCACATAACTGATAACTATAACATTAACAGCAGTATATTACATGGTGATACACATTAAAAGATGGCTGGCATCAGAGACAGGTTCACTGAAGTTGAATGATAAAGTGTGTGGGAGTAAGGGAGAATGACCATTAAAAGGGTTAACAAAAATATAGCACAGATAAATTAGAATCATAGACTGCAATTTTCAAATGAATTTTTTGAATCAAAATAGGAAATGTCAAGTAAATTTGAACCAACTTTCAACTGATTGCTTCAGGCAACATTCTTGGAGACCTGTGTCACTCTCATTTGCAGTTAAGGATACGTATGTTCTTTAAGTACTTAGGCACTAGACACTGTGCTAAGAACTTTGGAAACTTCAGTATTTTCAAAAGCCTTATAAAGTAATTGTTTTTCATTTACAGATGAGAGAACTGGAATTTAGGGGCAGGATAAAGATTAGTAATAGCTACTAAGAAACAAGATTCAAAATGTGGTCTCTAATTATAAGATCTATAGTTTTAACTTCATTTACTGCTACTAGTGTCCCTGATGGTATAACTGTCTTAAATCTTTCAGTAGGTTCAGGTGATGTTTACTTTGCATTGAAAGTGTAATGAATGATAATTGAAGCTCAAGATGAGAACTTACAATTAGTTATGATAAAGCTGCATTATTTTAGAGATCTTAGTTGAAGTCATTGGAATGAATGGAATTGCCCACAAAAATAATATAGAGTAAGGAAGGTCTTAAATCACATACAACTAATTTCAAAGTAGGTAGGAAGAGATACTACTAACCAGTTAGGTAGATTAGGAATGTGACAGGTTTGGGAAGATAGGGAGGAGAGTAAAAAAGAAATGTTAGCATTTCAGAGAGTTAAAGTAGCATGAGGGTGCTGGATTTGGCAATTAGGAGGCCACTTTTACTGATGGTAAGAGTGGTTAGTAGACTAGTAGACAAAAGTCAAATTTCAAAAGGCTAGACGAATGATGGCGGTGAGGAAATGGGGGAGCAAAAGTAAGCTGAGAAAATGAGATGGGAAGGAAAGATTTCTAGAACAAGCTTGAGTAGGAAATTAGGTAGAAAGGCTTGTTTTTTCTTAAGATTGTGAGAGACTTAAATCAGGTTGGTAGGGAGCAGGAAAGGGGTAGAGAGGGAAAGATTGAATATGTATCAGGTAGGAGATAATGGAGTGAGGTCCTGGAAGAAATGGGAGAGATGGATGGCGTCAAAGAACAGTTTGATGAGACATAGGGAAAGGAGAAAAGATGGATAAAGATATAGACATATCTTGGGACTAAAGATACTGCAGTTATGGCTTCTAAATGAAATAGTAAGGTAATCTTTAGAGAAAGGGGCTTTTAAATGGTACTGGGAATGCAAGATAGGTCAATTAGGGATGAATACATATTAAGTACTCTTGCAGTCTTAGTTAAAACAAGTGTGAGTTTTATAGTAGTTGGAGCTCTAAATACTTTGTGACTTAGTAGTGCCAAGCAGTACAGAAGCAAGAGTTTGCAAAAAAAATGAGTTTAATTTTACTTAGAATTAAAGGGTGTGGCAAGATGTAAGGGCAAAGAGTGGATTTAGTGGGAGTGAGGAAGACAGTATATAGAATGAAAGGCTTGCATTTGAGAACTTGAGAGTTTTCCTTAAAGGCATTCTTGAATGCATATTGCTGAAATGGAGATATTTAGAAGTTTGTACCATTAAATGAAGATGATTCCATTGTTTTGAGTGAGTTGGTTAATGGATGTTTTAGTGCTTCAGAATGATGGTGAATTTTGATCATACTTAAACTATGAACCAAGAATCAGTATTCTAGACATGGAGAGGATCTTGGGTCAGTAGATGGCAGTCATAAATATGGGCAAGGGAATATATCAATGTTTTTATTTTTGAGATGGAGTCTCCAGGCTGCAGTGCAGTGACGTGATCTCAGCTCACTGTAACCTCTGCCCCCTGGGTTCAAGCGATTCTCCTGCCTCAGCCTCCTGAGTAGCTGGGACTACAGGTGCTGGGACTACATGTGCATGCCACCATGCCCAGGTAATTTTTGTATTTTTAGTAAAGACGGGGTTTCACCATGTTGGCCAGGATGGTCTCAATCTCTTGACATCGTGATCCACCCGCCTTGGCCTCCCGAAGTGCTGGGATTACAGGTGTGAGCCACTGTGCCCAGCGGGGAATGTCTCCAATTTATGTCAATTTTAAAGGAGGAATTATTGCAATAAAGTTAGAATATTAATGGGAGATGGTGGTGGTGGGGAAGAAAATTTTTTTTTGTCTCCCCCCTACAGGAAACAATAGAGATTGTTAATCTCTACTTCTGTTTTATAAGTAGGAGAGTTTTAACAAAGTAATATAGCTAATAAAAAGCTAGGATTTAGTTAACCTAAGGTGGAGGAGAAGTTCAAAGAAAATATTCAAAATTTAAGGAAACTGTATTGACTTTGGAAAAGAATTTAGTAAACTAGGGAAGAGTTGGAGAAGATGTAGATGAGGGGGTAGAATTGAATTATATGAGGTGTGATAATAAGAAGGTGATAGGCTATAGAGATTGACATCTTGGTGGTGATTCCTAGGCCTGATGATGGAAGGCAGAGGATTGAAAAGTAAATTAAGGGGGCAGGGTAACACAGAGAATGGGTTATGAATAAGATTGAGTAGCTCCAAAGATCCAGACTAGAATTCTGTTATAATGCCTTCCTGATGAATAACTTTCATTTGGGTTTTCAGTAGTTTATGAATCTGGCTGATGTGGGCTGCTTCATCCTAGTTTGTGTGTGCTTGTATTGGTAAATCACCCTTGGGTTGTACCTGGCTCCACCCATTTCTGCCTGTCTAAACTTTATTCTTCAAAGCCCAGTTCTTTTTTTTTTGAAATGGGATATTGCTCTGTTGCCTAGGCTTGAGTACAGTGGCATGATCATAGCTCCCTGCAGCCTTGAACTCCTGGGCTCAAGCTATCCTCCTACCTCAGCCTGCCGAGTAGCTAGGACTGTAGGCACACACTATCACGACTGGCTATTTAAAAAAAAAAAAAAAAACTTAGTTTTTGTAGAGATGGGGTCTCACTGTGTTACCCGGGCTGGTCTTGAACTCTTCGCCTCAAGCGATCCTCCCACCTTGACCTCCCAAAGTGCTGGGATTATAGGCATGCGCCACCATGCCTGGCCCAAGCTCAGTTCAGTTGTGCCTTTCCAAGAACCATTTTCTTAACTCAAACTTAAATTTATACCTGTTTCTGCACTTCTGTGGGTCTTTATGCCTCTTATATGATGTTTATCAGATTCCATCATATATTCTAGCTTGCTGAGTTGTCTAATGTCTACTGCTATACTATTAACACTGTGACAGGGACTGTCATTAATTTTATTTCCCCATAGCATCCAGTATGCCTAGAGTGTACTGGTTTAGAGTATCATCTCTGGAGTATGACCAGTGATGGATCACTGTGGTAACATTGGGCAAGTTATTTGGATCCCTCAAACCTTAATTTCTTAATCTATCAGATGGAGATAATACATTATTGATTTCATGATGTCAGGATTAAGGAAAATAATTTGTTTACAGCACTTAGCATAATGCCAGGCAATGATAATTACTATTATGTCAAATAAATAGGCTGGGTGCGGTGGCCCATGCCTGTAATCCCAGCACTTTGGGAGTCCAAGGTGGGCAGATCACTTGAGCTCAGGTGTTGGAGACCAGCCTGGCCAATATGGTGAATCCCTCTCTCTACTAAACATATAAAAAATTAGCCAGGCATGTCCTTCCTGTAGTCCCAGGTAGTCGGGAGGCTGAAGCAGGAGAATCACTTGAACCTGGGAGGCAGAGGTTGCAGTGAGCTGAGATCATGCCACTGCACTCCAGCCTGGGTGACAGAGCAAGACTCCATCTCAAAAAAAAAAAAAAAAGAATAAATAAGTGACTGAATGGGAAAAGTTATGCTTTTAATTTTTTGACTCGTATATTTAGAATGAGAGTAATTGGAGAGATTTTCCTATATGCTAATACTAAAATACTGCAGTCTCCTAAAGGGAGATACTTGACTATAAAATGTTACAGTTACCATTTCTTTTGTACCAACTGTATGTTAGACGTAATGCTAGATGCCTTAATATAGACTATCATACTTTAATCTTAACAATTAAAAAGGCATGTATTCTCTCCCGTTTTACAGATGAGAAACTGCGACTCAAAGAAGTCACAACTAGTAAGCCAAGATACAAATTTGGGTTGTCTAGCTTTAAAATATATACTCTTAAGCATGATAACTATACCATACAGTCTCAAGTCGAGGCACATTGTATGCTTGTTTAAACACTCCAGAGCTAACCTGGTATAAGATGGACCAAGTCAGTTATAAAAAAACTGTAAATTTTTTTATTAGACAAAGTTGGCCAAGAAAAAAAAACATAAACATTTGGGAATTCATAATAGCATTACTGAAAGGAAATAGCGGAACAAAACAGGATGGAAGCACTTTTAACCCAATGAGATATTTTGGGGATATAAATTTGTAAATTCAAATTTAAGGAACTGATATTCCTTTAAAAAATGATATATTCTTTTATTTTGTATAAATTTAAGGGGTACAAGTACAGCTTTGTTATGTGGGTATATTGTGTGGTGGTGAAATCTGGGCTTTTAGTGCAATCATCAGCTGAATAGTGTACCCATTAAGTAATTTCTCATCCCTCACTGTACTACTCCCAGCCTTCCAAGTCTCCAGTGACTGTTATTCCACACTCTGTGTCCTCGGGTACACACATTATTTAGCCCCTACGTATTATAGTGAGAATATGTGGTATTTGACTTTCTGAGTTCTTCTTTTTTTTCTTTTTTCTTTTTCTTTTTGAAATGGTTTCGCTCTGTTGTCCAGACTGGAGTGTAGTGGTGCAAATATGGCCCATTGCAGCCTCAGCCTCCTGGGCTCAAGCGATTCTCCCACCTCAGCCTCCCAAGCAGCTGAGACCACAGGTGGTGTCACTGTACCCAGCTAATTCAAATAAATATTTGTAGAGACAGGGTCTCACCATGTGGTGCAGGCTGATCTCAAACTTCTGGGCTTGAGCAGTCACCCTGCCTTGGCCTCCCAAAGTGTTGGGAATATAGATGTGAGCTTCTAATCTGAGTTGTTTCACTGAAGATGAAGGTTTCCAGTTCTGTGTTACTGTAAAAGACATGAGTTCATTCCTTTTTCATTCCCGAATAGTATTCCATTGTGTATATATAAATAAGTGTTTTGTTAAATTTAAAATTGACTACAAAATGAATTTCTACAGGATAAAGACTTTCTTATCACTTATTTAAAAAATTCTTTATTTTTGGTAGTCAACTTGAGTACTAGTTTATTGAAATTTGAAGTTGTCAAACGCTTAAATATAGAGGTGAAAATATATATATATATATTTTTGAGATGGAGTTTTGCTCTTGTTGCCTAGGATGGAGTGCAGTGGCGTGATCTTGGCTCACTGCAACCTCTGCCTCCTGGGTTTGAGCGATTTTCCTGCCTCAGCTTCCTGAGTAGCTGGGATTATAGGTGCCTGCCACTATACCCAACTAGTTTTTTTTTTGTATTTTTAGTAGAGATGGGTTTCCCCATGTTGACCAGGCTGGTCTCGAACTCCTGACCTCAAGTGACCCAACCACGTCGGCCTCCCATTAGTGCTGGGATTACAGGCATAAGCCACTGCACCTGGCCCGAAAATAATTTTTTAGATCAGGAAAACATTACATGGTTCATATAGTGAAACTAATGCTGTGTATTATGAACTTAGAATAAATCATTTCAGCAATATAGATTTTTTGGTAGTCTATATTTCATTAGTTATTATTTCTGATTTTAAGTACCATATAGTACACATATCTTTAGTATATAGTTCAGTGGCTTTTTTTTTTTTTTTTTTTTTTTTTTTTTTTTAATTTGAGACAGTGTCTTGCTCTGTTGCCCAGGCTGGAGTGCAGTGGTGCCATCATAGCTCACTGCAGCCTCAACTTCCTGGTTCAAGTGATCTTCCCACCTCATCCTATTGAGTAGCTGGGAGTACAGGTGCACACCACCACACTTTTTTATACAGATGGGGTTTCACCATTTTGCCCAGGTTGGTCTCAAACTCCTGAGCTCAAGCGATCTACCCACCTCAGCCTCCCAAAGTGCTGGGATTATAGGCATGTGCGACCATGCCTGGCCCCCGTCACTGTTTTAACTAGTGTTACCATAGGTTTATTTTAACTCTCCTTGAATTTCAGAGAAATAGAATCATATACTCTTCTGCATCTGGTTTCCTTTAAGCTTGCCTGAGTGATATATCCATATTGTGCATAGCAGTAATTCATTATCTTTTAGTGCTGTATAGTTTTCCATTACATGAATATGTTTATCCATACTTGGATATTTGGATTGTTTCCAGTTTTTGGATATTAAGAACAAAAATACCTGAATATTCTTATTTCTGTTGGTTATTTATCTAAAAGTGTAATTGTTGGATATTGCATAGGCAGGTGTCTAACTTCAGTAGATGCTGGTGAAGCACTACTCTTAGCAAGAGCATATGAGTTCCACTCTCTCACCAATACTTGGTGGTGTCAATCTTTTTACTTTTACCCATTCTAAAGGCTGTTTAATGGTTTTCATTGCCATTTTAATTTCGCGTTTCCCTAATGATTATGAAATTGAGCACCCGTTTATGTGTTTATTGGCCATTTGGATATTCTTTTTTGTGAAGTGCCTATTCAGACTTTTGTCCGTTTTGAAGATAGGATTGTCTTGCTTTTGCTTTAGGAGTTCTTTATATATTCTGGTTATGAATTCTTTGACAAATGCATGTATTATAAGTATTTTTCTTTTAATCTTGACATGCCTTTTCACTCTTGATGATTTTTGATGAACAGAAGTTCTTTTTTTTTTTTAATCTGAGACAGGGTCTCACTCTGTCACCCAGGCTGGAGTGCAGTGTTGCAGTCATGGCTCACTGCAGCTGTAACTTTTCAGGCTTTAGTGATCTTTCCATCTCAACCTCCTGAGTAGCTGGGACTACCTGCATGTGCTTTCATATCCAGCTAATTTTTTAACATTTTTGTAGCGATGGGATCCCACTGTGTTGCCCAAACTGGTCTCGAACTCCTGGGCTCAAGTGATCCCCATGCCTTGGCCCCAAAGTGTTGGGATTACAGGCATGAGCCTCTGTGCCTGACCTTTTCTTTTTTTCCTTTTTTCTTTCTCAAAGCGAATCCAGGCCAGGCGCCTTGGCTCACTGTAATCCCAGCACTCTGGGAGGCCGAGGTGGGCGGATCTCCTGAGGTTGGGAGAGCAGCCTGACCAACATGGAGAAACCCTGCCTCTACTAAAAATACAAAATTAGCCTGGCGTAGTGGCACATGCCTGTAATCCCAGCTACTCGGGAGGCTGAGGCAGAAGAATCTCTTGAACCCGGGAGGCAAAGGTTACGGTGTGCCAAGATTTGCGCCATTGCACTCCAGGCTGGGCAATAAGAGCAAAACTCAGTCTCAAAAACAAAACAAAACAGAAAAACCCCACTAATCCAGTGTGGTTCTTTATTTTTCTTTCATGTCAGATGGGTAATGTTCTGACATGGTAACAAGGTTCAAGGTGCCACATCTCACAGGTGCGTGTGAACACCCAGGCATCATGCTCATGAGCTACAGTAGGATCAGAAGTTCTTAATTTTAATGAAGTACAGTTTGTTAATGTTTTCATTTGTGGTTAGTACTACTTGTGCCCTCTCTGAAAAATCTTTGCCTACCCAAAGGTGATGAAGATATTCTCCTATTTAAATCTAGATACTTTGTTTTTATCTTTGACATTGAAATCTATGATTCATTTCAAATTAATTTTGTGTATGGTGTGAGGTAGTCAAGGGTGTTATTCCCCCATTTGGTTATCAAATTGCCTCAGCATCATTTATTTTGAAAATCATCCCTTTCCTATGGAATTGCAGTCATGCATTTGTCACAAGCAGGTGACAATCTATATATATCTCTGCCATTTATGTTTTTAGTAAAATCTGTGATATATTCCAGTAGACTATAAGTTCCAGGAAAGTTTGGAACTTTTGCCTAATTTGCCTACTACACTGTACTCATTGCCTAGCACAGTGTCAGGGCACATAATAGACATTGAATTAATATTTGCTGATTGGAAGTTAGGACTCAGAAAAATCCACAGCAAGTCTGAAAAAATGTTGGTAAGTAAAAGACAGTTAAACTGTTCCCAGTTACACAGCATGCTTAGATATGTAGTAGAACTGGAAGTGTTTTTATAGAATATTCTCAACTTCTAACTTCTAGAATTTCACCTGCTTCTACCTCCCCCCATTATAATAATTTGTCTGATCAAATGGTTCTACTACTAGGTGTGAGGTCTTTGGCCAGGGAATTTGTTTAGTTCTTAGAGCCAAGTTTTCCTCTTTCTTTTCTATTTGTGTGTGTGTGTGTGTGTGTGTGTGTGTGTGTGTGTGTGTGTGTGTGTGTGTGTATATATATATATATATATATTTTTTTTTACTGGAGACATTGTGTGAGAATCTGCTATTCTTCTGACATGTAGTTATTTTTTGACTTTTATGTTTAGCCCTTCAGTTTCTGTAAAATATATCAGTGTAAATTTAAATCTAACAAGTTAATTTAAAACAAGGAATGAATGTGAATCTCCTTTATCAAACTGTTTATCTCATTTAGATGTTAAACGATAATTTTTACCACATCTTTGGTTTTTGTAGAAATCACCACAGAAGGAAAAAGGAAAAAGTCATCTTCTGATTTATCGGAGGTATGCATTTGTTTTGCTTTTAATCTATTATCTTTGGAGTTACTGATACTGAAAGTATTTTGCTGTTTGTCTTTTTAATAACATTTTAAAGAAAATAGTATAAAACTTTAATCAGTGTTTTGGGAGAATAGTGTATTCTAATTAACTGAAGATCAACCAGGAAACCCTTCTACCAACTTTGTTTAAATTGTTGACTGGTATGCTTTCCAGACCAGATGACCAATATACTTTCCAGAGCTCATTTTAGATTTTATTTAAAACATAGCACAACGTTTCTTTGATGACTTAATCTATTAGAGTACCTAATGTTCATTCATTAGTGATGCTATAGATGCAAAATAGTCATACTCAAGGTATGTGCTGAACATTACTATTGGGAATATGTCCTTTTAAGCCTCTTTTTTTCATTTATTTCTTCTACATATGCCAAGAGTAGCAAAACAAGCAAAATGAAGTTTCTACCTACATAGGAAGTGTTCAAAAAAATTAATTCCTTTTAAGAAAGATAATCTTTTTCTTTTCTTTCTTTTTTAAGAGACAGGGTTTTGCTCTGTTGCCCAGGCTCAAGTACAGCTCACTGCAGCCTTGAACTCTTGGGCTTTAGTGATCCTCCTGCCTCAGTCTCCCAAGTAGCTGGGAATACAGGGATGTGCCACCATGACCAGCTAATTTTAATTTTTTTATGTAGGGACAGGGATCTTGCTATGTTGCCCAGGCTGGTCTCACATTCCTGGCCTCAAGCAATCCTCCTGCCTTGGCCTCCGAAAGTGTTGGGATTATAGCATAAGCCACCATACCTGGTATATAGAGATAATTTTTTTTTCTCTAGAATTTTGTTCTTTAAATGCAGTAATATCCTGATTTACATTATAAGAATTTATTAAACCCTTTCCTATGAAGCAGTCTAAGTTATGCACAGAGAACTTTAATATGA
The DNA here is from genome assembly GCF_003255815.1 of Theropithecus gelada. Taxonomy (NCBI): domain Eukaryota; kingdom Metazoa; phylum Chordata; class Mammalia; order Primates; family Cercopithecidae; genus Theropithecus; species Theropithecus gelada. Next base: position 21,612,477 of record NC_037669.1, on the reverse strand, counting down.
TACATCTTCATGCTACATAGTTATAGCATTTAACAAAGAAGAATTCATAAAGGAAGACAATGAGAGGAAATCAAGAGTACCTTAGAAGACTGTATAGAAAGTATGGCTTTAGATATTCTTTCTTTTTTGGCTTAAGATTTGCCTGGTGTGGTTTCTCCATTTAAAACTCTGGATTTAGTTTAAGTGGGGTAAATAGAAGGTTAAAAAAAATCTTATGCCGAGGCAGTAGAATCACTTGAGGTCAGGAGTTCAAGACCAGCCTGGCCAACATGGTGAAACCCCATCTCGACAAAGACATAAAAATTGGCCGGGCTTGGTGGCTCACGCCTGTACTCCCAGCACTTTGGGAGGCCGAGGTGGGCAGATTACGAGGTCAGGAGATCGAGACCATCCTGGCTAACATGGTGAAACCCTGTCTCTACTAAAAATACAAAAAATTAGTGGGGCGTGGTGGAGGATGCCTGTAGTCCCAGCTACTCGGGAGGCTGAGGCAGGAGAATGGTGTGAACCTGGGAGACGGAGCTTGCCGTGAACTGAGATCGTGCCACTGTGCTCCAGCCTGGGCAACAGAACGAGACTCTGTCTCAAAAAAAAAAAAAAAATAGCTGGGCATGATGGCGGGTGCTTGTAGTCCCAGCTACTTGGGAGGCTGAGGCAGGAGAATCGCTTGAACCTGGGAGGCAGAGGTTGCAGTGAGCCGAGATTGCACCATTGCACTGCAACCTGGGTGACAGAGCAAGACTCTGTCTCAAAAAAAAAAAAAAAAAAAAAAAAAAAAAATCTTACATTGCCAGGATGAATACTATCATACCACTTTGAAATACCTCTGTATTAACTACTACTATTTTTGTTTTTAATATATCCAGTGAAGTGAAATATCTTGCTTTAGACTGTTGCATTATTCATGCAATTAATCTGAAATCCTGCCATTAGAAATTAATACTTAATTAATCCATTTCTCTTTCTGATTTTTAGATGTACTACAGTGTTTCTTAAACTTTTGTTTACAAGGAAGTTGAGACTTACAGAAAAGTTACAGAAATTTTGCAGAGTTCCTGTACAATTCACTCAGGTTCTCTCAATGTTATTATCTTATGTAACTATAGTATGATTATAAAAAACAATAAATTTATATTCATACAGTACCTTAAACTGGTGGTCCCCAACCTGTTTGGCACCAGGGACCAGTATCGTGGAAGACAGTTTCCCGTGGACAGGGGTCGGGAGGATGGTTTCGGGATGAAACTGTTTTACCTCAAATCTTCAGTCATTGGGTTCTCAGAAGAGCGTGCAGCCTAGGTCCCTTGCACGCGCAGTGTACAATAGTATTTGTGCTCCTATGAGAATCTAATGCCACTGCTGATCTGACAGGAGTTGGAGCTCAGGCCCTAAGGCTCCCATGCTGCTCACCTCCTGCTGTGTTGTCCTTGGCCTGGGGGTTGGGGACCTCTGCTTTAAACTGTAGACATCATTTGGATTCCTTCGGTTTCACTAATGTCCTTTTTCTGTTGCCAGATCCAATCCAGGATCCCACATTGCATTTAGTTGTTAGGTCTCCTTAGTTTTCTTAAGTCTGTGACAATTCTTCAGTCTTTTTTCTTTCATGACCATGACACTTTTGAAGAAAACTGGACAGTATTTTGTAGAATATCTCTCACTTTGGGTTTGTTTCAGGTTTCTCAAGATTAGATTAAGGTTATGACTTTTTGGGAGGAATACCACAGAAGTGATGGTGCCCTTCTTAGTGCATTATATCAGGGGTTACGTGATAGTGATATATCTTAGTACTGGTAATGTCAGCCTTGATTGTTTGGTTAAGATAGTGTCTGCCTGTTTGCTCCATTGTAAAGTTACTTTTCTCCTCTTTATAATTAATAAATAGGGGAGATGCTTTGAATCTGTGCAAATATATTATTTTATCTCAAACTTTTGTTTACTATTGTAGCATCTATCAGTGTATCTTGCCTGCAAATTTGTATTTGTGATATTTTGGTAGTTTTCTCTTTTGCTCATTCACTATAGATTTATGAATGTAAATTCTTCTATAAGGGACCAGTGTGGTGGCTCACAACTGTAATCCCAGCACTTTGGGAGGCTGAGGTGGGAGGATCACTTGAGGTCAGGAATTTGAGGCCAGCCTGGGCAACAGAGTGAGACCCCATATCGAAAAATAAAAATTAGTTGGCATGTTGGCATATGCCTGGAATCCCAGCTACTTGGGAGGCTGACATAGGAAGATTGCTTGAGCCAGGGAAGTTGAGGCTTTGGTCAGCCATGATTGCACCACTGCATTCCAGCCTGGATAACAGAATGAGACACTGTCTCTAAAAAATAAAAATTCTTCTGTAAGGGAGAGCTGATTCTCATCCCCAACTTACTTACTTATTTATTTATTTAGAGGTCCTCCTGCTTTGGCTTCCCAAAGTGTGAGGATTCTAGGCATGAGCCACTGTGCCTGGCTTCACTTATTTATTTATATCAATATAGACTCATAGAATATTGAGTTTATTCTGTGAGTTATAATCCACTACTGTCATTACAGGTTTGTTGGTCAAAGTATTCCAGCCTTGGGAGATCTTTCATGTTGGCTGTACCCTTTTGACGTGCTCCTATCATTTTTTTTTTTTTTTGAACGCTTACTTTCTGACACTGTATATTTTTTGGCACTGCAAGATGCTTATCTTGTGTTTTCCCTGCCCCAGGCTTGAAATCAACCACTTTCCCAGGGAGTCCTGGTTCTTTCAATTGAAGGATGATATTTAGAAACCCAGGTCTGTGTGCTAGGTGTACTTGCAACTGGAATGTCATTGTTTTTAGACTTTCTCAACAGACAAGACCAGAAAAATATATGTTCACACATACAACATATGTATCTCTATTTTCCCACAGAAACACATGTATCTATATTTATTTCTCTATCTGCCTATCTGTATAAAAAAATGAATACTGATACTTCTGATTCCAGTCCCACACCACAAGGCTTATTCTAGCTTTTCCTCGTTCCTTATTTTTTTTCTGTCTCTCATTATCTACAATATATTTACTTATTTCTTAATCCCATACTTTATACATAAAGTTGTGGTAGTGCATTTAAAAAATGTAGACTTTCTTAGAAAATTAGCATATTACATTATTGTTAGTAGTTTATATTACTGCCTTTTCCTCCAGGCTGCTAGTGGAAATAAATTACCAAAAGGATAAGAGCTTTGATGGATACAGGGAGAAGATACTAACACATGTTGAATTTAAAGTGTTTGGCCTGGGCCTGGCAGGTTGGCTCATGGCTATAATCCCAGTACTTTGGGAGGCCAAGGTAGGCAGATCACTTGAGGTCAGGACTTCAAGACCAGCCTGGCCAAGATGGCAGAAGCCCATCTCTACTGAAAATACAAAAATTAACTGGGTATGGTGGTGCATTTTTGTAATCCCAGCTACTCCGGACGCTGAGGTAGGAGAATCGTTTGAACCTGGGAGGTGGAGGTTGCAGTTAGCTGAGGTCGCGTCACTGCACTGCACTTCAGCCTTTTTGAGATTCTGTCTCAAAAAAAAAAAAAACAAAAAAAAAACAGTGTTTGAAGTGTTTGGCTGGGTGTGGGAGCTCATGCCTCTAAACCCAGCACTTAGGGAGGCCAAGGTGGGAGGATTACTTGAGCCCCAGAGCCCAGGAATTCGGGACTAGCCTGGGCAACAAAGTAAGACCCTGTGTCTACAAAACAAAAAAAAATTAATCAGATATGATGGTGCATGCCTGTGGTCCCAGCTGCACAAGAGGCTGAGGCAGGAAGATTGCCTGGGCCCAAGAGGTAGAAGCAGGAAGTAAGTTATGTCTGAGTCACTACATGCCAGCCTAGGTGACAGAGTGAGACCCTGTCTCAAATAAATAAACACATGTTTAAGAAATATTTCTAAAATGACACTAGATTGTTGTAGAGATATTCTAAAGTTCAGTTAAACAAAAAGAAGACCACCCATACACAACCAGAATTAATACTATGAAGTGTATCCTTCTAGTTTGTCTCTTTATAAGAAACAAATATTAAAAAATAGAAAACCACAAAATACTGTCTTGTAATCTGTTTTTTCCTGCGTACCTGTATATAATGAACATTATTTTCTGAAATCTAATTGATTAAAGCATTGGTCAGTAGATATTTATTGGGTACTCAACATGTATTGGATACTCCATTAGACATAAGTAACCAGGGAAACAGTGGTGAACGTTTTTTTCTTTGACTTTTATTTAAGTTCAGGGGTACTACGTGCAGGATATATAGGATCGTTGCATAGGTCGCCATGGTGTGCGCCATGGTGGTTCTCTGCAAGAACAACCTATCACCTAGATATTAGGGCCAGCATCCATTAGCTATTCTTCCTGATGCTCCCTCTACCTGTCTGAGAGGCCCCAATGTGTGTTGTTCCCCCGTTGTGTCCATCTGTTCTCATCATTCAGCTCCCACTTAAAAGTGAGAACATGAATTGTTTGGTTTTCTGTTTCTGCATTAGTTTGCTGAAGATAATGGCTTCCAACACCATCCATGTCCCTGCAGAAGACATGATCGTGTTCCTTTTTATGGCTGCATAGTATTCCATGGTATCTATGTACCATTTTCTTTATTCAGTCTATCATTGATGGGGATTTGGGTTGATTCCATGTCTTTGCTATTGTGAATAGTGTTGCAGCAAACATGTGCATGCATATATCTTTGTAACAGAGTGATTTATATTCCTTTGGGTATATACCCAGTAATGGTGTTGCTGGGTCAAATGGTATTTTTGCCTCTAGGTCTTTGAGGAATCACCACACTGTCTTCCACAATGGTTGAACTAATTTACAATCCCAGCAGTGGTGTAAAAGTGTTCCTTTTTCTCCACAACCTTGCCAGCATCTGTTGTTTTTTGACTTTTTAGTAATAGCCATTCTGAGTGGTGTGAGATAGTGTCTCGTCGTTTTGATTTGACTTTCTCTAGTGATCAGTGATGTTGCTGACCACATGTGTGTCTTCCTTTAAGAATCGTTTGTTCATATCCTTTGCTCACTTTTTAATGGGGATTTTTTTTTCTTATGAATTTATGTTCCTTTTAGACCCTGGATATTAGAATTTTGTCAGATGGATAGACTGCAAAATTTTTCTCCGAATCTGTAGGTTGTCTGTTCACTCTGATGATAGTTTCCTTTGCTGTACAGAAGTTCCTTAGTTTAATTAGATCCCATTTATCAATTTTTGCTTTTATCGCAGTTGCTTTTGACATTTTCGTTATAAAATATTTGCCTGTGCCTATGTCCTGAATGGTATTGCCTTGATTTTCTTGTAGGGTTTTTATAGTTTTGGGTTTTACATTGAAGTCTTTAATCCATCCTGAATTAATTTTTGTATATGGTATAAGGAAGGGATCCGGTTTCAATTTTTTGCATATAGCTAGCCAGTTCTCCCAGCACCATTTATTAAATAGAGAATTATTTCCCCATTGCTTGTTTTTGTCAGGTTTGTCGAAGATCAGATTGTTGTAGGTGTGTGGTCTTATTTCAGAGTTCTTTATAATGTTCCATTGATCTGTTCCATCGATTCTGTTTCAGGAATGTGTGGTGTGGCAGCGATGGTTGCGTAGATAAAATAGTAATTTTGACAAGAATCTGGAGTACTTCACTAGGGAGAGAAGGAAGAGCATTCTAGATTGAGGGAACAGTATATGCAAAGGTTTAGAGATATGAAATAATGTGATGTGTTTGAAGAAGGTTGATTCATTCAGCGTGATTGGGTTGTAGTTTTGATGTGTGTGTGATGTGAAAGAGCTCAGACTGTAAAGAGTTTTACAGTTGTAAAGAGTTTTATCTGTAAGTAACGGCTACCGTTGTTGAATTTTTAAGTATTGCAGCCATAATTAGGTTTTATGTATTAGAGAACTCTGGGGCTGACATTTGAAAGGTTAAAAGGGGAGAAGACAGCAGGCAAGAGAATAGTTAGGAAGCTCTTGTGATTCTTCATTTATCTACTTTCAAAGTCAAGGAGAGGGTTTTTGTAAATAAAAATTATATTTAATTGCATATGAATTAAGCACTGAATTTAAAACTCCTTAAAACTGTTAGCAAATTATTAATGCAAGGTAATATAATGGTTCTGTTAGCTGAATTAGCTCTTGTATATAGTTCAATTAAACTAATTATTTTCTCATCCTATTTTCAGATAAGAAAGATGTTAAATGCAGAACCAGAGGATGTCCATGTTCAATCACCACTGTCCAAATTCAGAAGCTCAGAATGCTGGAATCTCCCTTTGCAGGGGGTAAATAAAATTAAAATTAATTTCTTTTAAGTATATAGTTTTATTTGGTGTGTTTAAAATATTGTAATAATAAACTAGTTCAACCATTATGGAAAGCAGTATAGCGATTCCTCAAGGATCTAGAACTAGAAGTACCATATGACCCAGTCATCCCATTACTGGGTATATACCCAAAGGATTATAAATCATGCTGCTATAAAGACACATGCATATGTATGTTTATTGCGGCACTATTCACAATAGCAAAGACTTGGAATCAACCCAAATGTCCATCAGTCACAGACTGGATTAAGAAAATGTGGCACATATACACCATGGAATACTATGCAGCCATAAAAAAGGATGAGTTTGTGTCCTTTGTAGGGACATGGATGCAGCTGGAAACCATCATTCTCAGCAAACTATCGCAAGAACAGAAAACCAAACACCGCATGTTCTCACTCATAGGTGGGAACTGAACAATGAGATCACTTGGACTCGGGAAGGGGAACATCACACACCGGGGCCTATCACGGGGAGAGGGGAGGGGGGAGGGATTGCATTGGGAGTTATACCTGATGTACATGACGAGTTGATGGGTGCTGACGAGTTGATGGGTGCAGCACAGCAACATGGCACAAGTATACATATGTAACAAACCTGCACGTTATGCACATGTACCCTAGAACTTAAAGTATAATTAAAGAAAAAGAAAAAAAGAGTGTAATGATTTTACACCTATGTATCAAACCTGGAGAAACTGACAGATCAAATGGGAACATCTGATTTAAAAGTGTGATTCAAAAGTCATTGAGTTCATTCATTTGACGACAATTTTGGGGCAAATCATGGCCCCTTCCTTAATTGTGTATTTTGTCTTCACTTATGGAATTGATTTGAAGATATTCAAAGGAGAGTCAAAGAGTTTTGTAACTTAACTATAATAAAAATATGATTTAAATTATAAAAAGCTTAAAATAAAAAAAGATGATTTTTGTAACTTAAATATAATAAAAATATGATAAACTAAAAAAAAAAAATACTGTAATAAAACTGAATTTTTGCCGGGCGCGGTGGCTCATGCCTGTAATCCCAGCACTTTGGGAGGCCGAGGTGGGTGGATCACCTGAGGTCAGGAGTTTGAGACCAGCCTGGCCAACATGGTGAAACCCCGTCTCTACTAAAAATAGAAAATTGAGCCAGGCATAGTGGCACATGCCTGTAATCCCAGCTACTAAGGGGGCTGAGGAAGGAGGATTGCTTGAACCTGGCAAGTGGAGGTTGCAGTGAGCCAAGATCGTGCCACTGCACTCCAGCCTGGACAACAGTTAGTTGAGATTCCGTTTCCAAAAAAAAAAAACCAAAAAAACAAAAAAACCACTGAATTTTTATTTTCTGCTATGTCCTTTTTTTGGTTTTCTTGTGTTATTTAATTGCAGATTTTAGTTCATTTTTGGCATGTTTAAATGATACTTTGAGGTTAGGCTCTTCAGTTTAAAACTGTATACATTATTATGCATGATTGATTTCTTCATGAAATTTAAGTCTTATTATTGTAAAATAAATTCTGTTTTAAGTTTACTAAAATAAGATTTATAGAATTGTTTGTTCTTATGCTGTTGACCCATTTTAAGTTTGAGAGTGTATGTTTTGAAGAGTAATACAACTATATTTCAAAAGGTATTTTGATTATAAATCTGGACTTTATCTCACTGTTAAGCATTATAATCAGGCTTTGATGAATAAGGCTTAAGATAGCAGTTTTTTGTGTTTTGTTTTTTAACTTTTAAGTTTAGTGGTACAAGTGCAGGTTTGTTCCATAGGTAACTTGTGTCATGGGGGTTTGTTGTACAGATTATTTCATCACCCAGATATTAAGCCTAGTACCCATTGGTTATTTTTCCTGCTCCTCTTCCTCCTCCCATCCTCCGACCTCTGAAAGGCCCCAGTGTGTATTGTTCCCTCTATGTGTCCACGTGTTCTGATCATTTAGCTCTCACTTATAAGTGAGAACATGCAGTATTTGGTTTTCTGTTCTTGTGTTAGTTTGCTGAGGATAATGGTCTCCAGCTTCATCCATGTCCCTGCAAAGGACATGATCTCATTCTTTTTTATGGCTGCATAGTATTCTATAGTGTATGTGTACCACTTTTTCTTTATCTAATCTACCATGGAAGGGCATTTAGGTTATTTAGAGACAGGGTCTGTGTTGCTCACACTGGAGTGCAGTGGCACAATCATAGCTCACTGAATCCTTGAACTCCTGGGCTCAAGTGATCTTACTGCCCAGCCTCCTGAGTAGCTGGGAATGCAAGCAGGTGCCTGGCTACTTACCTTTTTTTTTTTTTTTTTTTTTTTTGTAGAGGTGGGATCTTGCTATCTTGCCTAGGCTTGTCTTGAACTTCTGGCCTTAAGCAGTCTTCCTACTTTGGTCTCCCAGAGTGCGGGGATTAGAGGCATGAGCCATTGGAATCTGGCCTTGGAATGTGGAAGTCCGAGATGAAGGTGCTGGCAGGGTTGACTTCTGAGGCCTCTTTACTTGGATTGCAGATGGCTGTCTTCTCTCTGTGTCTTCATGTGGCTTTTTCTCTGGGCACATGTATCCCTAGTGTCTCTTCTTGTAAGGACATTAGTCCTATTGGAATAGGACTCCACGCACATGACCTCATTCAACCCCTTTTAAGGCTCTGTCTCTGCATACAGTCACATTAGGAGTTGGGGCTTCAGCATATGAATTTTGGGGGAATACCATTCAGTCCATAACTGCAGCATTCATTTTAGGATAACACTTTTTAAGTAATCTTAAATATATATATCTATATATTTTTTTTGTTATAAGAAAAAATAACCATTATTTATTTACTTATTTTTTTTTTGGGACAGGGTCTTGTTCTGTCATCCAGGCTGGAGTGCACTGGTGCACTCATGGCTCATTGCAGCCTCAGCTTCCCGGGCTCAAGCTGTCCTCCCACCTCAGCCTCCTGAGTATCTCGGATTACAGGCATGCGCCACCATGCTTAGCTAGTTTCTAAAATTTTTTTGCAGAGACAAAGTTTTGCTATGTTGCTTAGGTGATCCTCCCACCTCAGCCACCTGAAGTGCTGGGGTTACAGGCATGAGCCCTCGTACCGCTTGACCCTATTAACCATTTTTTTTTTTTTTTTTTGAGACGGCGTTTCATTTTTGTTGCCCAGGCTGGAGTATAATGGTGCGATCTTGGCTCACTGCAACCTCTGCCTTCCGGGTTCAAGTGATTCTCCTGCCTCAGCCTCCCCATTAGCTAGGATTACTGGCATGCGCCACCATGCCGGGCTAATTTTGTATTTTCAGTAGAGGTGGGGTTTCTCCATGTTGGTCAGGCTGGTCTCGAACTCCCAACCTCAGGTGATCTGCCTGCCTTGGCCTCCCAAAGTGCTGGGATTACAGGCATGAGGCACTGTGCCCGGCCTCCTATTAATCATTTTTAAAATTTGTTCTTAGAGGAGAGATTTGTCTTCAATATTTTTTGCTTTAAAATTAGTGTAAAAGAACATTTAGAAATTTTGTTATTAAATAATACATTTGTTGTTTTGTATTGGATACAAAGAGTACATAAAAAGGGAAACAATAAAGGAGACCAGGTGTGACTTATGTTTACTTAAAAAGAAAATAATATATTTGCATAAGGTTAGAAAATTTGGGCTATGTAGAAAGGTACAAGGTGGGCTTACACTTGTTATCCTAGCGCTTTGAGAGGCTGAGGTGGGAGGATCTCTTGAGCCCAGAAGTTGGAGACTAGCCTAGGAAATATAGCGAGATCCTGTTTCTACTAAAAATTGGAAAATAAGGTAGGCGTGGTCTTGTGCACCTGTAGTTCCAGCTACTCAGGAGGCTGAGGTGGGAGGATCCCATGAGCCCAGGAGTTCAAGATTAAAGTAAGCTGATTGTACCACTGTACTCCAGCCTGGGCAATGATGAGACCCTGTCTCAAAAAAAAAGTATAAATTGGAGCAAATAAAATCTCTTTCTGTCGTTTTTCTCTAAAGGCAACCACTATTAATGAGTTTTTTCATTTATTTCTAGAAAAAAAAGCATATTTCCATATATATGGAAATTTTTGATATTCGCAAAAGTTAAGTGATACTTAAATTTTGGGAAATCCGACATCCTGTTTGAGACTGGAAGTGGCACATGTCAGCCTTGCTGTGCTCTGTGGTTGGCTTAAACTTCACTGTATTTGCTAAATATTTGCTCATACTTTGTATAGTGTTTGAGGCTGTGCAAGTATCTTGCTGCATTTCCACTGGTCTACTTTTTTGTTAATGTTTTTAGTGGTTTTCAATGGAAGAGAAGGGAATAAATGCCCCTTTCCATAGTCTTCAGCAGAATTTTAACTCATTTATTTATTTGTGATTTTTATTGACATATAGTTACATTAAACAGGCAATCTTAAGTATAAAGTTAGATGAACTCTGACTAGAGTAACATATTGTCATGCTCCAGAAATTTTCCTTGTTTTCATTTTGTCTTTTAGAAAATCAAAAGAATCTAATATTTTTTAATTGATTCATTTTTCTTTTTTATGTGACTCAAGTATATGACTCAACCATTGTGTCTTTTCCTCATCTGTTGCTTGTACCTCCACCATGATTCTGGCAACCATTCTTCTGATTTCTGTTTCCATTGTTTTGCCTGTTCTTAAATTTCATAAAAATGGAATGACATAATATGAACTCTTTTGTGTTTGGCTTCTTTTTATTCAGTATAATATTGCTAACATTTATCCATGTTTTGCATCTGTCACTGGTTTGTTTCTTTTTATTGTTATGTAATATTCCATTATGTGAATATACCATGGTTTATTTAATTCTCTATTGATTGATTTTTAGGCTCGTTTTTTTTTTTTGAGATGGAGTTTCCCCCTTGTTGCCCAGGCTGGAGTGCAATGGCGCGATCTCAGCTCACCACAACCTCTGCCTCCTGGATTCAAGTGATTCTCATGCCTCAGCCTCACGAGTAGCTGGGATTACAGGCATGCGCTACCACACCCGGCTAGTTGTGTATTTTTAGTAGAGATGGGGTTTCTCCATGTTGGTCAGGCTGGTCGTGAACTCCTGACCTCAGGTGATCCGCCTGCCTTGGCCTCCCAAAATGCTGGGATTACAGGTGTGAGCCACCGTGCCCGTCCTGGCTTGGTTTTAATATGCATTTTTGTGATGACTAATGACATTAAAAACATTTTCTGTGGTTGTTAGGTGGAGTGTTGTGTAGATGTCTATTAGGTCCAGTTAATCAAGTCCCAGGTTAAGTGAGAGTCTCTTTGTTAGCTTTCTGCCTCAGTGATCTGTCTAATGCTGTCAGTGGGGTGTTGAAGTCTTTCACTATTATGATGTAGTTGCCTAACTAAGTCTTTTTGTAGGTCAAGCAAAATTTGTTTCTTGAATCTGGGTGTACCAATGGTGGGTGCATATATAATTAGGTAGTTAAGTCGTTTTGTTAGATTTTACCATTTATCATTAGGTAATACCCATCATTGTTCTTCTTAATTGTTGTTTAAAGTCTGTTTTATCTGATATAAGAATAGTGGCTCCTGTTCTTTTTTGTTTTCTGTTTGCATGGTAGATCTGTCTCTCTCCCTTTACTTTGAGCCTGTGGATGCTGTTACATGTGAGATGGGTATCTTGAAGATAGCAGATGGTTGGGTCTGGTGTTTTTATCCACCTTGACACTCCATGTCTTTTAAGAGGGTTGTTTAGCCATTTATACTCAGGATTAGTATTGATATGTGAGATTTTGATCCTGTCATTATGTTGTTGGTTGTTGTATAGACTTGATTGTACAGTTGCTTTATAGTGTCTGTGGGCTATGTGCTTAAGTGTATTTTTGAGGTAGTAGGGGTCATTCTTCTGATTCCATGTTTAGTACTCCCTTAAGGACCTCTTTCTTATAAGGCTGGTGTAGTTGAAGCAAATTCCCTCAGTATTTGCTTGTCTGAGAAGGATTTTATTTGTCTTTCACTTATGAATATTAGGCTGGTAGGATATGAAATTCTTAGTTGGAATATCTTTTCTTTAAGGTTGACTGAAAGAGGCCCCCAATCTCTTCTAGTTTGCAAGATTTCTGCCAAGAAGTTTGCTGCTACACTGATGGGAGTTCCCTCTGTACATGACCTGACCCTTCTCTCCAGCTGCCTTTAAGATTTTTTTTTTGCATTGACTTTGGTGAATTTGATGACAATGTGCCTTGGGGATCGTTGTCTTGTATAGTATCTAGCTGGAGTTTTCTGTATTTCATAAATTTGCGTGTCAACCTTTCTTTCTTTCTTTTTTTTTTGGAGATGGAGTCTCTCTCTGTTGCCAGGCTTAGTACAGTGGCACGATCTTGGCTTACTGCAACCTCCGCCTCCCAAGTTCAAGCAATTCTCCTGCGTCAGCCTCCTGAGTAGCTGGGACTACAGGTGCATGCTGCCACACCTGGCCAATTTTTTGTATTTTAGTAGAGACAAGGTTTCACTGTGTTGCCCAGGCTGGTCTTGAACTCCTGAGCTCAGGCAATCCACCTGCCTCAGCCTCCCAAAGTGCTGGTATTACAGGCTTGAGTCACCGTGCCTGGCCTGCATGTCAGCCTTTCTACTGCAATTCGGGAAATTTTTGTGGACCATATCCTCAAATGTATTTTCCAGGTTGCTTATTCTCTCCATTCTTTCTCAGGAATGCCAGTGAGTCATAGATTTAGTCTCTTTACGTAATCTCATTAATTATCCCTCCACTGATGAAATGTTTCTATAGCTCTAAAACTCTGAAGACTCTGCCAAAAGATTCCTAGAACTGATAATTGATTTTAGCAACCTCTCAGGATACAAAATCAATGTGGAAAAATCAGTAGCATTTCTAGACACCAATAATGTCCAGGCTAAGAGTCAAATCAAGGACACAATCCCATTTGCAATACCATAAAGAAAATGAAATACCTAGGAGTACAGTTGACCAAGAAGGTGAAAGAATCTACAAGAAGAACCACAAAACACTGCAGAAAAAAAATCAGAGATGACACAAATAAATGGAAAAACAATCCATGCACATGGATTGGAAGCATCAACATCACAAAAATGACCATACTACCCAAAGCAGTCTACAGATTCAATGCTATTCCTATCATACTACCAATGTCATTTTTCAGATAATTAGAAGAAACTATTCGAAAATTCACATGGAACAAAAAAGAGCCCAAATAGCCAAAGCAATCCTAAACAAAAAGAATAAAGCTGGAGGCATCATAGTACCTGACTTCGAATTATATTTAAGCCCACAGTGACCAAAATGCATGGTACAGGTATAAAAACAGACACATAGAGCAACGGAAAAGAATAGAAAACTCAGAAATAATGCTGCACACCTACAACCATCTGATCTTTGAAAAGCTGACAAAAACAAGTAATGGGGAAAGGATTCCCTATTCAATAAATGCTGCTGGGACAGCTGGCTAGCCATATGCAACAGAATGAAACTGGACCCTTGCATTTTACCATATACAAAAATTAATTCAAGATGGATTAAAGATTTAAATGTAAAACCTCAAACTATAAAAATCTTAGGAAAAATATCTAGGAAATACCCTTGTTGTTATCAGCCTTGGCAAATAATTTTTGGCTAATGCCCCAAAAGCAATTGCAGCAAAAACAAAATTGACAAATGAAACTTAATTTAATTAAAGAGCTTCTGCACAGCAAAAAAACAAAACAAAACAAAATCCTTAGGGAATGGGAGAAAATATTCACAAACTATGCCTCTGACAAAGGTCTATTATCCAGATTCTATAAGGAACTTAAACAGATCAACAAATGAAAAACCAATAACTTTATTAAAAAATAGGCAAAGGACACGAACAGATATTTCTCAAAAGAAGACATACAGGTACTCAGAATTACTATGAAAAAGTGCTCATTGTGACTAATCATCAGGGAAATACGAATCAAAACCACACTGAGATACCATCTCACACCAGTCAGAGTGGCTATGATTAAAAAATGAAAAACCAGGTGCCAGCAAGACTGTGGAAAAAAGAAAACACTTATGAACTGTTTGTGGGCATGTAAATTAGTTCAGCCACTGTGGAAAGCAGCTTGGAGGTTTCTCAAAGAACTTAAAGCAGAGCTACCATTTGAACCATCAGTCCTATTATTGGGTATATATCCAAAAGAAAATAAATAGTTTTGCCAAAAGGACACATGCAGTTAAATGTTCATCATTGAGCTATTCATAATAGCAGAAACATGGAATCAACTTAGGGTACCCATCATTGGTGGATTGGATAAAGACAATGTGGTACCATACATCATGGAATACTATGCAGCCATAAAAAGGAATGAAATCATGTCCTTTGCAACAACATGGATGCAGCCAGAGGCCATTATCCTGTGCAAATTAATGCAGGAACAGAAAACCAAATATTACATGTTCTCATTCATAAGTGGTAACTAAACACTGAGCACACATGGCCATAAAGATGGGAACAACAGACACTGGGGACTCTTAGAGGAGTTAGGGAGAGATGGGAGAAGAGGTTGAAAAACTACATATTGGGTACTATATTCACTACCTGGGTGATGAGATCTGCACCACTCCCCCGGCACCACTCAATATACCCATGTAAGAAACCTCTACATATACCCCTTGTATGTAAAATAAAATTTGAAATAAACCCATCTCTATAAAAAATACAAAAAATTAGCCAGGTGTGGCACATGGCTGTAGTCCCAGTTACTCACGTGGCTGAAGTGGGAGGATCTCTTGAGCCTTGCAGGTGGAGGTTGCATTGAGCTGAGATTGCGCCACTGCACTCCAGCCTGGGCAACAGAGTGAGACCCTGTCTCAAACAAACAAACAAAACCCTCAGATTTGAAAATAAAACCTTTTCAGATGTTGATTATCAGTTCTATATCTTCTTTTGTGAAATGTCTTTTAAAATTTTTTTCACTTTAAAAAACAATTTGTTTCTGTTTTTGTTTATTCATTTATTTAGTCTTTTTTTTTTTTTGGTAGAGATGGGGTCTTACAGCCCAGGCTGGTCTTAAACTTCTTGCCCCAAGTGATCCTCCCACCTTGCCTCCCAAAATTCTGAGATTACAGGTGTGAGCCATTGTACCTGGCCTAAAATAAATTTCCTTGTTGATTAATTTAGAATTACATTCATCCATCTTCATTATTCTGTGAGTTTTGACAAATGTATACACGTTGCAACTACCATCATGATAAAGGTATGTGTGTGTGTGTGAGAGAGAGAGAGAAAATTTGTATAACCATACCTTGGAGATACTGCTGGTTTGGTTCCACATCACTGCACTAAAGCAAATATTGTAGCAAAGTGAGTCATCTGATTTTTTTTGGTTTCACAGTATATATAAAAGTTATGTTTACACTATACTATAATTTATTAAGTGTATAATAGTATATCTAAAAATGTACATACCTTTATTAAAAAATACTTTATTGCTGAAATATTCTATCCATCTTCTGAGCCCTCAGCAAATCATTGTATTGCCACTGGAGCATGGCTGAAAGTTGCCTCAAAATTGATGGCTACTGACTGATCAGGGAGGTAGTCGCTGCTGAAGGTTGGGATGGCTGTGACAATTTCTTAAAATAAGACAACAATGAGTTTTTCCACATTGATAGATTTTTCTTTTCATGAAAGATTTATCTGTATTGTGCCATGCTGTTTGACGGCATTTTATTTACAGTAGAACATCTTTCAAAATTGGAGTCACAGTAGAACTCTCAAACCCTGCCACTGCTTTATCAACTAAATTTATGTGATATTCTAAATCCTTTGTTGTCATTTCAGCAATGTTCATAGCATCTTCAATAGAACTAGATTCCATCTCAAGAAACTATTTTCTTTTAAGAAAGAAGCAACTCCTCATGTTTTAGTTTTCTCATAAGGTTGTAGCAATTCTGTCCCATCTTCAGGCTCCACCTGTTTTTTATTTTTTATTTTTATTTTTTTAAAGATGGAGTCTCCCTTTGTCACCCAGGCTGGAGTGGACAGGTGTGATCTTTTCTCACTGCAGCCTCTGCCTCCCAGGTTCAAGCGATTCTCCTGCCTCAGCCTCCTGAGTGACTGGTACTACAGGCGTGCACCACCATGCCTGGCTAATTTTTGTATTTTTAGTAAAGATAAGGTTTCATCATGTTGGCCAGGCTGGTCTCGAGCTGTTGACCTCAGGTGATCCACCTGCCTCCCAAAGTACTGGGATTACAAGCGTGAGCCACTGTGCTTGGCCCAGGCCGCTGCTTCCACCACATCTGCAGTTACTTCCTCCATTGAGGTCTTCAACCCCTCCAAAGTATCCATAAGGGTTGCAGTCAACTTCTTCCAAACTCTTGTTAATGTTGATATTTTGACTTTCACCCGTGAATCACAAATGTCATTAATGGCGTCTATAATGGTAGATCCTTTCCAGAAAGTTTTCAGTTTACTTTGCCCAGATCCAGCAGAGGAATCACTATATATGGTAGCTATATGATATATTTCTTAAATTATAAGACTTGAAAGTTGAAGTTACTCCTTGATCCATGGGTTGCAGAATAGATGCTGTGTTAGCAGGCATGAAAACAACATTAATTTCCTTGTACATCCCCATCAGTGCTTTTAAGTGACAAGGTGCATTGTTAATGAGAAGTAATATTTTGAAAGGAATCTTAAAAATTCTTTTCTTCTTTGCTTTTAAGCTCTGTTGGATTTGAGGAATCTCTTTTTCTGAGTAGTAGTTCTTAAAGCTTAAAAGATTCAGGAAGTCATGCTGTAGCAGATGTTCTGTCATCCAGGCTTTGTTTTTCCATTTCTAGAGCACAAACAGAGTAAATCTGGCATAATTCTTAAGGGGCCTGGAATTTTTCATATGGTAAATGAGCATTGGCTTCAACTTTAAGTTATCAGCTGCATTAGCCCCTAACAAGAGAGTCATCCAGTTGTTTGAAGCTTTGAAGCCAGGCATTGACTTCTCTTCCTTGGCTCTCTTTGGCTGTGGAAGTCCTAGATGGCGTCTTCTTCCAATAGAAGGCTGTTTCATCTACTTTGAAAATGTATTGTTCAGCGTAGCGACCTTCAGCAATTATCTTAACTAGATCTTCTAGATAACTTGCTGTGGCTTCTGCGTCAGCACTTCCTGCTTCACCTTGCAATTTTATGTTATGAAGATGGCGTCTTTCCTTGAACATCATGAACCAACCTTTGCTAGCTTCAGACTTTTGTTTTGCAACTTCCTTACCTCTCTCAGCCTTCATAGAATTGAAGAGAGTTAGGATCTTACTTTGAATTAGGTTTTGGCTTACGAGAACATTGTGGCTGGTTTGGTGTTCTGTCCAGACCACTAAAACTTTCCCTATCAGCAGTAAGACTGTTTTGCTTTCTTATCACTAGTGTGTTCACTGGAGTAGCACTTTTAGTTTCCTTCAAGAATTGCTCCTTTGCATTCAGAACTTTGCTAACTGGTGCAAAAGGCATAGCTCTTGGCCTGTCTCAACTTTCATCATGGCTTCCTCACTAAACTTAATCATTTTTAGTTTTTGATTTAGAGTGAGACACTTAAGACTCTTCCTTTCACTTTGAATTCTTGGAGGCTACTGTAGGGTTATTCATTGGCCTAATTTCAATATCCTTGTGTCTCAGATAATAGGTAGGCCCCAGGAGGAGAGAAACTGAAAAATGGCCAGTTGTTGGAGCAGCAGAACACCCACAACATTTATTAAGTTTGCCATCTTACATGGGTACAGTTGGTTGTGCCCCAAAACAGTTACAGTAGTAACATCAGATGATCAGAGATCACCATAACAGATGCAATAATAATGAAAAAATCTGAAATATTGTGAGAATTAGAAAAATGTGTCAGAGAGACATGAAGTGTGCATGTGTTGGAGAAATGTTGATAGACTTGTCCGGTGCAGGATTGCCACAATCCTTCAATTTGTTAAAAATATGTCTGATAAGCACAACAAATAAAGCAAAGCACGATAAAACTAGGTATGCCTATATTTACTTATAGTTTTTTTGATATGTTTACAGTAGTATGAATTACAAAACTTGCATAGATGCATATAGTTATCACAAATAAACTATTAGGTCCATGACTGCAAAAAATATACTTGTGCTGTCCACTTTGTAGTAATTCCTCCCCCTCCCCCTAACCTCTGGTTATAATATTTGTGCCTATAATTCTCTGTTTTCCAGAATGCCACATAAATGCGATCATACAGTATATAATGTTTTGAGAGTGGCTTTATTCACTCAGTATAATGCCATTGGGATTGATCTCTGTTAACCCTTGAAGGACATTTGGGTTGTTTCCAATTTTTGGTGATTATGAATAAAGCTGCCATAAATACTCATAGGTTTTTATGTGAATGTAAATTTTAATTTCTCTGGGGTAAATAGGAGTGAAATTTCTAGATTATGTGGTAAATGTATATTTAACTGTCAAACTTTTCTAGAGTGGTTCTAACATTTTACATTCCCACCAGTAATGAATGAGGTTTCTGGATGCTGTCGGTCTTTGGTAGTACTTGGTACTGTCAAGGTATATTTACTGGGTTGGTGCCAAAGTAACAACAGTTTTGCCATTAAAAGCAAAACTGCAATTACATTAGCACTAGTCTTATATTTCTTAAAATAATAGGCTTTACTTTTTTGGAGGAATTTTAGGTTTACAGAAAAATTGAGGGGAAAGTACAGCGAATTCCTATATATTCTCTTATACCCTGTCACTCCTTTCCCCTAGTTTTTTCTATTACTATTTTAGTGTGAAAGTTGTCAGAATCCAAATGGAGTCAATAATGTTAAAAAAGCCCTTAAAAGTAGAGATGGGGAAGGCTTTCACACTTGTATGCCTGTTAACAAAAACTGTCACAAAAGACTCTGTGAAAACCACAACCTTGCCACAAAGACCATTACAGCCTTGCACAAAAAAATCTCTGCAAGGACATCTGCACAACTGCCTGTCTAGTCTTGTGTTGGTGTCACCCTTGTTAATGATTTTTGTAGCCAGGGTTACTTATTTTGATACAGTTGTGTGATCCTCTTCATTTTTTACTTTAAGAACCTTTGTCTTTCTTTCCTCCCTGAAAACACATAGTTTACTATGACACATATATTCCCATTGTAATGCTCGACTCCCCAGTAAGTATCTTCTTTTAGAGAGCTTCTCTGTTTTATAGGTACACATTATATTAGTGTGGTACATTTGTTACAGTTGATGAGCTGATATGAATACATTATTTAACTAAAGTGTACAGTTTTACATCAGGGTTCACTCCTTGCATTGTATATTCTGTAGGTTTTGACAAATATGCAGTGACATGTATCCATCATTACAGTGTAGTACAGAAAAATGTGATAGCTCTAAAAATCCCCTATATCCTACTGATTTAAAAAATCTCCATCGTGTTTCCTTTTTCAGAATTCATATAATACTTGGAATCATATAGCCTTTCCAGGTTGGCTTCTTTCACTTAACAATATACTGTTAAGATCATTCCTTGTTTTCTAGTAGCTTATAGTTCATTTTACCTCAAAATTAAAAAAAAAAGTATATATATTTTTGAGACAGGGTCTTGCTTTGTTGCCTAGGCTGGAGTGCAGTGGTGCAATCACAGCTCACTGCAGCCTCGACATCCTGGGCTCAAGCCATCCTCCCACCTCAGCCTCCTGAATAGCTGGGACATGTGGTGTGTGCCACCACACCTGGCTAATTTTTAATTTTTTTGTGTGTAGATGGAGTCTCCCTATGTTGCCCAGGCTGGTCTCAAACAAACTCCTGGGCTTTAGCAATCTGCTCACTTCAGCCTCCCAAAGTGCTGGGATTATAAGCGTGAGCCACTGTGTCCAGCAAAACAAAAACAAAAACAAAAAAAAAACAACACCCCCCCCAGTATATATCTATATACACTTTGTTTTTTATAGCGGTTATTGGTTCACAGCAAAATTGAGCAGAAAGTATAGAGTTCACACATACCATCTGTCTCCCCTTGAGAGTCTCCCTGATATCCTTTTTTAAATTGCTAGACACATTCTAAAAGAGTTGTAACACTTATCATTTCTTTTTATTGGTGAATTATATTCGATTGTGTATATGTATAACAGTTTGCCCATTCACCTATTGAAAAAACAACTTGTTGCTTCCAAGTTTTTAGCAGTTATGAGTAAAGCTGCTGTAAATGTTTGTGTGCAGGCTTTTGGGTAGACCTATTTTCACCTTATTTGAGTAAATACCAAGGAGGACAATTGCTGAATTGTGTTGTAAGAATATGTTTAGTGTTGTCAGCAATTGCCAAAGTTTCTTCCAAAGTGGTTGTATCATTTTGTATTCCCAGCAGCAACTAATGAGACTTCCTGTTGCTCCAAATTCTTGCCAGAATTTGGTTTGTCAATATTCTGGATTTTAGCTATTCTAACTGATGTGTAGTGGTATTTTTATTTTATTTTTTAAACTTAAATTTTTACATTTTATTTTTAAGGGTTTTTTCAGAGCAGTTTTAGGTTCACAGCAGAATTGAGAGGAAAGTACAGAGATTTTTGATATGCCCCTTTCCTCCATACATGCATAGCCTCTCACATTGTCAACATTCCCCACCAGTGTGATACATTTGTTATAATTAATTAACCTACATTGACAACATCACCCAAAGTCCATAGTTTACATTAGGGTTTACTCTTGGTGATGTGCATTCTATGAGTTTGGACAAATGTCTAATGACATATATCCATCATGATAGTATTATATACAGTATTTTCACTGTCCCCCAAATCTTCTGTGCTGCAGTCATCCCTCCCTCCCCATGAACCCCTGGCAACTACCAACCTTTTTACTTTTCTCCACAGTTTTGCCTTTTCCAGAATATCATATAGTTGAAATCATACAGTATACAGCCTTTTCATATTGACTTTCTTTCACTTAGTAATATGCATTTAAATTTTCTCCATGTCTTTTCATGGCTTCATAGCTCATTTCTTTTTAGTGCTGAGTAACATTCCATTGCCTGGATGTCTTACAGTTTATTTCTGCATTTGTATGCCTAGGACATTTTGGTCACTTCCAAGTTTTGGCAACTATGAATAAAGCTACTGTTAACATCTGTGTACAGGGTTTTGTGTGGACATTTTTTTTCAGGTTCTTTGGGTAATAAATAATAAGGAGCAAGATTGTAATGTGTTTAGTTTTGTGAGGAAACTACAAAACTACCTTCTAAAGTGGCTGTACCATTGTGCATTACCTACAGCAATGAATGAGAGTTCCTGTTGCTTCTTATCTTTCCTAGCATTTGGTGGTGTTAATAGTCTGGATTTTGGCCATTTTAATAGGCATGTAGTAGTAGCTAATGGTTTTTTTTTCATTTTTCTGATTGCATGTGATATGGAGCATCTTTTCATATGCTTATTTGCCATCTGTGTATTTTTGGTGTTATGTCTGTTAAGATATTTGGTCCATTCTTTAATCAAGCTTTTCATTTTCTTTTTTAAAAATTAATTATTTATATTCCATAAGTTATTGGGGGTACAGGTGGTATTTGATTCCACAAATAAGTTCTTTAGTGGTGATTTGTGAGATTTTGGTGCACCCATCACCTGAGCAGTGTACACTACACCATATTTGTAGTCTTTTATCCCTCGCCCTCTCCCACTCTTTCCCCCAAGTCCCCAAAGTTCATTGTATCATTCTTATGTCTTTGCATCCTCATAGCTTAGCTCCCACATATCAGTGAGAAGACATGATGTTTGGTTTTCCATTCCTGAGTTACTTCACTTAGAATAATAGTCCCCAATCTCATGCAGGTAACTGCAAATGCTATGAATTCATTCTTTTTTATGGCTGAGTAGTATTCCATCACATATATATATACACACACACACACACACACACTCACACCCACACACCACAGTTTCTTTATCCACTTGTTGATTGATGGGCATTTGGGTTAGTTCCACAATTTTGCAATTGTGAATTGTGCTGCTATAAACATGCATGTGCAAGTATCTTTTTCAAATAATGACTTCTCTTCCTCTGGGTAGATGCCCAGTAGTGGGATTGCTGGATCAAATGGTAGTTCTACTTTTAGTGCTTTAAGCAGTCTCCACACTGTTTCCATAGTGGCTGTACTAGTTTACATTCCCACCGGCAGTGTAGAAGTGTTCCCTGTTGACTGCATCCATGCCAACATCTCCTGTTTTTTGATTTTTTGATTATGGCCATTCTTGCAGGAGTAAGTTGGTATCACATTGTGGTTTTGGTTTGCATTTCCCTGATTATTAGTGATGTTGAGCATTTTTCATATGTTTATTGGCCATTTGTATATCTTCTTTTTGAGAATTGTTGATTCCTGTCCTTAACCCACTTTTTGATGGGGTTGTTTTTTTCTTACTGATTTGAGTTCATTGTAGATTCTGGATATTAGTCCTTTGTCAGATGTATAGATTGTGAAGATCTTCTCCCACTCTGTGAGTTGTCTGTTTACTCTGCTGACTGTTCCTTTTGGCATGCAAAAGCTCTTTAGTTTAGTTAGGTCTCAGATATTTATCTTTTTTTTTTTTTTTTTTTTTGAGACGGAGTCTCGCTGTGTCTCCCAGGCTGGAGTGCAGTGGCGTGATCTCCTCACTGCAAGCTCCGCCTCCCGGGTTCACGCCATTCTCCCGCCTCAGCCTCCCAAGTAGCTGAGACTACAGGCGCCCGCCACCACGCCCGGCTAGTTTTTTGTATTTTTAGTAGAGACGGGGTTTCACCATGTTAGCCAGGATAGTCTCGATCTCCTGACCTCGTGATCCACCCACCTCGGCCTCCCAAAGTGCTGGGATTACAGGCTTGAGCCACCGCGCCCGGCCTTATCTTTGTTTTTATTGCATTTTCTTTTGGGTTCTTGGTTCATGAAATCCTTGCCTAAGCCAGTGTCTCGAAGGGGTTTTCCAATGTTATCTTCTAGAATTTTTATAGTTTCAGGTCTTAGGTTTAAGTCTTTAATCCTCTTGAGTTGATTTTTGTATAAGGTGAGAGATGAGAATCGAGTTTCATTTTCCTACATGTGGCTAGCCAATTATCCCAGCAACATTTGTTGAAAAGGGTATCCTTTCCACATTTTATATTTTTGTTTGCTTTGTTGAAGATCAGTTGGCTGTAAGTATTTGGGTTTATTTCTGGGTTCTCTATTCTGTTCCGTTGGTCTATGTGACTATTTTTATACCAGTACCATGCTGTTTTGGTGACTATGGCCTTATAGTATAGTTTGAAATCAGGTAGTATGATGCGTACGGATTTGTTCTTTTTGCTTAGTCTTGCTTTGGCTATGCAGGCTCTTTTTTGGTTCCATATAAATTTTGGAATTGTTTTTTCTCATTCTGTGAAGAATGATGGTGGTATTTTGATGGGGATTGCATTGATATGTAGATTGCTTTTGGCAGAATGGTCATTTTCACAATATTGATTGTACCCATCTGTGAGCATGGGATGTGTTTCCATTTGTTTGTGTCATCTATGATTTCTTTCAGCAGTGTTTTTTAGTTTTTCTTGTAGAGGTCTTTTGAATCCTCGTTTTAAGTTTATTTCAAAGTATTTTGTGTTTTTTGCAGCTATTGTAAAAAGGGTTGAGTTATTGATTTGATTCTTTGCTTGGTCACTGTTGCTGTATAGAAGAACTGCTGATTTCTGTACATTGATTTTGTATGCAGAAACTTTGCTGAATTCTTTTATCAGTTCTAGGAGCTTTCTGGAGGAGTCCTTAGGGTTCCCTGAAGGTAAATGATCATAGCGTCAGCAAAAAGTGACAGTTTGACTTCCTCTCTACCAATTTGAATGCCCTTTATTTCTTTCTCTTGTGTGATTGCTTTGGCTATCTAGTACTGTGCTGAAAAAGAGTGGTCAGAGTGGGCATCCTTGTCTTGTTCCAGTTCTCAGAGGAAATGCTTTCAACTTTTCCCCATTCAGTATTGTGTTGGCTGTGGGTTTGTCATAGATGGCTTTTATTATATTGAGATATGTCCCTTGTATGCTGATTTTGCTGAGAGTTTTAATCATAAAGAGATGCTGGATTTTGTCAAATGCTTTTTCTGCATCTATTGAGATGATCTCGGGATTTTTGTTTTTAATTCTGTTTATGTGGTGTATCACATTTATTGACTTGTATTTATTAAACCATCCCTGCATCCCTCATATGAAACCCACTTGATCATGGCAAATTATCTTTTTGATATGTTGTTGGATTCAGTTAGCTAGTATTTTGTTAAGGATTTTTGCATCTATGTTCACTAGGGATATTGGTCTATAGTTTTCTTTTTTTGTTTTGTCTTTTCCTGGTTTTGGTATTAGGGTGATACTGTCTTCATGGAATGATTTAGGGAGGCTTCCCTCTTTCTCTATCTTGTGGAATAGTGTCAATAGGATTGGTACCAATTCTTCTTTGAATGTCTAGTAGAATTCTGCTGTGAATCCATCTGGTCCTGGACATTTTTTTGTTGGTAATTTTTAAATTACCATTTCAGTCTCGCTGCTCATTATTGGTCTGTTCAGGGTATCTAATTCTTCCTGATTTAAGCTGGGAAGGTTGTATTTTTTCCAGGAGTTTATCCGTCTCTTCTAGGTTTTTTAATTAATGTGCATAAAGGTGTTCATAGTAGCCGTGAGTGATCTTTTGTATTTCAGTGTTGTCAATTGTAATATCTCCTGTTTTGTTTCTTAGGTTATTTGGATTTTCTGTCTTCTTTTCTTGGTTAATCTTGCTTATGGTCTATTCATTTTATTTGTCTTTTCAAAGAATCAGCTTTTTGTTTCATTTATCTTTTGTGTTTTTTTGTTTGTTTCTATTTCTTTAGTTGTGCTCTGATCTTGGTAATTTCCTTTCTTCTGTTGGGTTTGGGTTTGGTTTGTTCTTGTTTCTCTGGTTCCTTGAGGTGTAATCTTAGAATGTCATTTTGTGCACTTTCAGTCTTTTTCATGTAGGCACTTAAGGCTATGAACTTGCCTCTTAACACTGCCTTTGCTGTATCCCATAGGTTTTGATAGGTTGTGTCATTATTGTCATTCAGTTCAAAGAATTTTTTAATTTCTGTCTTGATTTCATTTTTAACCCATTCCTTATTCAGGAGCAGGTTATTTAATTTCCATGTATTTGCATGGTTCTGAAGTTTCCTTGTGTAATTGATTTCCAGGTTTATTCCACTGTGGTCTGAGAGAGTGTTGATATAATTTCAGTTTTCTTAAATTTATTGAGGCTTGTTTTATGGCCTATCATATTGTCTTGGAGAAAGTTCCGTGCACTGTTGAATAGAATGCATATTCTGCTGTTATTGGATGAAATGTTTTATGTAAATGGTAACTCCATTTGTTTTAAGGTATGTTTTAAATCCATTGTTTCTTTTTTCACTTTCTGTCTTCATGACCTGTATAGTGCTGTCAGTGGAGTATTAAAGTATTAAAGTCCCCACTGTTACTATGTTGCTGCCTATCTCATTTCTTAGATCTGTTAGTAATTGTTTTATAAATTTGGGAGCTCCAGTGTTAGGTGTGTATATGTTTAGGATTGTGATATTTTCCTGTTGGACAAAGCCTTTTACCATTACGTAATGCCCCTCTTTGTCTCTTTTAACTGCTACTGCTTTAAAATTTGTTTTGTCTGATACAAGAATAGCTACCCCTGCTCGCTTTTGGTGTCCATTTGCATGAAATGCCATTTTCCACCCCTTTACCTTAAGTTTATGTGATTCCTTATGTGTTCGATGAGTTTTCTGAAGGCAGCAGATAGTTGGTTGGTGAGTTCTTATCCATTCTGCAGTTCTGTATCTTTTAAATGGAGCATTTAGGCTATTTACATTCAAGTTAGTATTGAAATGTGAGGTACCATTGTATTCATTGTGCTTTTTGTTGCCTGTGTACTTTGGTTTTTTGTTTTTGCTTTTTTAAGTATTTTTGTTTTATAGGTCCTACGTGATTTATGCCTTAAAGAGGTTCTGTTTTGATGTGTTTCCAGGATTTGTTTCAAGATTTAGAGCCCCTTTTCTCAGTTCTTGTAGTGGTGGCTTGGTAATGGCAAATTCTCTCAGCATTCATTTGTCTGAAAACCTGTATCTTTCCTTCATAAATGATACTTACTTTCGTTGGATACAAAATTCTTGGCTGATAATTGTTTGTTTGAGGAGGCTGAAGATAGCCCCAATTCCCTTCTAGCTTCTAGGGTTTCCACTGATAAATCCACTGTTAATCTGATAGGTTTTCCTTATGGGTTACCTGGTACTTCTGTCTCACAGCTCTTAAGATTGTTTCCTTTGTCTTAACTTTCGATAACCTGATTGCCATGTGCCTAGGTGAAGATCTTTTTGTGATGAAATTTCCAGGTGTTCTTTGTGCCTCTTGTATTTGGATGTCTAGGTCTCTAGCAAGGCCAGGGAAGTTTTCCTTGATTATTCCAGAATATGTTTTCCAAGCATTTAGAATTCTCTTCTACCTCAGCAACACTGATTGTTCTTACGTTTGGTCGTTTAACATAATCTCAGACTTCTTGGAGACTTTGTTCATATTTTCTTACTCTTTTGTCTTTGTCTTTGTTGGATGGGGTTAATTTGAAGACCTTGTCTTCAAGTTCTGAATTTCTTTCTTCTACTTGTTTAGAATGCTGAGACTTTCCAGAGCATTTCACATTTCTAAAAGTGTGTCCAAAGTTTCCAGAATTTTTAATTGTTTGTTCTTTAAGCTATCTATTTCCTTGAATATTTCTCCCTTTACTTCTTGTATCATTTTTTGGATTTCCTTGCATTGGGCTTCACCTTTCTCTGGTCCCTCCCTGATTAGCTTTATAATTATCCTCCTTAATTATTTTTCAGGTAAATCAGGGATTTATTCTGGGTTTGGATCCATTGCTGGTGAACTAGTGTGATTTTTGGGAGGTGTTTAAGAGCCTTGTTTTGTCATATTATCAGGGTTGTTTCTGGTTCCTTCTCATTTGGGTAGGCTCTGTCAGAGGGAAGGTCTACGGCTGAAGGCTGTTGTTCAGATTCTTTTGTCCCATGGGGTGTTCCCTTGATGTAGTACTTTCCCCCTTTTCCTATGGACGTGGCCTCCTGTGAGTTGAACTGCAGTGATTGTTGTCTCTCTTCCGGGTCGAGCCACCCAGCAAGTCTTCCCAGCTCTGGTCTGGTACTGGGGGTTGTTTGGACAGAGTCCTGTGATGTGAGTCATCTATGGATCTCTCAGCCGTGGATACCAACGCCTTTTCCAGTGGAGGTAGTGGCGGGGTGCAGTGGACTCTGTGAGGGTTCTTAGCTTTGGTGTTTTAATGTTCTATTTTTGTGCTGGTTGACCTCCTGCCAGGAGGTGGCGCTTTTCAGAAAGCATCAGCTATAGTAGTATAGAGAGGTACTGGTGGTGGGTGGGGCTCTAGAACTCCCAAGATTATATGTCCCTTGTCTTATGCTACCAAGGTGGATAGGGAAGGACCATTAGGTGGGGGTGGGGCTAGGCATGTCTGAGCTCAGACTCTACTTGGGCAGGTCTTGTTTTGGCTGTTGTAGGGGATGGGGGTCAGATTCCCAGGTTACTGGAGTTGGGTACCTAGGAGGATTATGGCTGCCTTTGCTGAGTCATGCAGGTTGTCAGGGCAGTGGGGGAAAGCTGACAGTCACAGACCTCACCCAGCTACCAGGTAAAATGAAGGGCTGGTCTGTCTCCCACCGTAACCCCCTCAACAGCCCCGAGTCTGTTTCCAGTCTGAGGGTGTGAACGGGCTTCTCACCCCATTCAAATTGTTAGAAAGTTCAGCTAGCGATTTCTTCTCCCTGTGGAGTTATACCCCTGCTCCTCTGGTCACCCATGCAATGGATTCCTGTGGTGCCAGGCAGGAATGGCCTGCTAGGGGATGCAGCGAGCTCCCAGGGCCTTTCTGCTGCTGCTTCTACAGCATTTCACCTGGCTCTCTAAATTGGCTCAGCTCCAGGTTAGGTTGGAAACTTCTCCCGCAGACAGACCTTCAGCTTCTCCAGTGGGAGCACATGTTCGGGAGAGGAAGGTCTCCCTTTCCCGCTTCTGCAGTTGGGGCACTCAGCAATATTTGGAGTGTCTCCTGGGTCCTGCAGGAGCAGTCTACTTCCTTTAGAGGGTCTGTGGGCCCTCTTGGGATTGCTCGTTTGTTGTTGCTGTCAATCTGGGGCTAAAATCCACAATGAGAGCTTCTGAAAGCTGCTCTGCCTGTAGCTGCAGTCTGGTCCTGCCTCCTGTCCACTATGATGATTTCAAGCTGTTCATTTTCTTACTGTTGAGTTGTAAGAGTTCTTTGTGTATTTAGATAACAGTCCTGTACCAGATATGTCATTTTCAAATATTTTCTCGCAGTCTTTGGCTTGCCTTCTCATTCTCTTGACATTGTCTTTCCAGAGCAGAAATTTTTAATTTTAATGAAGCCCAGCTTATCAATTCATTCTTTCATGGATTGTGGCTTTGGTGTCATTTTTAAAAAGTCATTGATAAACTCAAAGTCATCTAGATTTTCTCCTATGTTATCTTCTAGGAGTTTTATGGTTTTGTATTTTGCATTCAGGTTTGTGATCCAGTTTGAGTTAATTTTTTTTTTGAGACAGAGTCCTGCTGTGTTGCCCAGGCTGGAGTGCAGTGGTGTAATCTCCGCTTGCTGCAGTCTCCGTCTCCTGGGTTCAGGAAATCTCCTGCTGCAGCCTTCCTAGTAGTTGGGATTACAGGCACCCGTCACCATGTCTGGACCTGGCTAATTTTTGTCTTTTTAGTAGAGATGAGGTTTTACCGTCTTGTCCAGGCTGGTCTCAAATTCCTGACTTCAAGTGATCAGCCTGCCTCGGCCTCCCAAACTGCTGGGGTTACAGGTGCAAGCGGCCATGCCTGCCCAGTTTGTCTTAATTTTTATGAAGGATGTGAGGTCTTTGTCCAGATCATTCTTTTGCATGTGGATATCCAGTTACTGTAGCACAGTTTGTTGAAAATACCTTTTTCTTTTTAATAATTTGAACTTTCAGACTCAGCAAGTACATATGCAGGTTTGTTACATGGGTATACTGCTTGATGCCAAGGTTTAGGGTACTATTATGCTGTCACGCAGGTAGGGAGCATAGTATCCAATAGTTAGTTTTTCAACCCTTGTCCTACCCCCTTTATCCCCCACTAGTAGTCCCCAATCTCTGTTTTTGCCATCTTTATGTCCATGATTACCCAATGTTTAGCTCCCACATTGGATGCCCATGAACATAAAGATGGTATGGGTGGCCATAAGTGAGAACAGGTAGTATTTTGTTTTCTGTTCCTGCATTAATTAACTTAGATGATCCTATGTTGCTGGAAAGGACATGATCTTGTTCTTTTTTATGGCCGCATAGCATTCCATGGTGTGTATGTACCACATTTTTTTAATCCAATCCACCACTGACGGACACCTAGGTTGATTCCACGTCTTTGCCATTGTGAATAGCGCTGCAGTGAACATTTGACTGCGTGTGTCTTTTTGGCAGAATGATTTATTTTGTTTTGGACATATACTCAGTAATGGGTTTGCTGGTTCAAATGGTAGGTCTATTTTAAGTTCTTTGAGAAATCTCCAAACTGCTTTCCACAGTGGCAGAACTAATTCCCGCCAACAGTGGGTAAGCATTCCCTTTTATTTACAGCCTTGCCAGCATTTGTTGTTGTTTTTTTTGAGTTTTTAGTAATAGCCATTCTGACTGGTGTGAGATGTTGTCTCATTGTGGTTTTGATTTGGAATGGATAGAATGAAACTTTTTTCATTCTATTGCTTTTGCCTCTTTGCCAAAGATCAGTTGACTATATTTATGTGGGTCTGTTTCTGGGCTGTGTGTTCTGTTTCTTTGATCTATTTGTTAAAAAAAAAAATAAAAAGATAGGTCACCATAGTGTCTAAGAGAAAATATTCTTTCACCCATACCACACTCTCTTGATTAGTGTAACTTTATAATAAGTCTTGAAGTTTGGCAGTGTCAGTCCTCTATGTTTTTCTCTTTAAAAATTGTGTTTGTTATGCCTAGTCATTTGTTTCTCTATAAACTTTCTAATCAGTTTGTTGATATCCACAAAGTAACTTGCTGGGATTTTGATTGACATTGCATTGGATCTGTTGATCAACTTATGAAGAAGTGACATCTTAATAATATTGAGTCTTCTATCCATGAACATGGAATATTTTTCTGTTTATTTGGTTCTTTGATTTCTTTCATCAGAGTTTTGTAGCTTTCCTCATACAGATCCTGTACATATTTTGTTAGAGTTATACCAAAGTATTTCTTTTATTTTTTTGAGATGGAATCTCGCTCTGTCACCCAGGCTGGAGTACAGTGGCACGATCTCGGCTTATGGCAAACTCCACCTCCTGGATTTATACCATTCTCCTGCCTCAGCCTCCCGAGTAGCTGGCACTACAGGTGCTTGCCACCACACCTGTCTAATTTTGTTTGTATTTTTAGTAGAGATGGGTTTTCACCGTGTTAGCCAGGATGATCTCAATCTTCTGACCTCGTGATCCGCCCACCTCGGCCTCTCAAAGTGCTGGGATTACAGGCGTGAGCCACTGCGCCTGGCCAAGTATTTCATTTTTTGTGTGCTAATGTAAATTGTATTGTGTTTTTATTTTCAAATTACAGTAATTTATGCAAGTGTATAGGAAAGTGATTGACTTTTATATATTAACCTTGTATCATGCGACCTTGCTATAATTGCTTATTGGTTTCAGTTTTTTTGTTCATTCTTTTAGAATTTCCACATCAACAGTTATGTCATCTGTAAACAAAGACAGTTTTATTTCCCAATCAGTATATCTTTTTAAAAAGTGATAAATATTTGTACATATTTATGGCATACATGTGATCATGTGATATTTTGTTACATGTAAAGAATGTGTAATAACCAAATAAGGTGTTTAGGATATCCATCATCACAAGCATTTGTTATATCTGTGTATTGAGAACATTTCAAGTCCTTCTAGTTATTTTGAAATATACGATACATTGATGTTAACTATAGTCACCGTATTCTACTACTGAATATTAGAACTTACTCCTTCTATCTACTAACTGTATGTTTGTAGCCATTAACCAACCTCTCTCCATTGTGAACCCTCCCTTCTACACCCGTCCCAGCCTCTAGTATCTATAATTCTACTCTCTACCTTCATGAGATCAACTTTTTCAGCACCCACATGTGAGTGAATACATGCAATGTTTTTCTTTCTGTTTCTGGCTTACTTAACATAATGACCTTCAGTTGCATCAGTGTTGCTGTACATGACAGAATTTTATTTTTTTTTATGGCCAAATTATGTTTGATTGTGTAAATATACCATATTTTCTTTATCCATTTGTCCATTGATGGGCAGTTTGGTTGGTTCTATATCATTGCTGTTGTGAGTAGTGCTGCAGTAAACATGGGAGTGTATGTATCCTATTGAAATACTGTTTTCCTTTCCTTTGGATAAGTACCCAGTAGTGGGATTGCTGTATCATGGGTTAGTTCTATTTTTAGTTTTTTTTTTTTTTGAGAAATCTCCATACTGTTTTTCATAATGGCTGTGCTAATTTACATTCCTACCAACAGTGTATGTGAGTTCCTTTTTTCCTGCATCCTTACCAGCATCTATTATTTTTTTGTCTTTCTGATAATAACTATTCTGACTGGGATAAGACGATATCTCACTGTGGTTTTATTTATATTTCACTAGTGATAGTGATGTTGAGCATTTTTTCATGTACCTGTTGGCCATTTGTATGTCTTCTTTTAAGAAATGTTTATTCACACCCTTTGCCCACTGTTTAATGGGATTTGTTGTTGTTTTTGTTGAGGTTTTGAGTTCCTTGTGTATTCTGGACATTAGTCCTTTGTCAGATTAGTATTTTGCAAATATTTTCTCCTATTCTTTAGACTGTCTCTTCATTCTATTGATTGTTTCCTTAGCCATATAGAAGCCATTGTCTATTTTTGTTTTTGTTGCTTTGCTTTTGAGGTCTTATTCATAAAATCTTTGCCTAGACTGATGTCCTGGGGTGTTTCCTTTTAGTAGTTTTATAGTTTCAGGTATTCTGTTTAAGTTGTCAATCCATCTTAAGTCGATTTTTGTATATGGTGAGAAATAGGGGTGTGGTTTTATTCTTCTGCATATGCATATCCTGTTTTCTCAGCACCATTTATTGAAGTGGGTGTTCCTTCCCCAGTGTATGTCAGGGTGCGTGAGTTGAAAATCTTTAAATAGATGGATTTATTTATGAGTTCTTTATTTTGTTCCATTGCTCTGTGGGTCTGTTTTTATACCAATACTATGCTGTTTTGGTTACCATAGCCTTATAATAAAGTTTGAAGTCAGGTAGTATGATGCCTCTAGCTTTGTTCTTTTTTCTCAGGAATGCTTTGGAGATTTGGATTCTTGTTTCCATATAAATTTTAGGTTTATTGTCTTTCATTGCTGTGAAATAGTCACTGGTTTTTTGATAGGGATTGCATTGAATCTGTAGATTGCTGAACAGTGTGGTCGTTTTAACAATATGAATTCTTCCAGTTCATGAGCATGATATGTCTTGCATTTGTTCCTATCCTCTTCAGTTTTTTCTGTTAGTGTTTTGTAGTTTTCCTCGTGGAGGTCTTTCACTTCTTTGGTTAAGTTTATTCCTAGTGGTTTTTTTTTTTTTTTGTAGCTGTTATAAATGGAATTACTATCTGGATTTCATTTTCAGTTAGTTCATGGTTGGTGTATAAAATCACTACTTTTTTTTTTTTTTTTGACAGAGCCTCACTGTGTCGCCCAGGCTGGAGTGCAGTGGTGCGGTCTCGGCTCACTGCAACCTCCACTTTCTGGGCTCAGGTGATCCCCGCTCAGCCTCCCTAGTAGCTAGGACAGAATCACTACATTTTTGGATGTTGATTTTGTGTCCTTCGTCATATCTAAACCTGCATATGAGATATGAGTCTTTTTTTTTTTTTTGAGACCGTTTTGCTCTGTCACCCAAGCTGGAGTATAGTGGCATGATCATCTGCAAGTTCACTGCATCTTCCTGTGGTCAAGGAAACCATCCTCCTGCCTCAGCCTCTCAAGTAGCTGGGACTACAGGCACGTGCCATCATGCCTGGCTAATTTTTATTGTTTAAAATTGTTTTGTAGAGGATGGTGTCTCGCCATGTTGCTCAGGCTGGTCTTGAATTCCTGCCTTGGCCTCCCAAAGTGCTGGAACAGCAGGCGTGAACCACTGCATCCAGCTGAGATCTGAGTCTTTTTTGGTGAGGTTTTTAAGTTTTTCTAAATATAAGATCATGTCTTCTGCAAAGAGGGATAATTTTACTTCCTTTTTTCCAATTTGGATGTCTTTTATTTTTTTTTTCTCTTGCCTGATTGCTCTGCCTAGGACTTCCATTACTATATTGAATAAGAGTGGTGAATATGTGCATCCTGTTTTGTTCCAGTTCTTAGGGGGAAGTCTTTTAGCTTTTCTTCATTCAATATGAAGTTAGCTGTGGATTTGTGATTATATGGCCTTTATCCTGTAGAGGTATGTTCCTTTTATGTCTAGTTTCTTGAACATTTTTATTATAAAGTGATACATTATTTTATCAAATATTTTTTCTGCATCTATTGAGGTGACTGCATGATTTTTGTTTTTCATCCTGTTGATGTGATGTGTCATGTTTATTGATTTGCATATGTTGAACCATTCTTGCATCCCTGAATACAGTCTCACTTAGATTATGGTGTATCATCTTTTTAAAGTGCTTTTGGATTTGGTATGCTATTAATAATATTTTGTTGAGGTATTTTGTGTCTATTTTCATAAGGGATATTGGTCTGAAGTTTTCTCTTTGTGCGCGTTTCCTTGTCTTCTTTCAGTATTAGGGTAGGGATGACTTTGTAGAATGAGTTAGGGAGAATTCCATCGTCTTCTGTTGTTTGGAATAGTTTCAGAAGATTTGGTATTCTTCTTTGTAAGTTTGGTAGAAATTGGCAATGAAGCCATCAAGTTGTGGGCTTTTCTTTTTTGGGAGCCTTTTTATTATTCAACCTTTTAAAATTGTCTTTAGTGACAGGGTCTTGCTCTGTTGCCCAGGCTGGAGTACAGTGACATGATCATCCTCCTTGTAGCCTAGCTTAGAATTCTTGGGCTCAAGTGATCCTCTCACCTCAGCCTCCTGAGCAGCTAGTATCACAGGTATGCACGACCCTGGCTGGCTAATTAAAAAATGTTTTTTGGTAAAGATGGGGTCTTCCTATATTGCCTAGGCTGTTCTCAAACTCCTGGACTGAAGCAGTCCTCTCACCTTGGCCTTCCAAAGAGCTGGGATTGCAGGCATAAGCCACTGTGCCTGGCCTACTCATTCAGTCTTGTTATTTGTTACTGGGTTGTTCAGGGTTTCTGCTTCTTTCTGGTTCAGTCTTGATAGGTTGTATGTTTCTGGAAATTTATCTATCTTTTTCTAAGTTTTTCAGTTTGTTAGCTCGTAGTTGTTCGTCGTAGTCTCTGATAATCTTTTGTATTTCTCTGCTATCCATTGGAATGTCTCTTTTTTCATTTCTGAGTTTATTTGGGTATATGTTGGCCAGTCTAGCCAGTTGTTTATTAGAATTATCTTGAAAAAAACCCTTTTTTCCATTGATTCTTTGTATTATGTTTTTAAAAGTCTTTCTGTTTTCTTTAGTTTTGCTCTGATGTTTATTTTCTTTTCTCTACTAACTTTTTTTTTTTTTTTGAGGTGGAGACTCGCTCTGTCACCCAGGCTGGAGTGTAATGGCGTGATCTTGGCTCACTGCAACCTCTACCTCCCAGGTTCAAACGATTCACCTGCCTCAGTCTCCCGAGTAGCTGGGTTTACAAGTGCCCACCGCCACACTCAGCTAATTTTTGTATTTTTTGTAGAGAGGGGGTTTTACCATGTTGACCAGGCTGGTCTCAAACTCCTGACCTCAAGTGATCCACCCACTTCAGCTTCCCAAAGTGCTGGGATCACAGGCATGAGCTACCATGCCTGGCCATTTACTAATTTTGTTTTGGCTTGTTCTGACTTTCCTATTTTTTTTCAGGTGCATTATTAGTGTTTTTACTTAAATCTTTGTACTTTTTTTGTCATACATATTTATTGCTATAATATTCTCTCTTAATAGTGCTTTTGCAGTATCTTACAGGCTTTAAATGCTGAATTTGTATTTTTACTTGTTTCAAGATGTTTGTTGATTTCCCTCTTAATTTCTTCCTTGACTCTGGTCATTCCGGAGCATGTTGTTTAATTTCCATGTATTTGTATCGTTTCTAAAGTTCTCGTTATTGGTTTCTAGCTTTTTTTTTTTTTTTCCTTTGTGGTCTGTGAAGATGTTGATATGATTTTTATTTTTAAAAATTTGGTGAGGTTTTAGGCCACACCATTCAGGACATAGGCATGGGCAAAGACTTCATGACTAAAACACAAAAAGCTATTGCAGCAAAAGCCAAAATTGACAAATGGGATCTAATTAAAGTAAAGAGCTTCTGCACGGCAAAAGAAACTACCATCAGAGTGAACAGGCAGCCTACAGAATGGGAGAAAATTTTTGCAATCTACCCATCTGACCCAGGGCTAATATCCAGAATCTACAAGGAACTTAAACAAATTTACAAGAAAAAAACAACCCCATCAAAAAGTGGGCGAAGGATATGAACAGACATTTCTCAAAAGAAGACATTTATGTGGCCTACAAACATGAAAAAAGCTCGTCATCACTGGTCATCAGAGAAATGCAGATCAAAACCACAATGAGATACCATCTCATGCCATTTAGAATGGGAATCATTAAAAAGTCAGGAAACAACAGATACTGGAGAGGATGTGGAGAAATAGGAATGCTTTTACACTGTTGGTGGGAGTGTAAGTTAGTTCAACCCTTGTGGAAGACAGTGTGGCAGTTCCTCAAGGATCTAGAACCAGAAATACCATTTGACCCAGGAATCCCATTACTGGGTATATACCCAAAGGATTATAAATCATTCTACTATAAAGACACATGCACACATGTGTTTATTGTGGCATTCTTCACAATAGCAAAGACTTGGAACCAACCCAAATGCCCATCAATAATAGACTATATTAAGAAAATGTGGCACATATACACCATATAATACTATACAGCCATAAAAAAGAATGAGTTCGTGTCCTTTGCAGGGACATGGATGAAGCTGGAAACCATCATTCTCAGCAAACTAACACAGGAACAGAAAACCAGACACTGCATGTTCTCACTCATAAGTGGGAACTGAACAATGAGAACACGTGGACACAGGGTGGGGAACATCACACACTGGGGCCTGTCGTGGGGTGGGGGGCAAGGGGAGGGATAGCATTAGGAGAAATACTAATGTAGATGATGGGTTGATGGGTGCAGCAAACCAGCATGGCACATGTATACCTATGTAACAAACCTGCATGTTCTGCACATGTATCTCAGAACTTAAATAATAATAAAAAAATTGTTGATGTTAGCTTTGTGGCCTAACATATGGCCTATTCTGGAGAATGTTCTTTGTGCTCATGAGAAGGATGTGTAATCTATAGCTAGTGGATGAAGTGTTCTGTAAACGTCTGTTAGGTCCATTTGGTCTATAGTGCAGAAAAGTTCAATTTTTTTTGGTTTGTTTTCCTTCTACATGTTGAAAGTGGGATGTTTAATTCTCCAAGTATCATTGTATTGGGATTTAGCTCTCTCTTTAGTTCTCATATTTGCTTTATTTATCTGATTGCTCCTGTATTGGGTGTATATGTTTATAGTTGTTATGTGCTCTTGCTGAGTTTTTCTCTTTATCAATATGTGATGACGTTTTTGTCTCTTTTTATTTTTATTTCAAGTTTTGCAATATGTTTATTTTTTTCGTTCAATTTTATTTTAAGTTCCAGGGTACATGTGCAGGATGTGCAGGTTTGTTACATAGCTAAATGTGTGCCATGGTAGTTTGCTGCACAGATCAACCCATCACCTAGGTATTAAGCCCAGCATCCATTAGCTGTTCTTCCTGATGTTCTTTTTCCCCTCCATCCCCCTGACAGGCTCCAGTGTGTATTATTTCCCACCAATGTGTTCTCATTGTTCATCTCCCACTTATGAGTGAGGACATGTGGTGTTTGGTTTTCTGTTCCTGCATTAGTTTGCTGAGATAATGGCTTCCAGCTCCATCCATGTCCCTGCAAAGGACATGATCTTTTTCCTTTTTATGGCTGCATAGTATTCCCTGATGTACATGTACCGCATTTTTTTAATCCAGTCTATCATTGATGGGCATTTGGGTTGATTCCAGTCTTTGTCATTGTGAATAATGTTGCAGTGAACATGTGTGTGCGTGTATCTTTATATTAAAATGCTTTATATTCCTTTGAGTGTATACCCAGTAATGGGATTGCTGGGTCAAATGGCATTTCTGCTTCTAGATCTTTGAGGAATCACCACACTGTCTTGTCTCTTTTTAAGTTTTTTTTTTTTTTTTTTTAACTTAATGTCTATTTGTCTGATGTTAAGTATGGCTACTCCTGCATACTTTTGGTTTCCATTTGTATGGGGGATATATTATATATATATATATATATATAAAATATATATATATATTATATATATATAAATATACATATTTTATATATATATGTATTCATCACATCCCTTCACTTTCACTTCATCTATGTCTTTATAGATGAAGTGAGTTTCTTGTAGGCAGCATTCTGTTGGGTCTTGTGTTTTATCTGTTCAGCCAGTCTAAATCTTTTAATTGTGGAATTTAAACCAGTTATGTTCAAGGTTGTTATTGGTAGTGAAGACTTACCCCTCTCATATACCTCAAAATAATAAGAACCATGTATGAGAAGCCCACAGCCAACATCGTACTGAATGGGCAAAAGCTGGAAGTATTCCCCTTGAAAACTGCCAGAAGACCAGGATGCCCACTCTCATCACTCCTATTCAACATAGTATTGGAAGTCCTGGCCAGGGCAGTCAGATAAGAGAAAGAAATAAAGGGCATCCAAGTAGGAAGAGAAGAAATCAAACTATCCCTGTTTGCAGACAACATGATCCTAGATCTAGAAAACCCCATATTCTCAGCCCAAAGTCTTCTTAAACTGATAAGCAACTTCAGCAAAGTCTCAGCATACAAAATCAGTATCCAAAAATCACTAGCACTCCTATATACCAACAACAATCAAACTGAGAGCCAGATTAGGAACGAACTCATTCACAACTGCCACAAAGAGAGTAAAATACCTAGGAATACATCTAACGAGGGAGGTGAAAGATCTCTTCAAGGAGAACTACAAAACACTGCTCAAAGAAATCAGAGATGACACAAGCACGTTGCATGCTCATGGATAGGAACAATCAATATCGTTAAAATGGCCATACTGCCCAAAGCAATTTATAGATATAATGCTGTTCTTATCAAACTACCAATGACATTCTTTACAGAACTAGAGAAAACTATTTTAAAGTTCATATGGAACCAAAAAAGAGCCCGAATGGCCAAGGCAATCCTAAGCAAAAAGAACAAAGCTGGAGGCATCATGCTATCCAACTTCAAGTTGTACTACAGGCACACTGTACTACTGGCACAATGGAACAGAATAGAGAGCCCAGAAATAAAACTGTATACCTACAACTATCTAATCTTTGGCAAACCTGAAAAAACAAGCAATGGGGAAAGGATTCCTTATTCAGTAAATGGTGCTGGGATAACTGGTTAGCCATATGCAGAAAATTAAAACTGGACCCCTTCCTTACACCATATACAAAAATTAGCTCGAGATGGATTAGAGACTTAAGTGTAAAACCTCAAGCTGAAAACTCTGGAAGACAGCCTAGGCAATACCATTCAGGAGATAGGCATGTGCAAAGATTTCATGATAAAGATACCAAAAACAATTGTGACAAAAGCAAAAATTGACAAATGGGACCTAACTAAACTAAAAAGCTTCTGCACACCAAAAGAAACTTATCAGCAGAGTAAGCAGACAGTGTACGGAATGGGAGAAAATTTTTGCAAACTGCATCAGACAGAAGTCTAATATACTGCATCTATAAGGAACTTAAATTTACAAACAAAAAACAACCCCATTATAAAGTGGGCCAAGGACATGAACAGATACTTTTCCAAAGAAGACATACATGCAGCCAACAATCATATGAAAGAAAGCTCAACATCACTAATCACTAGAGAAATGCAAATCAAAACCACAGTGAGATACCATCTCACACCAGTCAAAATTGCTATTATTAAGAACTCCAAAAGTAACAGATGGTGGTGAGGTTGTGGAGAAAAAGGAATGCTTATAAAGTGTTGGTGGGAGTGGAAATTTGTTCACCCATTGTGGAAGACAGTGTGGCCATTCCTCAAAGACCTAAAGACAGAAATACGATTCACCCCAGCAGTCCCATTACTGGGTATTTACCCAAAGGAATATACATTGTTCTATTATAAAGATGCATACACACATATGTTTATTGCAGCAGTATTCATAATAGCAAAGACATGGAATCAACCTAAATGCCCAGCAATGTTATACTGTATAAAGAAAATGTGGCACATATACACCATAAAATGAGATCATGTCTGTTGCGGGGACTTGAATGGAGCTGAAGGCCATTATCCTTAGCAAACTAATGCAGGACAGAAAACCAAACGCCGCAAGTTCTCACTTATAAGTGGGAGCTAAGTTATGAGAACACATGGACACAGAGGGGTACAATACATGCTAGAGTCTTTCAGAAGGTGGAGGGTGTGAGGAGGGGAGAGCATCAGGCAAAATAACTAATGAGTACTAGGCCTAATATCTGGGTGATAAATAATCTGTATAACAACCCCCCATGACACAAGTTTACCTATGTAACAAACCTACACAGGTACCTCTGAACTTAAAAGTTTTAAAAAAAGGACTTACTGATTTTGTTAATGATTTTCTGACTGTTTTTATATCTCTATTTCTCTCTTCTTTTATTGTTTACTTTTGTGATTTAGTGGTTTTTAAAAAATTATTTTTTATTATACTTTAAGTTCTCGGGTACATGTGCACAA
This sequence comes from Theropithecus gelada, assembly GCF_003255815.1. NCBI lineage: Eukaryota > Metazoa > Chordata > Mammalia > Primates > Cercopithecidae > Theropithecus > Theropithecus gelada. The sequence goes on along the minus strand of NC_037669.1, from coordinate 21,572,188 downwards.
TGTGCAGATTTGATACATAGGTATACATGTGCCATGTTGATTTGCTGCACCCATCAACTCATCATTTACATTAGGTATTTCTCCTAATGCTATCCCTCCCCTAGCCTCTCAACCCCCGACAGGCCTCAGTGTGTGAAGTTCCCCACCCGGTGTTCAAGTGATCTCATTGTTCAATTCCCACCTACGAGTGAGAACATGCGGTGTTTGGTTTTCTGTCCTTGTGATAGTTTGCTGAGAATGATGGTTTCCAGCTTCATCCATGTCCCTGCAAAGGACATGAACTTATTCTTTTTTAAGGCTGCATAGTATTCCATGGTGTATATGTGCCACATTTTCTTAATCCAGTCTATTATTGATGGACATTTGGGTTAGTTCCAAGTCTTTGCTATTGTGAATAGTACTGTCATAAACATATGTGTGCATGTGTCTTTATAGTAGAATGACTTATAATCCTTTGGGTATATACCCAGTAATGGGATTGCTCGGTCAAATGGTAATTCTAGGTCTAGATCGTTGAGGAATTGCCACACTGTCTTCCACAATGGTTGAACTAATTTACAGTCCCACCAACAGTGTAAAAGCGTTTCTATTTCTCCACATCCTTTCCAGTATCTGTTGTTTCCTGACTTTTTAATGATTGCCGTTCTAACTGTCATGAGATCGTATTTCATTGTGGTTTTGGTTTGCATTTCTCTGATGACCAGTGATGATGAGGATTTTTTCATGTGTCTGTTGGCTGCATAGATGTCTTCTTTCGAGAATTGTCTATTCATATCCTTTGCCCACTTTTTGATAGGGGGGGTTGTTTTTTTCTTTGTAAGTTCTGGATATTAGACCTTTGTCAGATGGGTAGATTGCAAACATTTTCTCCCATTCTGTAGGTTGCCTGTTCATTCTGATGGTAGTTTCTTTTGCCGTGCAGAAGCTCTTTAGTTTAATTAGATCCCATTTGTCAATTTTGGCTTTTGTTGCCATTGCTTTTGGTATTTTAGACATGAAGTTCTTGCCCGTGCCTATGTCCTGAATGGTATTCCCTAGGTTTTCTTCTAGGGTTTTTATGGTTTTAGGTCTAACATTTAAGTCTTTAATCCATCTTGAATTAATTTTTATGTAAGGTGTAAGGAAGGGATCCAGTTTCAGCTTTCTACATATGGTTAGCCAGCTTTCCCAGCACCATTTATTAAATAGGGAATCCTTTCCCCATTTCTTGTTTTTGTCATGTTTGTCAAAGATCAGATGGTTGTAGATGTGTGGTGTTGTTTCTGAGGTCTCTGTTCTGTTCCATTGGTCTATATCTCTGTTTTGGTACCAGTACCATGCTGTTTTGGTTACTGTAGCATTGCAGTATAGTTTGAAGTCAGGTAGCATGATGCCTCCAGCTTTGTTCTTTTTGCTTAGGATTGTCTTGGCAATGTGGGCTCTTTTGGTTCCATATGAACTTTAAAGTAGTTTTTTTCCAATTCTGTGAAGAAAGTCAGTGGTAGCTTGATGGGGATGGCATGGAATCTATAAATTACCTTGGGCAGTATGGCCATTTTCACGATATTGATTCTTCCTCTCCATGAGCATGGAATATTCTTCCATTTGTTTGTGTCCTCTTTTATTTCCTTGGGCAGTGGTTTGTAGTTGTCCTTGAAGAGGTTCTTCACATCCCGTGTAAGTTGGATTCCTAGGTATTTTATTCTCTTTGTAGCAATTGTGAATGGGAGTTCACTCATGATTTGACTCTCTGTTTGTCTGTTAAGGGTGTATAGGAATGCTTGTGATTTTTGCACATTGATTTTGTATCCTGAGACTTTGCTGAAGTTGCTTATCAGCTTATGGAGATTTTGGGCTGAGACAATGGGGTTTTCTAAATACAGAATCATGTTATCTGCAAGCAGGGACAATTTGACTTCCTCATTTCCTAACTGAATACTCTTTGTTTCTTTCTCTTGCCTGATTGCCCTGGCCAGAACTTCTAACACTGTTGAATAGGAATGGTGAGACAGGGCATCCTTTTCTTGTGCTGGTTTTCAAAGGGAATGCTTCCAGTTTTTGCCCATTCAGTATGATATTGACTGTGGGTTTGTCATAAATAGCTCTTATTATTTTGAGAAATGTTCCATCGATACCTCGTTTATTGAGAGTTTTTAGCATGAAGGGCTGTTGAATTTTGTTGAAGGCCTTTTCTGCATCTATTGAGGTAATTGTGCTTTTTGTCGTTTCTGTTTATGTGATGGATTATGTTTATTGATTTGCATATGCTGAACCAGCCTTGCATCCCAGGGATGAAGCCGACTTGATTGTGGTGGATAACCTTTTTGATGTGCTGCTGGATTTGGCTTGCCGAATCTCCTTGTGTCTCCATCTCCTTCAGTTCTACTGTGATCTTAGTTATTTCTCGCCATCTGCTAGCTTTTGAATTTGTTTGCTCTTCCTTCTCTAGTTCTTTTAATTGTGATGTTAGGGTGTCAATTTTAGATCTTCCTGCTTTCTCTTGTGGACATTTAGTGCTATAAATTTCCCTCTACACACTGCTTTAAATGTGTCCCAGAGATTCTGGTACGTTGTGTCTTTGTTCTCATTGGTTTCAAAGAGCATCTTTCTTTCTGCCTTCATTTTGTTATTTACCCAGTAGTCATTCAGGAGCAGGTTGTTCACTTTCCTTGTAGTTGTGTGGTTTTGAAAGAGTTTCTTAATCCTGAGTTCTAATTTGATTGCACTGTGGTCTGAGAGATAGTTTGTTGTGATTTCTGTTCTTTTACATTTGCTGAGGAGTGCTTTACTTCCAATTATGTGCTCAATTTTAGAGTAAGTGTGATGTGGTGCTGAAAAGAATGTATATTCTGTTGATTTGGGGTGGAGAGTTCTGTAGATGTCTATTAGGTCCGCTTGGTGCAGAGTTGAGTTCAATTCCTGGATATCCTTGTTACCTTTCTGTCTCGTTGATTTGTCTAATGTTGACAATGGGGTGTTAAAGTCTCCCGTTATTATTGTGTGGGGGTGTAAGTCTCTTTGTAGGTCTCTAAGAACTTGCTTTATGAATCTGGGTGCTCCTGTATTGGGTGCATATATATTTAGGATAGTTAGCTCTTCCTGTTGAATTGATCCCTTTACCATTATGTAATGGCCTTCTTTTCTCTTTTGATATTGGTTGGTTTAAAGTCTGTTTTATCAGAGACTAGGATTGCAACCCTTGCTTTTTTTTGCTTTCCATTTGCTTGGTAGATCTTCCTCCATTACTTTATTTTGAGCCTATGGGCGTCTTTGCACATGAGATGGGTCTTCTGAATACAGCACACTGATGAGTCTTGACTCTATCCAATTTGCTAGTCTGTGTCTTTTAATCGGGGCATTTCGCCCATTTACATTTAAAGTTAATATTGTTATGTGTGAATTTGATCCTGGCATTATGGTATTCGCTGGTTAGTTTGCCCATTAACTGATGCAATTTCTTCATAGCGTTGATGGTCTTTACAATTTGGCATGTTTTTTCAGTGGCTGGTACCGGTTGTTTGTTTCCATGTTTAGTGCTTCCTTCAGGAGCTCTTGTAAGGCAGGCCTGGATGTAATGAAATCTCTCAGCATTTGCTTGTCTGTAAAGGATTTTATTTCTTCTTCACTTATGAAGCTTAGTTTGGCTGGATATGAAATTCTGGATTGAAAACTCTTTTCTTTAAGAATGTTGAATATTGGCCCCCACTCTCTTCTGGCTGGTACAGTTTCTACCGAGAGATCTGCTGTTAGTCTGATGGGCTTCCCTTTGTGAGTAACTCGACCTTTCTCTCTGGCTGCCCTTAACACTTTCGATTCATTTCAACCTTGGTGAATCTGACAATTATGTGTCTTGCAGTTGCTCTACTCGAGGAGTATCTTTGTGGTGTTCTCTGTATTTCCTGAATTTGAATGTTGGCCTGCCTTGCTAGGTTGGGGCTGTTCTCCTGGATAATATCCTGGAGAGTGTTTTTCAACTTGGTTCCATTCTCTCCATCACTTTCAGGTATAGCAATCAAATGTCGATTTGGTCTTTTCACATAGTCCTATATTTCTTGGAGGCTTTGTTCATTTCTTTTTACTGTTTTTTCTCTAACCTTGTCTTCTCGCTTTATTTCATTAATTTGACGTTCAATCACTGATACCCTTTCTTCCACATGATTGAATTGTCTATTGAAGCTTGTGCATGCATCACGAAGTTCTCGTGCCATGGTTTTCAGCTCCATGAGGTCATTTAAAGTCTTTGCTACACTGTTTATTCTAGTTAGCCATTTGTCTAATCTTTTTTCAAGATTTTTAGCTTCAAACATCCTTCTTTAGCTTGGAGAAGTTTGTTATTACTGACCTTTTGAAGCCTACTTCTGTCAACTCGTCAAAGTCATCTCCATCCAGCTTTGTTCTGTTGCTGGCGAGGAACTGCGATCCTTTGGAGGAGACGAGGTCCTCTGATTTTTAGAATTTTCATCTTTTCTGCTCTGGTTTCTCCCCATCTTTGTGGTTTTATCTACCTTTAGTCTTTGATGTTGGTGATCTACAGATGAGGTTTGGGGGTAGATGACCTTTTTGTTGATGTTGATACTATTCCTTTCTCTTTGTTAGTTTTCCTTCTAACAGTCAGGTCCCTCAGCTGCAGGTCTGTTGGAGTTTGCTGGAGGTCCACTCCTGACCCTGTTTGCCTCGGTATCACCAACGGAGGCTGCAGAGCAGCAAATAGTGCAGAACAGCAAATATTGCTGCCTGATCCTTCCTCTGGCAGCTTTGTCCCAGAGGGGCAGCCGCCTATATGAGGTGTCTGTTGGCCCCTCCTGGGAGGTGTCTCCCAGTTAGGCTATACTGGAGTCATTGACCCACTTGAGGAGGCAGGCTGTCTGTTCTCAGAGCTCAAACGCTGTGCTGAGAGAACCACTGCTCTCTTCAGAGCTGTCAGACAGGGACGTTTAAGTCTGCAGAAGTTGTCTGCTGCCTTTTGTTTAGCGATGCCCTGCCTAGAGAGGTGGAGTCTAGAGGCAGTAGGCCTTATTGAGCTTCAATGGGCTCTGCCCACTTTGAGCTTCCCGGTCACTTTGTTTACCTACTCAAGCCTCAGCAATGGCAGACGCCCCTCCCCTAGCCAGGCTGCCATCTCGCAGTTCGATCTCAGACTGCTGCGCTAGCAGGGAGCAAGGCTTCATGGGTGTGGGACGTGCCGAGGCAGGCATGGGAGAGAATCACCTTGTCTGCTGGTTGCTAAGACCTTGGGAAAAGTGCAGTATTTGGGCAGGAGTGTCCCGTTTTTCCAGGTAGCCTGTCATGGCTTCCCTTGGCTAGGAAAGGGAAATCCCCTGACCTCTTGCGTTTGCAGGGTGAGGCGATGCCCCTTCCTGCTTCACCTTGCCCTCTGTGGGCTGCAGCCCACTGTCCAACCAGTCCCAATGAGATGAACTAGGTACCTCAGTTGGAAATGCAGAAATCACCCGTCTTTTGTGTCTTCTGCGTCGATCACGCTGGGAGCTGCAGACTGGAGCTGTTCCTATTTCACCATCTTGGAACGCCCAGTTTGGTGGCTTTTTGTATTGACAGCATGTGACTCCATTCCTCTGTCTTATTTGTGTTTCTGCTGTACTATTGAGTTTTGTACTTTTGTGTGTTTCTTTGAGAGTTTTAAGACTGCATTAAGCATTTTTGTAGTGTAGTGTGATGAATTCCCTTAATTTTTGCTTGTCTGGGAAAGATGTTATTTGCCCTTTATTTTTGAATGATAAGTTTGCTGAATCTAGTATTATTGACTGACATTTTATTTTCAGCACTTGCAATATATCATCATATGCCTGTAAGGTTTCTGCTGAGAAATTTGTTTTTAATCTTATGGGGATTTTCTTACATGTGATTTGATATTTTTCTTACTATTTTTAGAATTCTGTCTTTGACGTTTCAGTATGACTGTGATACACCTTGTAGAAGCCTTTTATGGATTGAATGTATTTGAGGAATTTTGTACTCCTGTATCTTCATGTTTTTATCTTTTGCAAGACTTGGGAATTTTCAGCTATAATTTTTTTCAAATGTTTTCTTCCATTTCTCTTTCTTCTGAAACTCCCATAATTTGAACATTTGGTTGCTTTATGGCATCCCATATGTTATGTAGGCTTTCTTCATTTTTTAAAGTTGTTTTTCACCTTTGTGTCTGAATGGGTTAGTTTTTAATTTTTATTTATTTATTTATTTATTTATTTATTTATTTATTTTTGAGATGGAGTCTCGCTCTGTCGCCCAGTCTGGAGTGCAGTGGCCGGATCTCAGCTCACTGCAAGCTCCGCCTCCCGGGTTTACGCCATTCTCCTGCCTCAGCCTCCCGAGTAGCTGGGACTACAGGCGCCCGCCACCTCGCCCGGCTAGTTTTTTGCATTTTTTAGTAGAGACGGGGTTTCACGGTATTAGCCAGGATGGTCTCGATCTTCTGACCTTGTGATCCGCCCGTCTCGGCCTCCCAAAGTGCTGGGATTACAGGCTTGAGCCACCGCGCCCGGCCTGTGTCTGAATGGGTTATTTTTTAAAAAACCTGTTTTCAAGTTCAGAAGTTCTTCTGCTTAATTTTGTTTATTACTGAGGCTCTCAACTGTATTTTACATTTCATTGAAATCTTCAGTTGTAGGACTTTTTAAATGATATCAATCTTTGTTGAATTTCTCGAGATCATAAATTGTTTTCCTAATTTTTTGGATTATTTATCTTTTTTTTTGAAAAAAATCTCACTAGTTTCTGTTGTATCCTAATTTTGATTTTTTTCCAGCATTCCGTACATTTCCTTTTCTTATGGGTCTCTTACTGGAAAATTATTTTGTTTCTTTGGAGGTTTCTTGTTTCCTTGGTTTTTCATGTTTCTTGTGTCTTTTTGTTGGTGTCTGTGTTTATTGTAACAGTTGTTTTCTTCCAATTTATTCATTAACATTGGTAGGAAAAACTTTTTCCTGTAGATATATTTATAGTGCTGGTTCTGTGAAGGGGTTTGTCTGATTTTACATAGACACAGTCATGTAATCTTTTATGATTTTTTGGATTGTAACTCTTGTCAGCAGTGTCGGAGTTCCTAAGTGACGCAGACTGCTTTTGTTAATGGCAGCCATGGTGAGGCTTTGCTGAGCGTGGGGACTCCAGGTGGGGTGCTCCTTAAGCACCAGTAATAATGGCGGTGGGCTGGGTGGACTTGTCATTAGTTGCCTCAGTGGTGTGTGTGGGTGCCAGTGTGGCTGGTGCGTTGAGCCAATCCCCAGACCTCTAGATGATTTGTGTAGGCAGTGGCAGTGGCAGCTATAGGTGGGGATGGCTTGTCGTCAGGTTTTTGGAAGGCATGTTTCTGAGCCAGTTGGGGAGTGGATCGATCCCTACACCTCTGGAGGATGATGTGTACAGGTGCTGATGGTGGGCAGAGTGGATCTCTCTTCATGCTCCCCCACCCCCAATGGTGTGTGTGGGTCTTGGTAGCAGTAGATGGGTAGATAGTTCCCTAGGAACCCTGATGATATGCATTGGTGATGTTGAGGAGTGTGGATTGATTTTTGTTTCTCCGGATGACACGTGGGGGTGCCAGTGGTGGTGGGTGGGCCACTTTAAATTTTTTGTTACAATGTATTTTCATTCTTTTTTTTAAAAAGCATAACATTAAATTTACATAAGCATCTGTTTCCTTTCTGTTCTTCAGATTGAATAATTTCTATTGGTCTATCTATTTCCAGATCCACTGACCTCTTTTTAGTATCCTTTCTTCTCTTTAGGCCAGCGGTCCCCAACCTTTTTGGCATCAGGTTTCATGGAAGACAATTTTTCTATGGACCCATGTAGTGGGGCAGGTGGGATGATTTTGGAATGATTCAAGCACATTACATTTATTGTGCACTTTATTTCTGTTATTAATACATTGTAATACATAATTAAATAAGTATACAACTTGCCATAATGTAGAATCAGTGGGAGACCTGAGCGTGATTTCTTGCAACTAGATGATCCCATCTGGAGGTGATGGGAGACAGTAACAGATCATCAGTCATTAGATTCTCATAAGGAGCATGCAACCAATATCACTCATATGCACAGTTCACAATAGGGTTTGTGCTTTGAGAATCTAATGCTGCCACTGACCTGACAGGTGGTGGAGCTCAGGTGGTAATGTGAGTGATGGGGAGCGGCTATAACTACAGATGAAATTTCACTTGCACACTTGCCACTCACCTCCTGCTGTGCGGCTTGGTTCCTAACAGGCCATGGACCAATACCAGTCCATGGCCTGGGGTTGGGGACTCCTGCTTTAGGCCATTCAGTGCTTTTTAAAATTTGGTCATGTTACTTTGTAGTTCTCAAAGTGCCATTTGTTTCTTTTTTACTTTTGTTTCTCTGTTGAGATTTTCTGTCTTTTTACCTCTTTGAAGAGAGTTCATCCTCTCAGAGAACAGTATAATAGCCACTTTAAAGCTTTTTTTTCTGGCTGTGTGTGGTGGCTCACACCGGTAATTCCAGCACTTTTGGAGGCTGAGGTGGCTGGATCACCTGAGGTCATGAGTTGGAGACCAGCCTGGCCAAGATGGTGAGACTCAGTCTCTACGAAAAATACAAAAAATTAGCCAGGCATGGTAGTGGGTGCCTGTAATCCCAACTACTTGGGAGGCTGAGGCAGAAGAATTGCTTGAACCTGGGAGGCGGAGGTTGCAGTGAGCTGAGATCATGCCACTGCACTCCATCTCAAATAAATAAATAAATGAATGAATAATTAAATAAATAAATAAAATGAAATTTTTTTTCTGATAATTTCAACATCTCTGTCTTCTTCTACTTGGCTGCTCTTGATTCTCATCTTTTGTGAGTTGTTGAGATTTCCTAGGTTCTTTATATGCCAAGCAGTTTTTGGATTATATCCTGGGCATTTTGAATATTAAGTTGTAAGTCTCTGGGTCTTGGTTAGATTGCAGGTTTGGTATTACTTTGAGTTCACCAATATCATTCTTAGCACATACTCTTCAGGGTCCTAAGATAGCTTTGCCATGAAGTCTGTCTAGAATTCTTAGTTGCGCTCAGTGGGAGAAGCAGAGAAGATTATTCTTATTCCATTTTATTTCAAGTAGAATTCTTGCTCATTTTTAAAATCTGAGTTTTTATACACACACACACACACACACACACACACACACACACACACAGGATTTTCCTGTGTCACCTAGGCCTGAGTGCAGTGGTACAATTATAGCTCACTGCAGCCTCAAACTCCTAGGCTCAAGTGATTCTCCTGCCTCAGCCTCCTGAGTAGCTGGGACTACAGACACGTGCCACCACCTTTTTTGTAGAGATACGGTCTCACTATATTTATCAGACTGGTCTCAAACTTCTGACCTCAAGTAATCTTCCTGCCTCAGTCTCCCAAAGTGTTGGGATTACAGGCATAAGCCACTGTACTGGCTCAGTCTGAGTGTTTAGTCTTTGTTATTGATGTACAGGAATTTTTTATATAATAAGGATATGAATCTGTTGTCAGGATGTGTATTGCAAATACTTTCAATCTGTAGCTGTTTTATTTCTTAATTGTATGTTTGTTGATGAGCAGAAATATTTGATTTTGATGAATCTAGTTTATCAGTTTTTTCCTTTATTCTTAGTGGTTTCTTCTTTTTTTTAGATAGAGTCTCATTCTTTTGCCCAGACTGAAGTGCAGTGGCATGATCTTGGCTCACTGCAACCTCTGCCTCCTGGGTTCCAGCGATTCTCGTGCCTCAGCCTCCCTAGTAGCTGGGACTACAGGTGTGCACCACCATGCTGAGTGAATTTTTGTATTTTTAGTAGAGATGGGATTTCATCGTGTTGCCCAGGCTGGTCTCGAACTCCTGGCCTCTAGCGATCTATCCACCTTGGCCTCCCAAAGTGCTGGGATTACAGATGTGAGCCACTGCACCCAGTCTCTTTATTCTTAGTCCTTTCCTTTCCTTTCCTTTCTTTCCCTTCCCTTCCCTATCCCCTTCCCTTCCCTCCCCTCCCCTCCCCTTCCCTCCCCTCCCCTTCCCTTCCCTTCGTTTCCTTTCCTTTCACTTTTTTGTTATTGTTGTGACAAAACACATGAACAAAATTTACCATATTAGCTATTAATTGCATTCAATTTAGTGGCATTTAGTTCACTCACAGTGTTGTGCAACCACTTTCTCTGTCTAGTTTCAGAACTTTTTCATCACTCCAAATGGAAACTCTTTAACCATTAAGCATTCACTTCTTATTTTATCTCTTTATTCCCCCAGCTTCCCAGCCCCTGGAAATTACTGCTTTGTTTTCTGTTGCCTGGATTTTCCTGTTCTAGATATTTCACAAAAACAGAATCACGCAGTATATGATCTTTTGTGTCTATGGCTTCTTTCACTTAGCACAAATGCTTTCAAAGTTCATCCATGTCATAGTATGTGGTAGTACTTTAGTTCTTTTTATGGTCTAATAATATTCCATTATATGGATATATCACATTTGTTTATCTGTTCATCTGTTTGTATTGTTTCCACCTTTTTTGCTATTATTGAATAATGCTTCTATGAACATACAAGTATCTGTTCGAAAACCTGTTTTCCATTCTTTTGTTTTATACCTAGGATGGGAATTTCTGTGTCATGTGGTAATTTTATGTTTAAGTTATTGAGGAACTGCAATACTGTTTTTTTTTTTTTTTCTTACAGTAGCTGTACCATTTACATTCCCACTAGCAATGTATGAAGGTTCCAGGTTCTTTATATACTCACCAACACTTATTTTTTTTCTCTCTTTCTTGCTCTTTTACTTCCTTTTCCTTCTCTCTTCCTTTCATTCCTCATCCTAGTGGGTACGAAATGATATGTCATTGTGGTTTTGACTTGCATTTTTTTTGTGTGTTTTGATGTAAACTTTAGGGGTATTTTTCCTTCTTCTGGGAAGAATGTTATTTATATTTTTTATAGGGATTTTGGTGAATCTATAAATTTCTTCATTTAGTGTGGACATTTTAACAATGACATTTCAACAGCATTGATTCTTTTTTCATTTTTCCTTTTTTGTTCTCGAAGGAGATAAACAATATTGATTCAAACCATGACCGTGGAATATCTTTCCATTGTTTTGGCGTTCTCTAGTTTCTTTCATCAATGTTTTATGGTTTTCATTGTGGAGATCTTTCACTTTGGTTTGGATTTGCATTTCCTAATGACTAATGACATTGAGTGTCTTCTAATGTGCTTTTTGTCATTTGTGTAGTTTTTTTTGGAGAAATATCTATTCACATTCTTTGCCCATTAAAATATTTTTGTCTTTATCTTACTGAATTGTAAGAGTTTTTTTTTTTTTTAAATTTTGAACACTATACCTTTTTTCTTTTAAGAGATGGGGTCTTGCTGTGTTGCCCAGGCTGGCCTGAAACTCTTGGCCTCAAGCAATCTTCCTGCCTTGGCCTTCCAGAGTGCTGGAATTACAGGTGTGAGCCATTGTGGTTGGCCTGGATACTGTATTTCCTCCCATTTGGTGGGTTGGTTGCCTTTTCACTATTCCAGTAGTGTTCTTTGATGAATAAAAGTTTGAAATTTTGCTGATGTCCTATTTATCATTTTTCTGTTGTCACTTGTGGTTTTTTGGTCATATCTGTGAAATCATTGCCAAATAGAAGTCATGAAAATGTACTGCTGTGTTTTTTTCTAAGAGCTTCATAATTTTAGCTCTTGTATAATATTTAGGTCTTCTCTCCATTTGAATCTATTTTTGAATATGGTGTGAGGCAAGGGTCCAAGTTCATACTTTTGCGTGTGGCAGTTTAGTTGTTCTAGAATTATTTGTTGAAAGTTTATTTTTCTTCCATGAAAGGTTTTGGCATCCTTGTTGAAAATCAATTGTTGGTCTTAGTTATATGGGTTTATTTCTAGACTTTCAATTCTGTCCAATAAATCTGTATGTTTACCCTTTGCCAAGATTGTTTTGATTACTATAGCATCATAGTAAATTTTGAAACTGAAATGTGAGTCCTCTAATTTTTTCTTCTTCTTCAAGATTATTTTGGTTCTTCTGAGCCTCTCGCAATTAATCGTCAGATCAGTTTGTCCATTTCTGCAAAACAGGCTGTTGGAATTTTGGTAGGGAGTGAATGGAACCTGGAGGTCACTTTGGGGAGTAATGCCCAACTGCTAACCAAAATAGTTGATATAGTTAGTAAAGTGTTTCAGTCCTCGATTAGGGGATGTCTTTTTCATTTATTTGGGTTTATTTATTTATTTATTTATTTAGCTCTTTCCTAAAATTTTCCATGTGGCAGTTCATAGGTAACTAACTTTAATATCTTTCAATTGTTATAAATGCAGTTACTTTAGAATCATAGGCCCTATTTAACCTTTTTTTTTTTTGAGACAGAGTTGCGCTCTTTTTGCCCAGGCTGGAGTACAATGGCGCGATCTCAGCTCACCGCATCCTCCGCCTGCCGAGTTCAAGCGATTCTCCTGCCTCAGCCTCTCGAGTGCGCCACCATGCCTGGCTAATTTTTGTATTTTTAGTAGAGACGGGGTTTCTCCATGTTGGTCAGGCTGGTCTTGAACTCCCGACCTCAGGTGATCCACCCACCTTGGCCTCCCAAAGTGCTGGGATTACAGGCGTGAGCCACCACGCCCGTCCATTAACCTTCTATGTAATAATTTTCATTACTTCCTTTAAATACATTCCAGATTTTAATAGCTGTTTAAGCTTTGGAATCTCAAAGTATTGATTTTTTTGATTAAAATTACCTTGGTATTTTAAAATGTCTTCCTAGTATTTTTTGGTGGACTTACATTTCTGCATTAGCAAGAGAGCCAGATATTCCATAGATTGCACTTATTATTTTTCTCTGAACTACTATGTATTTGTTTATAACAAATTTCCAAATAAAAAAGAACATTTTAAATGCCTCTTGCATATTGATATGTTTATTATTAAAATTTCATTTTTTTCCTAGTGGGAAAGAAGCCTAAGGAATAAAGTCATCTCTCTAGACCATAAAAATAAAAAGCATGTCCGAGGGTGTCCTGTCGCTTCCAAGTCTTCACCAGAAAGGTAAGATATGTGTGTGTGTGTGACATAGTATGGGCTTATCCTATAAAATGTGACCATAAATGATTTATTTTAGCTTGTTGTATCTCAATTATGACCACAATGTTTAAAATAGAAGGTTTGAATTCAGTAGCCTCTCAGATTCTTTCAGTCTCTTAACTTTCTGCGATTGTTAGTATCTTAACTCCCTTGTTTTTGTGCATTTGGAACATCTTGATAAGCTTTTGCTGATAATGCAAGAGTTATACATATGATGATTGACTCATTATTTGCGATCAGCAGTGAGAAAGGGTGCTCGATTTCTTCTTCTTTTTTGTTTTTTAAAGGCTAGTCAAATGAAGCAGTGGGAATGGAGCAGAAACAAAGACATCTGCAACTTGTAATCAACTGGTTGTAAATACCTCTGTACTTGGGCCAGCCAAAAATACTCCGTTTAGCAACTATTGTCCTATAGTCACAGTGCTAACAAATTATTTGTATAGGGGAATTAAATGTCTGGAGGATTCAAATTACAGTTGTTACTGGAAATAATTTACAGTATTTCAGAATTGGACATAAATCAGTGATTAGAAAGTTGTTATTTTAAAAAGAGTATTGAATTTTCTTTTTAACATAGTGAATGAAAAAATGAGAATAGCAAATTATGATTATTGGAAAGTCACACAAATTTAGAAGACTCAGTGGGGTCCTTGAATTTATGTCAAAGTACTTCTATAAACTACGTAGTCTAATTCTCCCTTTTCAAGTAAATTGTGTGTAGGAAATATAAACATATATTGGCGACTCCATAGCAGTTTATGAGCCTCTTGACATACCATACCATGGATAACTTGTCAAGGTGAATAAGGCAGGTCTGTTGATGCAATGATGATGCTTTCATCCTTAGAACAAGCACACATTCAGTATTCAGACTTGGTTTCCCAAAAAGATTTACATAAAAAAATTATACTTCGTTTGAGAGATGGAATGCTAGAAGTAAAGGAATGATAATTTTTAATTAATAAAGCCAAGCCACATTTTCTGAAAGGTTTGCACATACGAAGTTGTTTTATCTTATGGGAGACATATCCTGAAGACTTTGCATGCTTCAAAACATATATAATTCCCCTTTAGCTGCCGTCTTGTATCCCTGCATGTGTGTGCCTAATCTCAGCTGGCCCACCTGAGACCCTGTGAGCACCAACCCTAATTCCCTGCATGTCCCCTTACCTGCTCTGACAGGATGAAAGAAGCAATCACGAATCAGGAAAAACTTGCCAAACTGCAGGCACAAGTGCACATTGGTGGGAAAGGAACTGCTTGTAGAAAGAAGAAGGTGGTTCATGGAACAGCCACAGCAGATGATAAAAATCTTGAGCTGTCCTTAAAGAAGTTAGGGGTAAACAGTATCTCTGGTATTGAAGAGGTGAATGTGTTTACAAACCAAGGAATGGTGATCCACTTTAACAACCCTAAAGTTCAGGCATCGCTGGCAGCAAACACTTTCACCGTTACAGGCCATGCTGAGACAAAGCAGCTGACAGAAATGCTACACAGCATCTTAAACCAGCTTGGTGCAGACAGTCTGACTAGTTTAAGGAGACTGGCTGAAGCTCTGCCCAAACAGCCCGTGGATGGAAAAGCACCACTTGCTACTGGAGAGGATAATGATGATGAAGTTCCTGATCTTGTGGAGAATTTTGATGAGGCTTCCAAGAATGAGGCAAACTGAATTGAATCAACTTCTGAAGATAAAACTTGAAGAAGTTACTGGGAGCTGCTATTTTATATTATGACCGCTTTTAAAGAAATTTTTGTTTATGGATATGATAAAATCTAGATCTCTAATTTAAGCCCAAGCCCCTTGGACACTGCAGCTCTTTTCAGTTTTTGCTTATACACAATTCATTCTTTGCAGCTAATTAAGCCGAAGAAGCCTGGGAATAAACTTTGAAACAAAGGTGATTAAGGTTCTTTGCCTAGTAAAAAACAAAAAACAAAAAACTTATATCATTCAGGCCGGGCACGGTGGCTCACACCTGTAGTCCCAGCACTTTGGGAGACCGAGGCAGGTGGATCACTTGAGTGCAGGAGTTCAAGTACAGCTTGGGCACCATGGTGAAACACCATCTCTACAAAAAACTAATAAAAGTAAAAATTAAAAAATACTTACTTAAATCTCACTTTTCCATAAGAATGCTTATAAAGTGGTGGGCACAGGTTCTTTGGGATATCAATCAATAACTTTGTAACATATTGCTTTAATTTTGCCTTTTAGTTTTCTGGCATTATCACTAATATTTTTTTCAGTGTATTTTCTGCTAAATTGTCAGCCTAGCATAAAAAGATAATTGTTTGGCCTTCCTTATAGAATTTATGACATCTGACTTCTCTTCCAGAGTTAGTGATTTTCAGGCGTGGTCACAGCATTAACATTATAACATCTATTTAATATACACTTAATGATATTGTTAGAGGATAAAAAGTTTTTAAAATTCAGTAGCAGTAGAAATTGAATTAAAAATACAATAATGAACCAAATCACCATCTTTTTAATAAATAAAAAGAACAGTGTGGTTGACATGAACCTGACAAAGGAAAATGATACATTTTTAAATTGATAAAAGTGATGTAGCCAACAGGCATTAGTGTAATTAGTTTTATAGTTTACTCAGCCAATTTTTGAATAATAGAATATGATTTTTGACAAATTTTTAAAATCTAGAGGGCTTTGTATTATTTCAAAATTTTATACTGAAGATGCATATATATGTCTTTTATATATATAACTAACTATATTAATATATAATTAGTTCAAATTCACAATGTTAAAATGTTCATAAATTATTTCTGGGGGATGTATATGAATATTAAAAAGTAGAATTTAAAAATGTATCTCTGATGTGTGGTAGAAAGGACCTGAGTCATTTCCAAATCCTAGTTGTCTTAAGCTAGGAGGGGGCATCTTGTCTATACTTCAGTTTTTCTCTATTGAAAGTTCTGGAGCTTTTGATTCTTAACCTTTTTCTGAATGTTCTGCTTCTAAAAGGTAGGTAAAATGGGATGGTTAGGATATCTAGAATATCTGGAAACTAAGGTGGAATGGAACATGATGAGTTGTTTAGATGAAACTGGGTTATGACAGTTAAGTTAGTAGGCAGAGTTAGGAAGTGACTTTGTTCAAAACAACAGGAATGGGAAATTATGATGTATTTGCTTCACAGCACAAGGATTTTGTAAAATTCTCTTGGGCATATTATTTTTAGAAGAGAAACAGTTTGGTTTTTCTGTTTTAATGGGATTCTTTTTTCCTCTCTTGATCTCATTTTCACTATCAATGAGCTTACAGAATTTGTACCTACAGATTTAGGTCTCTTGTAGTGTAATTTTTTTTAAATCAAATTGTGCTGTTCTTCCTACTCCACTAATTATTTGGTGTATCGGTCATGAGAGTACATGAGCAATATCAGATTGGAACTGAAAACCGTCTATTATAATTATGGCAGCTAATATCTACTGAGTACTTATTATATGGTAGGCATTAGGCTAAGCCTGAACTGTCTTATTTAATTTTTATAAGTCTGTGAGATGTAAGTAGCATTGGCCTTATCTCATAGTTGAGGAAATTTAGGCCTTCTTACTATAATGGAGAGGAATGTTATTAATGCATCTCTAGGAAACCTAGTCCAGTATTAACAGACTTAAATTTTTGTTTTAATAACATTGAATTCTTCTAGGCTATCTGAAACATTTTATAAATTGCTGCTGGGCAAAGGGAAGTCAAAGCAACAAAAATACACCTGGAGAGGGGGAAAAAGTTTCCATATGTTTGTATTACTTTGGAACTGCTGACTCTATCTCCTGGGTTTGATCTTACTTTAAAGATTGTAATACTTCTTAGTGCTTTTTTAAAAATTAAGTTTTATTGTGATACAATTTACACATCATCAAATTCACCCATTTTAATTCAATAATTAAATAATTTTTAGTATATTTACAGAATTGTGAGCTATCACTACAGTCTGGTGATGGTTTTAGAACATCCCATCATGCTCCAAAAGAAACTGCTCTTTTGCAACCATTTTATATTCTCACCTACAACTGTAAGCAACCACTAACCTTATAAGATTTGATTTTTTGGACATTTCATATAGACAGAATCATACAATATGTTTGTTCTTTTTCATCTGGCTTTCACTGAGCATAATATTTTTGAGGTTTGTTAATATTGTAGCATATATCAGTATTTCATTTCTTTTTACACCACATTGTGTTTATTCACCAATTGGATTTTTATATTGTTTCCACTTCTTAGCTATTATGAGTAATGTTGTCATAAACATTCCTGTACAAGTGTTTGCAGGTGTTTGTGTAGATGCATGTTTTCTTTTTTCTTTTTCTTTTTTTTCTCTTGAGATGGAGTCTCACTTTGTTGCCCAGTGGTACAGTGGTGGAAAACACTTTGCCCAGTGGTGCAGTGGTGGAAAACAGCTCACTGCAGCCTCGACCTCCCAGGCTCAAGCGATCCTCCTGCCTCAGCCCACCAAGTAGTTGGGACTACAGGCATGCATCATCATGCTTGGCTAATTGTATTTTTTGTAGAGATGAGGTTTTGCTATGTTGCCCGGGCTGGTCTTGAACTCTTGAGCTCAAGTGATCTGCCCACCTTGGCCTCCCAAAGTGCTGGGATTATAGGCATGAGCCACTGTGCCCGTCCTAAGACATATATGTTTTCATTTATCTTAAACAGATAACTAGGATTAGAATTGCTGTGTCATGCATTAATATTGTTTAACTTTTTGAGCAACTGCTGAACTTTTTTCAAAATGACTGTACAATTTTACATTCCCACCAGCACTGTATGAGGGATTCATGTTTTTCTGCATCCTCACCAGCAGTCATCTCCTTCCATCGTTCTTTCCTCTTTCTTTTTTCTTTTCTTTTCTTTTGTTTCCTTCCATCTTTCATCCTAGTGAGTGTGAAGTGGTACCTCATTGTGGTTTTGATTGCCATTTCCTAAAACTAAATGATGTCGATTGTCTTTTCATGTGCTAATTGATCATTTGTATGTCTTTTTGAGAATTGTTTAATCAGATCCTTTGCCCATTTTAAAATTGGATTATCTTTTTGTTGTAAGAGTTAAAAAATATTTTCTGGGTACAAGTCCCTTATCAGGTATATGATTTTCATATATTTTATCTGATACTTTTGGCAAGTTTCTCACTCTCTTGATGGTGTCCTTCGAAACATAAAAGATTTTAAGTTTTGATGAAGTCCCATTTATCTATTTTTCTTTTGTCTCTGTGCTTTTGGTGTCATATCTAAGAAACCATTGCCTAATCCAAGGTTGTGATCCTTTACTCCTGTGTTTTCTTCTAAGAGTTTTATAGTTTTAGCTCTTAGATTTAGGTCTTTGATCCATTTTAAGTTAATTTTTAGGTATGGAATGAAATAGGCACCCTAATTAATATTTTTGCCTTTGGATATTCATTTGTCCCAGCACCATTTGTTGAAAAGACAATGGTGTCTCTTCATTATTTTCCATTGAATTGTCTTGGAATCTTTGTGAAGTATCTATCAGTTGATAGTAAGTGTTAGTGTTTATTTCTGGATTCTCAGTTCTCTTCCATTGTTCCATATGTCTGTCCATATGCTGGTACTGCCATGTGCTATTGCAGCTTTGTAGTAAGTTTTGAAATTGGGAAGTGTGGGTCTTACAACTTTATTTTTTTTCAATATTTTTTGGAGCCGTTCTGGGTTTCTTGCATTTTCAGTTGAATTTTAGAGTCAGCTTGTCGTTTTTAATAAAAAACCAGCAAGGATTTTGACAGAGATTCTATTGACTCTGTAGACTAAATTGGGGAATATTGCCATTTTAACAATATTGTCTCCAGATTAATAAACATGGGATGTCTTTCCATTTATGTCCTTTATAATTTTTTTCAATAGTGTTTTGTAGTTTTCAGTGTGTCTTTGCCTTTTTTTTGTTAAATTTATTCCTAAATACTTCCTTATTTCTGAAGCTATTATGAATGGAATTGTTTTCTATTTTTAGATTTGTATTTATTTATGTTTTTGAGACAGGATCTTGTTCTGTTGCCTGGGGTGGGGTACAGTGGCATGGTCATAACTCATTGTGGTCTTGACCTCCTGGGCTTAAGTGATCCTCATTCCTCAGGCTCCAAGTCTCTGGGACTACTGGTGCATGCCACCACGCTTGGCCAATGTTTTGAATTTGTAGAGATGGGGTCTCATTGTGTTGCCCAGGTTGGTCTTGAACACCTGGTCTCAAGCAATCCTCCTTCCTTGGTTTCCCAGAGTATAGTATTACAGGGATGAGCCATTGGGCCTGGAATTGGTCTCTTCATTCATTTCCTCTTGGATTTCCAATTTTTAAGCACATAGTTGTTCATATTAATAGTAGTGTCTAATGATCCTTTGTATTTCTATGGTATCAATTTTTATGTCTCACTTTTTGTTTTCAATCTTGTTGGGGTCTTTCTTTTTTTCTTGGTTGGTCTAGCTCGTGGTGTATCAGTTTTATTTTTTCAAAATGCCAACTTTATGTTTGATCTTTTTTTAAAAAGTCTTCATTTTGTTTACTTCTACTCTGATCTTTACAATTTCTTTCCTCCTCCTAATTCTTGTTATGTTCATTCTTGCTTTTCTAGTCCATTGAGGTTCATTGTAACCACTTTTTATTTGAAATCTTTCTACTTTTTGATATAAGCATTTATTGCTATGCATTTCTCTCTTAACACTGCTTTTGCTTGTCCATAGATTTGGTATGTTGTGTTTCTGTTTTCATTTCTTTCAGGAAGTAAAATAAATTTTTTTTCTTTTAATTTCTTCAGACCTAATGGCTGTGGAGCATGTTGTGTAATTTCCAGGGGTTTGTACAGTTTCCAGCGTTCCACTTGTTACTTGATTTCTAGTTTTATTCCAATGTGGTCTGAGGAGATACTTTATATGATTTCAGTTTTTGAAAAGTTATTGAGATTCGTTTTGTGTCCTATCATATGATCTGCCCTGGAGAATGTTTCTTGCACTGGTGAAAAAATGTGTATTCTGCAGCTCTTGGATGAAATGTTTTGTAAATGTCTGTTAGGTCTATTAGGTCTATAGTGCAAATTAAACCTGATGTTTCTTTGTTGATTTTCTGTCTAGATGATCTGTTTAGTGTTCAAAGAGAGTGTGTTAGTCCATTCTCACATTGCTATAAAGAACTACCTGAGACTTTATAATTTATAAAGAAAGGAGGTTTAATTGGCTCATGGTTTTGCTGGCAGTCCAGGCTTCTGCTTCTGGGGAAGCCTCAGGAAACTTACAGTCACGGCAGAAGGTGAGGAGGAAGTTAGTGCATTGTACATGGCTGGAGCAGGAGAAACAGAGAATGAAGGGGGAGACACTACACTTTTATAAATAACCAGATTTCATTAGAACTCACTCACTATTAGGAGAACATCAAGGGGGAAATTGTCCCCTATGATCCAATCACTTCCCATAAGGCCCCTCTTCCAACACTGGGGGTTACAATACGACATGAGATTTGGGTGGGGACACAGACCCAAACCATATAAGAGGATGTTGACTTTCCAAACTATTATTGTATTGAGGTCTGTTTTCTTTTTTAACTCTAATAATACGTACTTTATATTTCTGTGTGCTTTGATGTTGGGTGTATGTATTCAGAATCTTTATGTTCTTTCTGAATTTATGCTTGTATCAGTATACGATGACCTTTTTGTTTCTTTGTAAGTTTTTTTGACTGAATGTCTGTTTTGTCTGACATAAGTATATATAGCTACTAATGCATATGTTTTGTTTTCATTTGTGTGATGTATATTTTTTTAATCCCTTCACTTTCAGTTTATGTGTGTCTTTATAGGTGAAGAGAATTTTTTTCTAGGAAGAATACAGTTTGGTCTTGTTTTTTTAAATCCACTTAGCCTGTTTACGTCTTTAAATTGGAGAATTTAAACCATTTACATTTAAATTACATTACAGTACATTACATTTAAATTAAACCTTTACATTTAAGGTTATTATTGGTAGTGTAAAGACATTTTGTTAGCTTTCTGATTGTTTTGTATATCATTTGTTCCTTTCTTTATTGTTTACTTTTATGACTTGGTGGTTTTCTGTAGTGATAATGATTGATTCCTCTCTCTCTCATTTGTGCCTGCTCTTTCAGTTAGTTTTATACTTTTGTGTGTTTTCATGATGGTAGATACTGTCTTTTTGCTTCTAGACTCAAGCATTTTTCATAGCATCAGTAAAGCGGTTATAAATTATCTGTTTTTGTTTGCCTGAGAAAGACTTTATTTCCTGTTCATTTCTGAAGGATAGCTTTGCTGAATATATCGTTCTTGGCTGGTAGCTGTTTATTTCAGCACTTTAAACATATCATCCCATTCTCTCCTGGCCTATAAAGTTTTTGTTGAGAAATTTAGTTAATCTGATGGAGATTCCCTTTATATGTGACTTGATGCTCTTCTCTTGCTATTTTTAGATTTCTGTCTTTGGCTTTAATTTTAGACAGTTTGAGCATAATGTCTGGGAGAAGTATAGTGTCTTGGATTGAATCTATTTGGTAATATTTGAGCTTACCTTTTTGGAATGAATCTATTTGGTAAAATTTGAACTTACTGTCTCTTGATGTGTATATCTCTCATAAGAGTTGGGAAATTTTAGCTATTATTTTGTTAAATAGGTTTTCTGTGTCTTTGCCAATCTCTCCTCCTCTGAAACAACTGAAATTTGAATATTTGGTCTTTTTATAATGTAGCATGTGCCTTGTTGGCTTTATTAATTCTTTTTTTTTTTTTTTGTCTGACTGGTTTATTTCAAAAGACATGTCTTCAAAAAGACATTTTTTTCTTCTGCTTAGTCTGTTGTTGAAGTTCTTTATTGTGTTTTTTATTTCATTAATTGAACTCTTCTATTCCAGGATTTTTGTTTGGTTTGTTTTAATGATACCTATCTCTTTGTTGATTTCTCATTTATATGCTGAATTTCTTTTCTGATTTTTTTTGTATTATTTTTCTGTGTTCTCTTGTAACTTGCTGAGTTTCCTTAGATTGGGATCCCCAACCCTTGGGGCCATGGACTGGTACTGGTCCGTGGCCTGTTAGGAACCAGGCCACAGAGCCAGGGCGTGAGTGGCAGGTGAGTGAACATTACTGCCTGAGCTCCGCCTCTTGTCAGATTTGTGGGAGCATTAGATTCTGACAGGAGCATGAACCCTATTTTGAATTGTGCATGCAAGGGACCTAGGTTGCATGTTCCTTGTGAGAATCTCATGCCTGATGATCTGAGATGGAACGGTCTTGTCCTGAAACAATCCATACTCCCCTGCCATCCCCTGGTCTGTGGAAAAATTGTCTTCCCTGAAACTGGTGCCTGGTGCCAAAAAGTTGGGGATTGCTGCCTTAGATAATTATTTTGAGTTTGTCTTCAGGCATTTCATACGTGTGTTTTTCTGTGTTACGTTACTGGAGAATTATTGTATTTTTTTGGAGATGTCATGCTTTCTTGCTTTGTCATGTTTCTTGTATTCTTATGTTGATATCCATGCATCTGGTGTTAACAGTTGTTACTTTCAGCTTTATGAATTAACTTCATTTGGTAGAGACTTCTTCCTGTAGATGTATCTGTGATGTTTGTTAGGGTTGTATTCTGAGTGGATGTGGTGGTGTAGTCTCCATGTTATTTCTTTGGTCATAATCAGTGATATTGGTGTCTGCAGGGTCCTTGTCTTAACCTGCAATTTATATATTTATTTTAACAATTTTCAGACTCATCAGCAGGAAGTAAATCTGTGGTTTCTAATGGAGACTGTGGCAAGGCTTTACTGGGGACAGGTACACCAGGCTTGCTAGTCCTTGGACCCCTGGGTGGCATGTATGAGCACCAGTCATGGTTGGGATGAGCCATTTGTGCCAGTTCTTGGGATTCCTGGTGGTAACATGGGTTAGGGTGGTGCTTAGGGTCCAGGCAGGTCAGTTCTCGGGTTCCTGGCCCCGGCATGTTTGGTGCCGGCTGTGGCTGAGGTAGGTGGCAGGAAACAATGGGTGGGTTCTCAGGTCACTGGATGGTGTACTTGGGCATTGGCAGTGGTGAGTGGGGTGGGCTAGTACTTAGGCCTCTTGACAGTGTGTGTGGGCTGTGGTAGTGGCAGTGGACAGGGAAGCCCTGTCTTTAGGCACGCTATTATGCGGGCAGGTACTGGTGGCAGCAGATTGGGTGGGCCTGTTCTTTCTTCCTGGGACAGTGCCTGCAGATACTGTTTGGAGGGGACAGGGTGCACCTGTCCTTCCTTGGGTCCCTAGGTGGTGTGCATGGGTGTTGGCTGTAGCCATAGTGGTGGGTGGTGGCAGCTGTTTTTCAAGTTATTGGTGCTGTTGGGCACTGGCAGCAATGAGTGGGCCTGGCCAGTACTCATGCTTCTGGACAGCATGAGCATGGGCTTGTCTCAGGCCCTGTACTGTACGTGTAAGCACTGGTGGCAGCAAATGAAGTGTTACTATTTAGTTCTGGGATGACATGCTTGTGCGCTGTTTGGAGTAGGCAGGTCACACTTGTCTTTAGGCACCTGGATGGTGGGTGTGGGTGCTGATGGTGGTGATGAGCTGGGCAGGCCTCCATAGATGTACTTTATCATGTTGGAGAATTTCCTTTCTCTTCTTAATTTGGTAATGGCTTTCAAAATAATGTTTGTGTGTTTGAATTTCCTGCATTCTCATACTGTAATTTATGTTCTTTATTTTACTAATCAAATTTATTGGATAAATTCATATTTATATATTAAAGTAACTTTGCATTCCTGGGATAAATCTCCTTGATCTGATTTATAATACTCTCAATATGTTACTGGATTCAGTTTTCTTGAGAATGTTTATGTTTGTATACAAGAGGGAGATTCATACATGGTTTTTTTTCTTGTACTGTCTGTCTTTTTCTGGTTTTGATATCAGGCTAATACTGTCATTATAGAATGAGTTGGAAAACTTTCTCTCCTTCATTACTTTCTGGAAGAGTTTTTAGGGAAATTGATATTCATTCTTTTTTAAATGTTCAGTTGAATTCATCAGTGAAGCCATCTGATCATGCACTTATAGGACAATTCAAGTTTTCTATTTACTCATTCGTTGAAACCGACTTTATTGATGTGTAATTTACATAGAATAACATATGCCTATTTTAAATATAATTTTCTATGCTTTTTGTCAAGTGTACTAAATGATTTTTAAGACTCTAATTTTTGATTTTTATTGTAATAAAATACACTTAACATAAATTTTACCATCTGAATCATTTTTAATTGTACAGTTTAATGTTGTTAAATAAATTAATAATGTGCAGCCATCACCATCATCACTCTCCACAGTACTTTCCAGCTTGTAAAACTGAAACCCATTAAAAAAATAAATTCCCATTTCTCCCTCCGCCCCATTCCCCTTATGACCACCAGTTTACTGTTTGTTTTGATGATTTTAACTATTTAAAGCACCTCATATAGTATTTGTCTTTTTGTGACTGGCTAATTTCACTTAGCTTAATGTCCTCAAGGTTCATTCATGTTGTAGAATATGCCAGATTTTCTTCCTTTTGAAAGGTGAATAATTTTCCATTGTATTTATATGCCGCATTTCGTTTCTATATTTATTCATCTGTGGGCACTTGGTTTACTTGAATATTTTTGTGATTGTTAACGTGGGTATACAAATATCTCAGCTCCCTGTTTTTAATTCTTTTGGGTGTATATCCAGAAGTGGAATTGCTTGATCTTATAGTAATTATATTTTTAATTTCTTGAGCAACTGCTGTATTATTTTCCTCAATGGCCATACCTCATTTTGTGTTCTTGCTGGCTAGTTTCCAGTTTCTTCACATCCACATCAACACTTGTTACTTTTTTTTTTTTTTTTTAAATTTATAGTAGCCATCCTAATGGTATGAAGTGGTATTTCATTGTAGTCTTAATTGCATTTCCTATTTATAAATGATACAAAGCATCTTTTTATGTATTTATTAGAGATTCATATATCTTCTTTGGAGAAATGGCTACACAATTCCTATGCTTATTTTTAAATTGTTTTATTTGGTTTTTTATTGTTGAGCTTTAGGATATTTTTTTCTTTTTTTGAGACTGGGTCTTGCTGTGTTGCCCAGGCTGGAGTGCACCAGCATGATCACATAGCTCACTGTAGCCTCAACCTCCTGGGCTCAAGCCCTCCCACCTCAGCCTCCCAAGTAGCTAGAACTACAGGCACATGCTACCATGTGGCTATTTTATTTTTTATTCCTTTTTTAGAAATTTAAAATCATTAAAATTTTTTTTTGTGGGTACATAGTAGGTGTATGTATTTATGGGCTACATGAGATGTTTTGATATATAGGCAGGCAATGTGAAATAAGCACATCATGGAGAATGGGGTATCCATCCCCTCAAGCATTTATCCTTTGAGTTACAAACAATCCAATTACATTCTTTAAGGTATTTAAAAATATATGATTAAGTAATATTGACTATATTACTCTATTATACTATCAATAGTAGGTTTTATTCATTCTTTCTATTTTTATTATAGCCATTAACTGTCCCCACCTGCCCCTCAGCCCCCTAGTTCTCTTCCCAGCCTCTGGTAACCATCCTTCTACTCTCTAGGTCCATGAATTCAATTGTTTTGATTTTTAGATCCCACAAATAAGTGAGAACACGTGATGTTTGTCTTTCTTGTTTCACTTAACCTAATGATCTCCAATCCCATCTATGTTGTTGCACATGATTGAATCTCATTTTCTTGTATGACTGAATATACTCCATTGTATATATGTGCTACATTTTATTTATCCATTCATCTGTTAATTGGCACTGAGATCACTTCCAAATCTACTAATTTCCTTTTTTGGTGTATACCAGCAGTGGGATGGCTGGATCATATGGTAGTTCAATTTTCAGCTTTTGAGGAATCTCCAACCTGTTTTCCATAGTGGTTATATTAATTTACATTCCCACCTAAACTGTGTAAGCGTTCCCTTTTCTCCACATCCTCGCGAGCATTTATTGCCTGTTTTTTTTTGGCTATAAGCCATTTTAACTGGGGTGAGATGATATCTCATTGTAGTTTTGATTTGCATTTCTCTAATGATCAGTGATGTTGAACACCTTTTCATATGCCTGTTTGTCATTTGTATATCTTTTTTTGGAAAAATATCTATTCAAATCTTTTGCCTATTTTTTGATCGCATTATTAGATTTTTTCCCGTAGGGTTGTTTGGACTCCTTATATATTCTGGTTATTGATACCTTGTCAGATGGGTAGTTTGCAAATATTTTCTCACATTCTGTGGGTTGTCACTTTACTTTGTTGGTTGTACCCTTTCATGTACAGAAGCTTTTTAAGTTGATGTGATCCTATTTATCAAGTTTTACTTTTGTTGTCTGTGCTTGTCGCGTATTGCTGAAGAAATATTAGCCCAGACCAATGTCCTGGAGATTTTCCCCAGTGTTTTCTTGTAGTAGTTTCATAGTTTGAGGTTTCAGATTTCAGTCTTTAATCCATTTTGATTTGTTTTTTGCATATGTTGAGAGATAGGGGTCTAGTTTATTCTTTTGCCTATCAATATTCAGTTTTCCCAGGATCACTTGATGAAGAGGTGTCTTTCCTTCAGTGTATGTTCTTGGCACCTGTGTCAAAAATGAGTTCACTGTAGGTGTATAGGTTTGTTTCTGGGTTCTCTGTTTTGTTCCATTGGTCTGTGTGTTTGTTTTTATGGCATTTCCATGCTGTTTTGGTTAGTATAGCTCCGTAGTATAATATGAAGTCAGGTAATGTGATTCCTCCAGTTGTGTTCTTTGTACTTAGGATAACTTTGCCTGTTCTGGGTCTTTTGTGATTCCATGTAAATTTTAAGATTATTTTTTCTATTTCTGTGAAGAATGTCACTGGTGTTTTGATGGGGATTGCATTGAATCTGTAGATTGCTTTGGGTGGCATGGAGATTTTCACAATATTGATTCTTTGAATCCATGAACATGGAGTAATTTTCCAGTTTTTGGTGTTCTTGTCATATTTCTTAATAATTGTTTTATTGTTATTATAGAGATATTTCCCTTCTTTGGTTAATTCCTAGGTAATTTTGTGTGTGGCTATTATTGTAAGTGAGATTACTTTTTAAATTTTTTTCATGTTTTTCACTGGTGGCATATAGAAATGCTACTGATTTTTTTTGTATGTTGATTTTGTATCCTGCAACTTTACTGAATTTGTTTATTACTTCTAATAGTTTTTTCGTGGTGTCTGTAGGTTTTTCCAAACATTGGATCATATCATCAGCAAATGAGTAATTTGACTTCTTCCTTTCCAATTTGGATGTCTTTTATGTCTTTCTGTTATCTAATTGCTCTAGCTAGAACTTCCAATACTATGTTAAATAACAGTGATGACAGTAGACATCCTTGTTGTGTTCTAGATCTTAGGGAGAAGGCTTTCAGTTTTTTCTCTATTTAGTATACTAGCTGTGTGGGTCTGTCATATATGGCTTTTATTATGTGAGGCATGCTCCTTTTATTCCCAGTTTTTTTTTTATTATGAAGGACTATTGAATTTTATCAAATGCTTTTTCAGCATCAACAGAAATGACCATATGATTTTTATCCTTCATTCTGTTGATATGGTGAATTATGTTGATTGGTTTTTGTATGTTGAACCATCTTTGCATCATAGGGATAAATCCCACATTGTTATGATGAATTATCTTTCTAATGTATTGTTGAATTTGGCTTGCTACTATTTTGTTGAGAATTTTTGCATCAATATTCATCAGAGATACTGGCCTGTAGTTTTCTTTTTTTTGATGTTTCTTTGTTTGGTTTTAGTGTCAGGGTAATACTGGACATGTAGAATGAGTTTGGAAGTATTCCCTCCTCCTCTCTTTTTTGGAATAGTTTGAGTAGGATTGGCATTTGTTCTTATTTAAATGTTTGGTAGAATTTAGCAGTGAACCCATTGGCTTTCCTTTACTGGGAGACTTCTTTTAATTACAGCTTTGATCTCATTGCTTGTTATTGGTCTGTTCAGATTTTGAATTTCTTCTTGGTTTAGTTTTGTTAGATTGTATGTATCCAGGGATTCCATTTCTTCTAGATTTTCCAATTTATTGGCATATAGTTGCTCATTGTAACCACTAATGATCCTCTGAATTTCTGTAGTATTAGTTGTAATGCCTCCTTTTTAATTTCTGATTTTATTTATTCGTATTTTCTTTTTTTTTCCCTTAGGTTGGCTAAAGATTGGTCAATTTTGTTTTAACTTTTGAAAAAAAAAAACTTTTTGTTTCATTAATCTTGTATTTTAAAAATTTCAATTTCATTTGTTTTTTCTGTCTTTATTTTTTCTCTTCTAATTTTGGGTTTGGTTTGTTCTTGCTATTTTAGTTTTATAAGATGTATCATTAGATTGTTTATTTAATAAAGTTTTTTCTCTTTTTTGATGTATTTTAGTTTTATAAGATGTATCATTAGATTGTTTATTTAATAAAGTTTATAGCACTTAAAGCTATAAACTTTCCTCTGAATATTACTTGTGCTGTATCCTATATGTTTTGCTATATTGTGTTTCCAATATCATTTGTTTCAAGAAATTTTTCAGTTTTCTTTCTTAATGTCTTCATTGGCCCATTGGCCATTCAGGAACATAGAGTTTTATTTCCATATATTTGTATAGTATCTATAATTCCTCTTGTTATTAATTTCTAATTTTCCATTGTGGTCAGAGAAGATGCTTGATATTATTTCAGTTTTTTGGAAAGTTTTAAGACCCGTTTATTGACCTAACAGATGGTCTATCCTTAAGAATGATCTATGTACTGAGGAAAAAGAATGTGTATTCTGCAGCTCTTGGATGAAATGGTCTGTAAATATGTATTAGATCCATTTGGTCTATAGTGCAGATTAAGTCTGATGCTTCTTTGTTGATTTTCTGTCTGGAAGATCTGTCCAGTGCTGAAAGTGGGGTGCTGAAGTCTCCAGCTATTATTTTATTGGGGTCTATCTCTCACTTTAGCTCTAATATTATTTCCTTGGTATATCAGGATGTTCCAGGGTTGGGTGCCTATATATTTTAAATTGTTATATCCTCTTGCTGCATTGACCTCTTTATCATTATATAGTGGCCCATTTGTCTCTTCTTATCATTTTTGTCTTGAGATCTGTTTTGTCTCATAGAAGTGTAGTGACTCCTGTTCTTTTTTGGTTTTCATTGGCATGGAGTACATTTTTCTGTCCCTTTATTTTTAGTTTATGTGTGTCTTTACAGGTGAAGTGTGTTTCTTGTAGGCAGCAGATGAATGAGTTTTCATCCGTTCATGTTTTTAAGTTGGAGAGTTTAGTGCATTTATATTCAATGTTAGTATTGATAAGTAAGAACTTATTTCCTGCCATTTAGTTGTTTTCTGATTGTTTTGTGGTCTTCTCTTTCTTGTTTTTTTTTTTTTTTTTTTTTTTTTTTTCCCCTTTTCTTTCCTTCCTGTCTTCCTCTAGTGAAACTGATTTTCTCTGGTAATATGATTTGGTTTATTGCTTTTTATTTTTTGCATATCTATTGTAGGTTTTTTGGTTTGAGGTTGCCATAAGGCTTGCAAATACTATCTTATTACCCTTTATGTTAACCTGATGATAACACTTTTTGCATAAACAACAAGCAAAATGAAACTTAATAAAAACTCTATGCCTTAATTTTGTCCCCCTGCTTTTTAACTTTTTTTTTGTTTCTATTTGTATCTTTATTGTATTGACTGTCTTGAAAAGTTATTATAGTTATTATTTTTGGTTGGTTTATCATATAGTCTTTCTATGTAGGATAAGAGTAGTTTACACACCACAGTTACAGTGTTATGACATTCTTTGTTTTTCTGTGTACTTATTATTACCACTGAGTTTTGTACCTTCCAGTGATTATTTTCCTTGGTGATGCTGATGCTAGTAGATGTTCTTCATTGTCTGGGCATTGAAGAGTTGGGTTTTTATTGTAGGCTTCTCTATCTATGCTTATTTGTAGCCATCCTTTTTGGGAAGGCTTTTCAGATATTGGAAAAGAGCTGGGTGTTATGCTCTAAGCTTTAGGGTGCACCCCAACCCAGTAATGCTGTGATTCTTACAGACTCATAGAGGTACTGTCTTGATAGTCTTGTACAAGAACTGGGAGAATTCTCTGGATTACCAGGCAGAGACCCTTGTTCTTTTCCCTTACTTTCTCCCAAACATACAGTCTCTATTCTAAGTCACCTAAAGCTGGGGGTGGAGTGACCTAAGCACCCATGTGGCCACCAGCATTGTGACTGTGCTGGGTCAGACCTGAAGCCAGCACAGTCTGGGTCTCGCCCAAGGCCTGCTGTCGCTACTCCCTGGCTACTGCCTGTGTTTGCTTAAGGGTCCAGGGCTCTGTGATCAGCAAGTGACAAAGCCAGCCAGGTCCAAGTCCTTTCCTTCAGGATGGCAAGATATCCCAAGCCCTTGGTGAGTCCAGAAGTGCTGTCTGGGAGTCAGGAACTAGAGTCAAAAACCTTAGAAGTCCACTGGTGTTCTATTGTATTGCAGCTGAGCTGGCACTCAAATGACAAGAAGCAATCCTCCCCACTCTTCCCTCCCTTTCCCAAAAGCAGAAGAGCCTCACTCCATAGCCATTGCTACCCCAGGCCGCAAGGAGTACTGCCAGACTACCTACGATGTTCCCTTAAGGCCCGAGGTCTCTTTAGTTGGCTTGTTGTGAATGCTGCCTGGCCTGGGACTTAACCTTTAGGGCAGTGAGCTCCCCTCTGCTTCAGATCAGGCCAAAAGTGCCGTCATAGGGTCACGTCCTAGAATTAGCAACCCCAAGAGCTTCCTTGGTGCTCTGCCCTGCTGTGGCCATGCTGGTGCCTAAGGTGCAAGACAAAATCCCCTTTTAATTTCAAAGAATAAGATAACTCCTTTTCTTTCAAAAACTGCTTTCCTTAGTATTTGACTAGTTGTCAAGTAACAAATGCATGTACTGGAAAGGCAGAGTCCAAGGCAGACTTCAGGGATGATGATTTTTTTTTTTTTGGGGGACAGAGTCTCGCTCTGTCCACCAGGCTGGAGTACAGTGGCGCAATCTCGGCTCACTGCAACCTCTGCCTCCTGGGTTCAAGTGATTCTCCTTCCTCAGCCTCCTGAGTAGCTAGTACTACAGACCCACGACACCACACCCAGCTAATTTTTGTATTTTTAGTAGAGACAGGGTTTCACCATGTTGGCCAGGATGGTCTCGATCTCTTGACCTCAAGTGATGAAGGAAGATCTACCAGACAAATGGAAAACAAAAACAAACAAACAAAAAAAGCAGGGATTGCAATCCTAGTCTCTGATAAAACAGACTTTAAACCAACCAAGATCCAAAAAACCAAAGAAGGGCATTACATAATGGTAAAGGGATCAATGCAACGAGAAGAGCTAACTATCCTAAATATATATGCACCCACTGCAGGAGCACACAGATTCATAAAGCAAGTTCTTAGAGACCTACAAAGAGACGTAGACTCCCAAACAATAATAGTGGGAGAGTTTAACACCCCACTGTCAGTATAGACAGATCAATGAGACAAACAATTAAGAATATCCAGGACTTGAACTCAACTCTGGACCAAGCAGACTTAATAGACATCTACAGAACTCTCCACCCCAAATCAACAGAATATACATTCTTTTCAGCACCACATCACATCTATTCCAAAATTGACCACATAATTGGAAGTAAAACACTCCTCAGCAAATGTAAAAGAACAGAAATCACAACAAACTCTAAGACCACAGTGCAATCAAATTAGAACTCAGGATTAAGAAACTCACTCAAACCGCACAACTACATGGAAACTGAACAACCTGCTCCTGAATGACTACTGGGTACATAACGAAATGAAGGCAGAAATAAAGATGTTCTTTGAAACCAATGGGAACAAAGACACAACATACCAGAATCTCTGGGACACATTTAAAGCAGTGTGTAGAGGGAAATTTATAGCACTAAATGCCTATAAGAGAAAGCGGGAAAGATCTAAAATCGACACCATAGCATCACAATTAAAAGAACTAGAGAAGCAAGAGCAAACAAATTCAAAAGTTAGCAGAAGGCAAGAAATAGATCAGAGCAGGCCGGGCGCGGTGGCTCAAGCCTGTAATCCCAGCACTTTGGGAGGCCGAGGCGGGCGGATCACGAGGTCAGGAGATCGAGACCATCCTGGCTAACATGGTGAAACCCCGTCTCTACTAAAAATACAAAAAAAAACTAGCCGGGCGTGGTGGCGGGCGCCTGTAGTCCCAGCTACTCGGAGGCTGAGGCAGGAGAATGGCCTGAACCTGGGAGGCGGAGCTTGCAGTGAGCCGAGATCGCGCCACTGCACTCCAGCCTGGGTGACACAGCGCGAGACTCCGTCTCAAAAAAAAAAAAAAAAAAAAAAAAAAAAGAAATAGATCAGAGCAGAACTGAAGGAGATAGAGATAGAAAAAACTCTTCAAAAAAAATCAGTGAATCCAGGAGCTGGTTTTTTGAAAAGATCAACAAAATAGACAGATTGCTAGCCAGACTAATAAAGAGGAAAAGAGAGAAGAATCAAATAGATGCAATAAAAAATGAGAAAGGGTATATTACCACTGATCCCACAGAAATACAAACTACCATCAGAGAATACTATAAACAACTCTGTGCAAATAAACTAAAAAATCTAGAAGAAATGAATAAATTCCTGGACAAATATACCCTCCCAAGACTAAACCAGGAAGAAATTGAATCTCTAAATAGACCAATAACAGTCCCTGAAATTGAGGTGATAACTAATAGCCTGACAACCAAAAAAGTCTAGGACCAGATGGATTCACAGCTGAATTCTATCAGAGATAATACAAAGAGGAGCTGGCACCATTCCTTCTGAAACTATTCCAATCAACAGAAAAAGAGGGAAATCTCCCTAACTCATTTTATGAGTCCGGTATCATCCTGATACCAAAACCTGGCAGAAGCACAACAGAAAAAGAAAATTTTAGGCCAATATCTCTGATGAAATCAATGTGAAAATCCTCAATAAAACATGGGCAAACCGAATTAAGCAGCACATCAAAAAGCTTATCCACCATGATCAAGTCTGCTTCATCCCTGGGATGCAAGGCTGGTTCAACATATACAAATCAATAAATGTAATCCGTCACATAAACAGAACCAACGACAAAAACCACATGATCATCTCAATAGATGCAGAAAAGGCCTTCGACATATTCAACAGCCCTTCATGCTAAAAACTCTCAATAAACTAAGCATTGATGGAACGTGTCTCAAAATAATAAAAGCTATTTATGACAAACCCACAGCCAATATCATACTGAATCGGCAAAAGCTGGAAGCATTCCCTTTGAAAACCAGCACAAGACAACGATGCCCTCTCTCACCACTCCTATTCAACATAGTATTGGAGGTTCTGGCCAGGGCAATCAGGCAAGAGAAAGAAATAAAGGATAGTCAGATAGGAAAAGAGGAAGTCAAATTGTCTTTGTGTGCAGATGACATGATTGTATGTTTAGGAAACCCCATCGTCTCAGCCCCAAATCTCCTTAATCTGATAAGCAACTTCAGCAAAGTCTCAGGATACAAAATCAATGTGCAAAAATCACAAGCATTCCTGTACACCAATAACAGACAAACAGAGAGCCAAATCATGAGTGAACTCCAGTTCATAATTGCTACAAAGAGAATAAAATACCTAGGAATCCAGCTTACGCAGGATGCAATGGATCTCTTCAAGGAGAACTACAAACCACTGCTCCAGGAAATAAAAGAGGACACAAACAAATGGAAAAACATTCCATGCTCATGGGTAGGAAGAATCAATATTGTGAAAATGGCCATACTGCCCAAAGTTATAGATTCAGTGCTATCTCCATCAAGCTACCACTGACTTTCTTCACAGAATTGGAAAAAAATTACTTTAAAGTTCATATGGAACCGAAAAAGAGCCCGCATTGCCAAGACTATCCTAAGCAAAAAGAACAAAGCTGGAGGCATCATGCTACCTGACTTCAAACTATACTGCAAGGCTACAGTAACCAAAGCATCATGGTACTGGTACCAAAACAGAGATATAGACCAATGGAACAGAACAGAGACCTCAGAAATAACACCACACATCTACAACCATCTGATCTTCGACAAACCTGGCAAAAGCAACGGGGAAAGGATTCCCTATTTAATAAACGGTGTTGGGTAAACTGGCTAGCCATATGCCGAAAGCTGAAACTGGACTCCTTCCTTACACCTTATACAAAAATTATCTCAAGATGGATTAAAGACTTAAATGTAAGACCTAATATCATAAAAACCCTAGAAGAAAACCTAGGCAGTACCATTCAGGACATAGGCATGGGCAAAAGTTTCATGACTAGAACACCAAAAGCAATGGCAACAAAAGCCAAAATAGACAAATGGGATCTAATTAAACTAAAGAGTTTTTGCACGGCAAAAGAAACTATCAGAAGAGTGAACAGGCAGCCTATGGAATGGGAGAAAATTTTTGCAATCTATCCATCTGACAAAGGGCTAATACCCAGAATCTACCAAGAACTTAAACAAATTTACAAGAAAAAAAAAGAACACCATCAAAAGGTGGGCAAAGGGTATGAAAAGACACTTCTCAAGAGAAGACATTTATGCAGCCAACAAACTTCTGAAAAAAAATGCTCAT
Source organism: Theropithecus gelada (assembly GCF_003255815.1). NCBI lineage: Eukaryota > Metazoa > Chordata > Mammalia > Primates > Cercopithecidae > Theropithecus > Theropithecus gelada. The sequence continues at coordinate 21,537,445 of NC_037669.1, read as the reverse complement.
CATCACTGGTCATTTGAGAAATGCAAATTAAAACCACAATGAGATACCATCTCACGCCAGTTAGAATGGCGATCATTAAAAAGTCAGGAAACAACAGATGCTGGAGAGGATGTGGAGAAATAGGAACACTTTTACACTGTTGGTGGGAGTGTAAATTAGTTCAACCATTGTGGAAATAGTGTGGTGATTCCTTAAGGATGTAGAACTAGAAATACCATTTGACCTAGCAATCCCATTACTAGGTATATACTCAAAGGGTTATAAATCATTCTACTATAAAGACACATGCACATGTATGTTTATTGCAGCACTATTCACAATAGCAAAGACTTGGAACCAACCCAAATGCCCATCAATGATAGACTGGATAAAGAAAATGTGGCACATATACACCATGCAATACTATGCAACCATAAAAAAGGATGGTTTCATGTCCTTTGCCAGAGCATGGATGAAACTGGAAACCATCATTCTCACAAAAGTAACACAGGAAGAGAAAACCAAACACTGCATGTTCTTACTCATTAGTGGGGGTCGAACAATGAGAACACATGGACACAGGGCAGGGAACATCACACACCAGTACTTGTTGTGGGGTGGGGACCGGGGGAGGGATAGCGTTAGGAGAAATACCTAATGTAAATGACGAGTGCATGAGTGCAGCAAACCACCATGGCACATGTATACCTATGTAACAAACCTGCATGTTGTGCACATGTACCCCAGACCTTAAAGTACAATAATAAAAAATAAAAAATTTATTTGATATTATTTTCTTCAAAAGAAAAGAAAAAGAAAAAGGAAATTCTGTGCTGATGCATTGTACCTGAATGAAATCAGAGGTGCCTTTTGCCAGGTCCCACAGAAATTCAGTTTTGCATGTATTGAAGTAATTATGTGGTTTTTGTCTTTAGTTCTGTATATGTGATGAATCAATTTTTTTTTTTTTTTTTTTTTGAGACAGAGTCTTGCTCTGTCACCCAGCCTGGAGTTCAGTGGTGCTATCTGGGATTGCTGCAACCGCCACCTCCCGGGTTTAAGCAATTCTCATGCTTTAGCTTCTCGAGTAGTTGAGACTACAGGTGTGCACCACCACTCCCGGTTAATTTTTTGTATTTTTAGTAGAGATGGGGTTTTGCCATGTTGCCCAGGCTAGTCTCAAACTCCTGAGCTCAGGTAGTCCTCTTGCCTTGGTCTCCCAAAGTGCTAAGACTACAGGTGTGAGCAACTGCACCTGGCCTCAAATTTCTGATTTGCATATGTTGAACCACCCTTTCATTCCCAGGTATAAAGCCTGCTTTTTGATATGCTTTTTGATATGCTGCTGGATTTGATTTGCCTGTATTTTGTTGAAGACTTTTGCGTTGATATTCATAAAGGATATTGGCCTTAAATTTTTCATTTTGTCTCTGCCAAGTTTTTGTATCAGAATGATACTGGCCTCATAGAATGAGTTGGGGATGTTAGCTAGTTATTATGCAGACTTGTTTCTGTAGTTCTTTTATAGTGTCACTGGTCTGTGTACTTCAGTGTGTTTTCCTAGTGGCTGGTAACTTTGTTTCCTTTCCATATTTAGTGCTTCTTTCAGGAGCTCTTCCAAGGCAGGTTGCATGGTAACCATTTTCCTCGGCTTTTGCTTGTCTGAAAAGAATCTTCTCAGGCCGGATGCCGTGGCTCACGTCTGTAATCCCAGCACTTTGGGAGGCTGAGGTGGGAGGATCACTTGAGGTCTGGCGTTCAAGATCAGCCTGGCCAACATGGTGAAACCCTGTCCCTACTGAAAATAAAAAAATTAGTTGGGCATGGTGGCCGGTGCCTGTAATCCCAGCTACTCGAGAGGCTGAGGCAGGAGAATCACTTGAGCCCGGGAGGCAGAGGTTGCAGTGAGCCAAGATGGCGCCACTGCACTCCAGCCTGGGCGACAGAGCGAGACTATCTCAAAAAAAAAAAAAAAAAAAAAAAAAATCTTATTTCTCCTTCACTTATGAAGCTTAGTTTGGCTGCATATCAAATTTTGGGTTGGAATTTATTTTCTTTAAGAACATTGAATGCTGTTCCCTAACCTGTTTTGGCTTTTATGGTTTCTGCTGAGATGTCTGCTGTTAGTCTGATGGGCTTCCCTTTGTAGGTGACCTGACCTTTTTAGCTGCCTGTAACATTTTTTCTTTCATTTTGACCTTGTAGAATCCTATGATTATGTGTCTTTGGGATGATCTTCTTGTGAAATATCTTACTCGGGTTCTCTGCTAGGCCTCTCTAGCTAGGTTGGGGAAGTTCTCATGGGTGACAGAACCCATTAATGATAGGTTGGGGAATGTTGGCCTCTCTGATTAGGTTGGGGAGGTTCACCTCATGGACGATATTCAGAAATATGTTTTCCATGTTTGTTACCATCTCTCCATCTCTTTCAGGTACACTAGTGAGTTGTAGATTTAGTCTCTTTACATAATCCCTTATTTCTTGGAGGTTTTGTTTCTTTCTATTCTTTTTTCTCTATTTTTGTCTGACTGTCTTATTTCTGTCTTATTTCAGAAAGTCAGTCTTCAGGCATTGAGATTCTTTGCTCCACTTGGTCTATTCTGCTATTAATACTTGTGATTGCATTATGAAATTCTTGTATATTTTTCAGCTGTATCAGGTTGATTGGTTTCTTTATGTACTGACTATTTTGTCTGTCAGCTCCTGCATTGTTTTATTGTGATTCTTAGCTTCCTTGGATTGGTTTTCAACATACTCTTGCATCTCAATGATCTTCATTCCTACGCATATTCTGAATTCTATTCTGTCATTTCAGCCATCTCAGCCTAGTTCAGAACCCTTGCTGGAGAGATGGTTCGGTTCTTTGGAAGAAAGAAGGCACTCGGGCTTTTTGAGTTGTCAGTGTTCTTTTGCTGGTTCTTTCTCATCTTTGTGGGCTCATGTTCCTTCAGTCTTTGAATTTGCTAACCTTTGGGTAGAGTCTTTTTCTTTTATCTTATTTGATGACCTTGAGGGTTTGATTGTGGTATAAGGTGGAGTCAGCCAACTGGCTTTGTTTCTGGAAGATTTTAGGGTACCACCACTCAGCTCCCAACTCCTCCTGGATTGTGTGCTTCAACTCTGTGGGACTTGTATCAGACCCCAACTTTGTTCTTTGGTACCTCAAGGTTAGGAATCCACTGTTCTAGGGGGCCGAGGTGCTCCTGGACTGCTGGTCACTACTCTACAATGGGTGGTGTCAGCCAAAGCATTTTGTAGTGCAGTGGCAGCTGGATGTATCCTCATTTGCATGTGCCAGCAGCAGTGGCAGTGTATTAGTGTGTTCTTAGGCTGCTGATAAAGGCATACCCTTGACTCAGTAATTTATAAAGAAAAAGAGGTTTAATGGACTCACAGTTCCATGTGGCTTTGCAGGGACTCACAATTATGGCAGAAGGTGAAAGGAACGTCTTACATGGTGGTAGACAAGAGGGAACGAAAACCAAGTGAAAGGGGTTTCCCTTTATAAAACCATTAGATCTTGTGAGATGTATTCACTTCCATGAGAACAGTATGAGGAAACTGCCCTTATGATTCAATGAACTCCCACTAGGTCCCTCCCACAACACGTGGGAAGATGAGATTTGGGTAGGGACACAGCCAAACCATATCACACAGTGTGGCCTTGTGCATGTCCGTTGGCTATGGCAGGGTGCTAGTGGGTGCCAGGGTGCCTGCCTTCATGTGAGTGTTCACCACAGTGGCAGAGGCAATGTGGCTGGCGGGGTAGCAGGAATCCCTGCTGGTGACTGTGTGGGTGGTTGTGCTGTTGGTGGTGTTGGCACTGGTGTGGTGGTGCTGGTGGGTACAGGTCTTTGTGCTTTCTCTGTGTGCTGTAGGCAGGGATGGTTGCTCAGGGTGGGGGAAGGTGTGCTGTTCTTTGTGCCTGGCTTCACTTCCTGGCAGTGTTGGTGCAAGGGTGAGGTACTTCCAGGGGCAAGGTTGGCTGGCTCTGTGCTCACCATGGCTTGCACTGCAATGGTGGTCAGTGGGGAGAGGGGGATGGACTGCACTCCCACAGTGGCAGGGCAGGGTGCATGCACAGTCACATGCTGCTGGGGCAAGGAAAGCAAAACCTTGCTGCACACATCTACATCAGCAAAGCAATGTGCGGGGTGGAGGAGGGGGGTGGTTGCCATGGGCCCAGGGGAAGCTGCAGTGTGTGGAGGGAGTGGCAGGCTTGTGCATGGTTTTGGGGGCCACCCCACTGGAGCTCTCTCCCTGTTAGGCAGGTCCTCCAGTGCAGGAGCTATGATACAGGACCCCAGGGCATCCAGTGCTGCCCTGCAAGCAGACTCCACCAGACTGCAGCCCTGGGAGTGGCCACAGACCAAGGATGGTCAGGTCAGACTGGCCTTGTTTGATAGGCAAGACAACCCTGCAGAGTTCAGGTCCAGCAGTTCCCCTAGGGCTCAAGTCTCTTATGGGAGCAAGTCGAGCCTAGGGTGATGGCCTTCACTGGCCATGCTCTGCTACAGACTCTCCTGCACCAAACCTTCTAGGCTCCACATCAGCTGGTGTGCTGCTCCTACCACTTCTCTAAGCAGCTCTCCCTGTCAACTCAAGTGTCCGTGGTGGTTGAGGGGTCTCCTCCTGCTGGGATTCTGGAGACCCTTCAGGAGAGTGGATTGCTCCTTGCCAGTTCAACTCACCTGTTGCCCCCCAGAGTCACTGGGGGCTATGAATGAGTCCTGGTACATGGTAGCCCTGTGCAAGGTTCCCACCTTCAGCCTGGCTTCTGTGTCTTCCCTCCATCCAGTCTCTGTGCCTTCCCTCTGAAGATCTATTAGGAGTGCACTCATCGTCTTGGTCCCTTGGTGGTAGCTATTCTACCTGGCTGCATCTAGTCAGCCATTGTGTTGGGAGCCTGTTTTCATTTCTTTTGGGTCAATACCTAGGAGTTGGATTGCTGGGTCATATGGTAGGTGCATTCCTAACTTCGTAAGAAACTGTCAGACTGCTGTAAGTGATTGTGCCATATTACATTCCCACCACTAGCCATGTAGGAGGGTTTCATTTTCTCCACACCCCTGCCAACACTTATATGGTCAGCCTCTTTATGATCATCCTTTCTAATGGAGGTGTAGTAGTATCTGTTTGTGGTTTTAATTGCATTTCCTTGATGACTGATGATGTTGAACATTTTTTCATGTGCTTTATTGGACTTTAAAGAATCTTCTCTAGAATATCTGTTGAATTTCTTTTGCTCCTTCCTCCTTTTTAAAACTTTTTTTTTAAAGACTAGGAAGATAAGATACATAATATTGAACGTCTTTTTGTATGCATGTTGGCCATTTGTGCGTTTTTTTGGTGAAGTGTCCAAATGTTTTCTCCATTTTTTTTGAAGGACAAGAAATACTCTAAATAAAATTATGACAAATTAATGAAAACAATGCCTTCATCCCAATTGTTAGTTTATTTTCTAGAATCAAAATGTAGGACTCTAAGTCTGAGGGAGGATTCTTTTTTCTGATATCTGAATTTATTTGGCCAAGCTTTATAATTAAGTCATGTTTATGTATTCATTGATAAATTACTTTTGTTGAAAAATTTTTAAAAATTGAGGTTTTCTGGAAAATCAGTGTTTTTTTTTATTAATAGGCAAAAAACGTTATTTTTTTTTTTCTGCTGTGATTATGTTGGGTCTTCCTACAATTATAAAATTTCTCATATGTAAAACTGAAAAGATACAGTATATTTCTTATTTTTTAGGAATGCTATTTTTTAAAGAATCTGAGTATATGGATCATGATCATTTCCCCTCATAAAAAATTAAGTGAGTGTTAGTATAATGGTTTGCAGCTTTCAAAGGGACATTTTGTAAATAGATAATTGGATGGTTCTAAAAAGCCTCAGCAAGTAACAGGAACCAGCCTACCTAAGTGTATAGATTGTTGGGTTAGGTGGAGTTCTCTGTTTAGCTGCCTTTTACTTTTCATTTGTACTGTGAAATATAATGTAACTAACAAAAAAATACTGAAGGTTAAACAGTTCAATGAATCATTCATTAAATTTAATGTATTTTTAACAAGGTAGATTTTAACCACCACTGAGGAACAAAACAGAAAACTGCCTCAGAAGTTCTCAACCCCTGAAAATGATAACCCTTTAAAGCAGCAGTCCCCAACCTTTTTTGGCACCAGGGACTGGTTTCGTGGAAGACAATTTTTCCATGGGTGGGGTTGAGAGTGGGGGTGGGTGGGTGTTGTGGGGAGTGGTTTAGGCATGAAACTCTTCCACCTCAGATCATCAGGCTTTAGATTCTCATAAGGAGTGCACAAGTTAGATCCCTTGCATGTGAAGTTCACAATAGGGTTCGTGCTCCTATGTGAATCTAATGCTGCTGCTGATCTGACAGGAGGCAGAGCTCAGGCGGTAATGCTCGCTCACCCACTGTTCACCTCCTGCCGTGTGGCCCAGTTCCTAACAGGCCACAGATTGGTACAAGGCAGCCTGGGGGCTGGGGACCCCTGCTTTAATGATAACCACTCCCCTAACTTTCAAAGTAATTACTTTCTTATTTTTCTTGGATAGTATTGTTAGCTAAGTATATATCCCTAAATACTAAATTTAGGTTTTATTTTGCCTGGTTTGAATGTTGCTCTTTACTCTTAAGTTTCTCTTCTGGTATACAGAAAAATCTTATGACACTTAAATGTTGCAGATGTTTAGAATTTTTTCACCTTATTAGTTTGGGGGAAAAAGATTACTGACTTCTGTTGCCAGATATTTTTAGTCAGACAAATTATAATAAAGTCAAACATGAAATAAGTATTTTCGTGGAGAAGCCAAATTGTCCTTCTCATTTAGAGACTCACTATTAGAATAATCAATAAAATTACCAATGATTTGTTATTTTCCAACGTAAATACTTATTTGGTCTGAGTGAATAGAAAAATGACTTTTTCCCAACATTGAATAGTCTCATATTTGAAATTATTAAAATTACCATGGAGATAATAATTTCCCCAATAATTTAGCAAATACCTAAGTCATATAGTTTTTCCATTAGACTTAATTACATTTTATCCTTAAAATAAATTTCCTTAAAGTTTTGTTTGCATTTTTATTTGGTCATTTAGAATTTTAAAATGTACAGTTGTAAAACTTATAAATAATAGACTAATAGTCTTTAAACATTTTGTCACGTTTGCCATCTCTCGGTCTCTTTTTATGCATGTATATAGATGATGGGCATCACGTATGTACATGTATACATACACGTATACATACATTTTTGGGGGAACCATTTGAGAGTAAGTTGCAGGCATCATGGTATTTTATCTTCAGATACTTCAGCTTGGTTTTCCTAAGAACAATGACATTCTCTTACATAAAAATTATAATATACTATCAAGAAAATTAACAGTAATTTCATATCATCATCTGCTATAAAATCCACAATCAGAATTTCCTAAGTGTTCCCAAAATGTCTTTTATTTATTTATTTTTAAATCTATTTGGCCAAAACCGCAGTTACTTTTGTACCTACCTAATAGAATCAAATTCAGGTTCATGCATTGTATTTGGTTATTATACCCCATTAGTCTCTTAATCTAGAAGAGTTCCCATCTGCTCTGCCCTTTTCCTTTTAACCATGACATTGAGTTTTGAGGAGTCCAGACCAGTTGTTCTGTAGAATGCCTCACAGTCTATATTTTTATTATTTTTCTGGGCTTACCCTTATGATTAGGGCCAGGTTACATTTTTGGCAGGAATATTTCATACCTGATGTCATGTACTTCTTATTGCACATACCGGGATACATAATTTCTGGTTGTTTCACTCTTAGTAGTCCTATGTTTGATCACTTGCATAAGACGGTGCCTGCCAGATCTGTTCACTGTAAAGACGCCTTTTCCTCTTTGCAATTAATAATCATCTGTGAACTCAATTATCTGTCTGCGGAAAAAAAGGATATTTGTGGCATTATGAATGTGTTAATCTCACAGGGATGTCTTAACTGTAAGACAGCCTTACTGCGTTTCTTTTTTTTTTTTTTTTTTAGTTTTAAAATGTCCACTTTATTCCATATAACACTTAACCAGATATCATTTACATCTGAGGAAGAGATGGCCCATGAGACTGATCTATAGTAAAACACTCTAAGAAATGCAGTCCAATTTTATACATTTCCAGGCATCCCTAGACAAGTGTGTCACAATGCACAATGCAGAAATATAGGTATCACTACTACATTTTACATAAAAGGGAAGTATCAATAAACTTTAGAAAGTGGTAAATTCACCTGTCCCTTAAAATATGGGTATGCAATTGTTACAAAGCCATAGTAAATGGTTTATAAAATGTAATTTTATTTTCTGTTACTCTGCTGTTACATAGGGCATAACATTTTCACAAGGCTTTTTTGGGACTACAGTCAATGATTAGCAACACACAATAGTGGTCCAACTCTCTAAATAACAATCACTAGACAAACTGGACACCCTCTCACATGTGCACAAATCTGCATGGAAAAGTACTAAAGGTTTAGACTTGGACTTGTGTACTTTATTTCCCCTTTCTAGTGTATTAAGAAATGACATGCACTTTAATTTGCCAAAAGCAATGTTTGTATTCTGGCAGCAACATGCTACTTCTATCACATAGTAAAGTGAATACCAGAACTACAAAGGCAGGAGGTGTAAGTGAATTTTTATTGGGAAGGGAGGTTGGCAACTTAAACAGCAGCAAATAAAGAGTGAATAAGGAAACTCCCTGTTGCCACAGATATACAAGACCTCCTTATGTGATATAGGAGCCATTTCAATTTGTGACCCCAGCCAGAGATGGCAAGTGCTTTTCCATTCAATCTAATACTTCCGGATTCCTACTAAAAAGGAATACATTAAGAGCATGGAAAAGTTGCTTACTGAAAGGAAACCCCTGAAGAGTAAGGGAGGGAATGTAGAAATTAAGAAGTTATGTGGAACACTGTTTAAATTGTAATTAACTACATTTTCTTATCTTCACAGTAATATAAAACACAGTCACTTGCAGAACTGGTTCAGATTACTTAAATACCAGATACATTTTTAGTCCTCTACATAAGTGTTTTGGGAGTTACTTATGTTTATATGAAATGAAGCTATTAATACTTTTCTACAGCAGTACTGCACACCAGGAAGGCCAAGACAAACACAAATCAAGGAATGAAGTTTTCCCAAAGCTGCAGTGTGAAAAGACTATAAACAGTTGATTCCATACACATGAACGGGTTTCTTTGCTATAGGAAATCCAAGTGGAATAAGGAATGGAGATGTGTAAAAAGGTTTCCTGAAGGAAAGAAGGATGACACCCTGTATGGATTTAGTTTTCAGCCCCTTCTGCCGCATCACATTCTTCTCCTGCACTGTCTGATGTCCAAAGTGTTAGGTTGTCTCTAAGCAACTGCATGATGAGGGTGCTCTCTTTGTATGAGTCTTCATTCAGTGTATCAAGTTCAGCAATGGCCTCATCAAAAGCCGTTTTAGCCAGCGTGCAGGCAAGCTCTGGGTTATTAAGAATCTCATAGTAAAATACAGAAAAGTTAAGAGCAAGCCCCAGGCGGATTGGGTGTGTGGGTTGCATCTCTTTCTTGCTTATATCAAATGCCTCTTGGTAAGCTCCTTGGGAATTATCTATCGTTTGTTTCCGATCATCACCACATGCAACTTCAGCAAGGTACCGGAAGTAATCACCCTTCATTTTCAGATAGAAGACCTTACTCTCTGGATTAGTTGCATTGGCTATTAAATATTTATCCAACAATTCCAGGACCATGGTGCAGATGGTTCTCAGCTCGGACTCCACTTTCTCCCGATAGTCCTTAATCAGCTGCAACTTCTTGTCGGAGGTGTCGGTCTTCTGCTCGATGCTCGAGATGACCCTCCAGGCGGACCTGCGGCCCCCGACCACGTTCTTGTAGGCCACGGAGAGCAGGTTGCGCTCCTCGTTGGACAGCTCGGCGCCCTGCTCGGTCACCGCCTTCATGCAGGTGGCCATGTCGTCGTAGCGCTCGGCCTGCTCGGCCAGCTTGGCCAGCTTGGCCTTCTGGATCAGCTCAGTCTTCTCCATGGCGGGCGCGGGGCCGGGGCCGGGGCGGAGGGCGAGGAGAGCGAGGGACAGCGCCGACCCGGAGCGGGAGGAGCCTCGAGAGCTTCACGTCTCCGCGGCCGCGACCTACTGCGTTTCTTTAGTAAGCTTGTGTTCCCCCTCTCTACAATGATTATTTGAAAACTTTTTTCAAACCTATGTTCCTTTATCTTTCCTATCACTTTTAAGAGGTCTTGGTTCCTTCTCCTTGGAAGGATGAAAGGAATGCCTCTTCTCCTATCATAAACCAGTGTAGTGTGAAGCAGTTAAGAGGGCTGGCAAGAAATTTGAGAGTGTATGGTTCTGGATCCCATTTTCAATACTCACTTGTTTACTTAGATATTAATCAGTCTATCTTGGTTTTCTCAACTGCACGAGAAGAATAATTTTTAAGCCCCTCATGGAGTGGTTGTGAGGATTAAATGAAATAAATTGTTATAAAATGCTTAGCACAGTGCCTGGTATATAGTACATGTTCAATAAATATTAGCACTTACGCAATTTCTTAGGAAACTTACTGTGTTAATTATCCTGCCTTCTGTGTCTTCAACCCTTACGTGCTTCCCATAAGCATTTAAACTTACACAAAAATTTCCTATCTTAAACTAGCTAATCAACCAATAACTGACTAAAAACCCTTTCCTGCTTCTCACGTCTATTTTCAGGTCTTGTCTTATTTTTCACTTTCACAACCATATTTCTCCTTTGCTCCTTTCCCTTTACTGATCCCACCGTATTCTGGTTTCTGCTCCCACCATTCTACTAAACTACCTCTGATAAAGTCATCATTGTCTTCGTAAATTAATTTTTATTCTTTATTATTCCTAGTACTTCCATTTTATTCTTCATAAACATCAAAATGATCTTTTAAAAATGTAGCTCTGATCTCACTGTTTCCTAATTAAGACTAGTGAATTTCTGTTGTTGTTGACATAAAGTCTCAGATCCTTAATATAGTTTGCTAAGTCCTGCCTAACTGCCCATTCTTAGACACATTGCCTCTTTATTCTGAATACATGAGTCAGGTAAGTCCTTTAATTTCTTTGAAGAAGCTTTACTCATTTTCATTTTGTCCTGTTTCTTGGACCTTTCTCCATTTTTTACTTGTTTCCTTTGGATAGTGCCTGTCCTTCTTTGAGACTTCAGCTTCAAGGTCATATTCTCAGAAACTTGTCTCAGAAGAAATGCAACATCTGTATTTCTTCTTCATAGCACATATTATAATTCTAATTAAATAATGAATTGGTTTATTCTTCTCTGTAATGCACACCCCATGAAGGCAAAATCTCACCTATTTTGTTTGTAGCAGAAACTCCAGATTATACTAGCATAGTTGTTTTGCTGGAAGATGTTCAGTAAGTGCTTGTAGAATGAATTATTATTGATCCATAGAGATGTCACTCATTTATTTTTAAATAATTTTTAAACTAATAGCTTAACTTTTATTTATTTATTATACTTTAAGTTCTAGGGTACATGTGCACAACGTGCAGGTTTGTTACATATGTATACATGTGCCATGTTGGTGTTTTTTCTTTTTTTTTTTTTGTGCAACATGTTTGGAGTTTTCAGTATGTTCTGTGGAAGTACGCTGGAGACTTTACCCTCTTCCTGCTAGATGGTCTGGGGATATACACTCAAGTGGCTGCTGAAAACAAGTGTTTTTTTTTTGAGAGTTCCTGTTTTATCTTGAAAATACATGAACATATTGCTGTTTCTTAATATTCTTGTGTTCGTTAAGCAAACAAACAAAAAATGCCTAAAACTGTTTCACAGGTAGTAAAATAGACACTCTTCTGATTAAACATTTCACAGTACTTTCAGCCATTCCTCGCTTAACATTGTTTTAAGTGCACTTGTAGCCTGTTCACACCACTGCAGAAACTATATTCCACAGTTTTTGGAATTCCAGAACTAAACGTAGTTATTCAAGTATTCAGCATAAAAATGTATTGAATGAGAAGATGGGTAAAACATGATGAGCAAAACTGTTGCTGGAACTGCTTGCATTTATCAGTCTTTTTTTTTTTTTTGAAATTTGTGTAGGTACAGTAAGGTAAATGTTATAAGTTGACCTATTTTAGAAATAAGGTAAAATTAAATCTGTATCTTAAGACTCTATAAGCTTAAGAATGTGAATGATGCAGTAGTGCACCCTTTGTTTTAATAATGTTTTCTGAATCAACAAATGCTAAAACAAAAACACATTTTTAGTGCAAACAGTGGTTACATCTGTGATGAGATCTGCAAATGAACACTGTCCTTCCACTAACATTGTTAATAAACATGAATGCATTGCCAGGAGTCTAGCAGCTGTACATGTGTAATGATAGTTGTAGTACACTTGACAGAATTCTGAAGAAAATCTCAAGTGAAATAGACTTTACTTTTTAAGGTATCTTTCATAATAGTTGGGCATTTTTTCTTTTTTCTTAGGGTATTTACTATAGTTACTTGAAGAACTGAAATTTAGAATTTCTGGAGATATTAGTTTGTGATGAATTCATGTATTCTACAATATGTAGTACCATATATACTAATTATTTATGTGTATAACAGGCAACTCAAAGTTATGTTGACGAATGTCCTATGGACGGATTTAGGACGAAAATTCAGAAAGACCCTACCTAGAAACGATGCTAATTTATGTGATGCCAACAAGGTGCAATCAGACTCATTGCCTTCGACATCTGTTGACAGCCTAGAGACATGTCAAAAATTAGAACCTCTTCACCAAAGCCTTAATTTATCTGAAAGGTATGTTGTTCAGTATTGATTTTGTTCAACTTACCACATTTGAAATAATATGAATCCCGTACTCCTAACGATAAAATTGTTGAAATGACCTCAAAGAAGATTTGCATATATAGGCATACCACACTCTAAAGCAAATCTTAAAGCTGACTATCTTAATTTACAAAGTTAGCTGATGTTTCTGTACTTCATTAAGCAGATTGATGTGGAATTATATTTAAAAACAAGTATCATTAGTGCATTTAACTTATTTAATTATAATTTGATTCATGTACACATCTTTTTAGGGATTATTTTATGATTAAAATGAAGATACATATATATACATGTGTGTATATGTATTATATGCATATAAATGTGTGTGTATATATATGCATTAATATTTTATGCATCTTTAACATCCTTTCAAAATGTTATCTAATCTGGATCCTAACCACTTTTGACTTTTGTGAGCTTGTATTTTAAATGAATTTTTAAAAAAGGAGATGATGTTAAAATATTGCCTCTGGGTTTTTAATAGTAAATATTCAATTTAATTTTGTAAAGTAACAAAACCAATTTTGTTTTGTGTATTTTGAAAGAATTACATGGGAGTTTGGGGCTGAAAACTAGGAATTAGCTCTAGGAATCTATAACAATATCTTTTATATATTACTATTTACAGTTTCAGCCATTAAATGAATGTTTTAGGGGGAAGGTACTTTATTTTCAGTTAGAATAACCTATAATTAGCTACACAGTACTTTGGTTATATGGTCTGTAATCTGAATGACAGTATATAAGTGCTTGAAGCCAAGACCCAGATAAAAACTGCTAACTTTCAACACAGTTATTTTTAAAATAAAAGTAGAATTCTTGTCAAAACATCTGAACATATTATACATTAATTCTTAAAGAGGATAATTCTTTAAAAAAGGCAAAAATCTTAAAAAGCTAAGTTTAACGAAGAAATTTCTTATTAGCTCATACCTGATATACATTTAATTTTCTAAAACACTGTAAATCTTAGAGTCAGACAGCTTAGCATCAGTAATTTATGAAGCAGCTTGCTCTCATTCTATATTCTAGCAGATTTTCTCCCCAGTACAAGTTAACTAATCTCTTACTGTACTGACAGATGTAAATAAAGGGGCTACTTAAAGCAATGACCTTCTAATATCTTTGACTCTTTCGAAAGGAAGTTTAAAACTCTCTTCAAATGACAACAAACTCATCAATGTCCTCATCCCATGTCTATCCTTTTTCCAATCAGAACAGTGTGGTGGTCCATTCTCTCAGAATAATAGTTTTACCACTAGGAATTTTTAGCATATAGATTATGTGTTCATGAAATTTAAATATAATGTGAAGTAAAGAGTCCCAGTAAGATTCTAATTTGTTTTTTGCTGTGTTTTAAAATATTTGTTGTTTTTTGTTCAGTTAGTGGGTGAACTACCAGCTAGTCCAGACCTCTTTCCTCAGCTCCAGGTGTCCTGAACTCAACTTGTTGTAAAGTGAGAACCTCATCTTTCTTTCCTTTTTTGTTTTTTCTAACTTCTTTTTTTTTTCTTGACTTCTTTTTTTTTTTTTTTTTTAAAATATATATATTTTATTATACGTTAAGTTCTAGGGTACATGTGCACAATGTGCAGGTTTGTTACATATGTTTACATGTGCCATGTTGGTGTGCTGCACCCATTAACTTGTCATTTACATTAGGTATATCTCCTAATGCTATCCCTCCCCCTTGCCCCTCCCCACAATAGGCCCTGGTGTGTGATGCTCCCCTTCCTGTATCCAAGTGAACTCATTAGAACCTCATCTTTTCTCAAACTTGTACCTGTTTTTGTATTCCCTCCCTATCTGAATGATTGACACCACTTACAAATTTTAACTTGGGAATTGTCTTTGACTCCTCTTTTTTCCTTATCCTTATATCCAGTCATTTAACACACACACACACACACACACATATATATATGTTATATGTATGTATGTGTGTATTTTCTGGGGGGTGGGGGCAGAAAATTAAACCTTATTTATTTTTAAAACCAAACCACTAGGAAAATATATCACAGTCTGGAAACAGTAAATGGACAGGCTATATTATCATTTCAAGTATAAGTTGGTGAAAATACAGTGAGGTTGATATCAAAACAGTAAGGTGCTGTGCTGGGTTAGGAACACTGTGTTGCAACAGCCGCAGGCAGAAATGGCATTTGGTAATGGGGGCTGCCTCTCCTTTGCTTTAAAGGAGTCAGCTCATCCTAGCCCAAGTTGCTTACTTTTTCTTCCTTGAATTTCCTGTTGCCAGGGGTTTGTCTCAGTTGGGCTCTGTTAATTCAGGAGGCTAAATACGCAATGCTAGGTTTAGGCTTTCATTCTATCTGTTCTATAAAATCCAGGTTTTTCCAAATCCAGTACTTAACTGCTCCTCTTTTACTGTTCATTCCTAGATACCAATATATATCACAGTCAAACCCCTTTCTGTTCCAAGGGGAAAGTGTTACTGCAAGATTGTCCTTTCATTTTGCTACACACAGCCTCAGGGTCCATCAGCCAGTAATTATGCTTCCCAATAATTAGTGTGTCGTCGCCTCTCATGTTTTTGTACAGTCTCCAGGCTGAAAGATGCAGCATGTAATAATTTTAAGAAATGTACATCCACATCTTGATGACCAGAGATGGGGATCCACAAGGACCCTTTCAAAGTTCTTATCTAGTCTCCCTACCAATTCCACATCTTAAAATCAGCTTGTATGCCCTTGTATAAATTAAACAAAACCCAGAAAACAAAGACCCAGAAAACTTTTTTCCCTTCTAAGTTAGTGACCTCATGGATTTTGTTTCACAGCTTATGGAAAATGGTGTGGTGACACTTCTGGTAAACAGGATGTTGGCAACAAAGAGAAAATATCTCTCCTCAAACTCCACCAACTCTAACCTGCCAGCCTGTTGGTACCTGTGTAGTAAGAAGAGTCTGGTGCCTCGGAGGACTCTGACTTGTTACAGGGAAGATCCTTACTGCCAGGACAAGCGCTGGCCATAGGAAATATAAGCTCTAAAACTCTCCTGTAATATCTCTGACCACTTTTTTCCATTTCACTTTTTAGGACTGAAACATAAAAGAACCAGTGTCTAGAGGCAAGTGACATATGCCTTACACTTGTGGCCATCCTTACTTTCTTCATTCATAAACTTTGCTTAAAAGACTAAAGTTCCCAATTCCTTATAAAAAATATGTTCTTGCCCTCAGCCCCGATGGCTACTGGCAAAGATTTTTATTTCCCAATGGCTAAGAGAGCTTCCTTCATCTTCTTGATCGTAGTTGGGATGAGGTGCATGTGGTCATCCACACACTTGGTCACACAACCGTCTAGCTGCTGCTTCACCTGAAGCTCCTTACTCCTGCATTTATTGAATCTTTGGATGTGTTATTGCTTTGCATGGTGCACTGGGCCAGGCGGTCCTTGAACTTCTCCAACTCACTGATGACCAAAGCCTGGGCTTGAGCCAGAGGCACATGTTAGCGCTTGATGCACTGGTGCACCTGCTGCAGGGAGGCCTGGCTGTCTTCACAACAGCTGGTGCTGTACTGGAACATGAGACCCTGCATTTTCTGAATGTTCTCTTTCTCCAGACTCTTCACCATGGAGTCTGCCGCCTCCTGCACCTGCAGCTGCTGTAGCTCTGCCATGGTGACCCTATGCTGCCCCGTGCTGTGCCACCATATATGGTTATTTTTAACCCCTAAATCTGTCTTTTAAAGGATCTCTTCTCCATCTTTATTGCCAGCACATCAGTTCAAGCCCTAATAACTTCGTGCCTTTTATTACTATGGTAGTAACTTGATTAGGTTTCCTTTACATAGCCTTTTTCTTCTTGTTTTATTCTTTATATTGTCAAAATATTTATTCTAAAAGGTAGATCTTGCTTGCCACTTACTAGTTTAACATCTTTCAATGGCTCCACATAATCTCCTGGATAAAGTTCAAACTTCTTAGTTTGGCACACAAGGCCGTTGATGATCTCACCTTTGCTTATCTCTAATTTTGTGTCTGTCTATTCCTCCATATTCACAATGTACTTCAGATTTAGGGAACTGTTTTCAGCTTACTGAATGTGTATACTGTTGTATACATCCTGTTTGTTTTCTTGTCTTGGAAACTATCCTCCTTTTTTTTTTTTTTTAAGGAAGCCTTCCTTGATTCCACCCTCCAAATCTGTATATGATCCCTTTCTTTGTCTTGCTAAACAGCTTGTTAGTATATCATAACATTTATCACACTATATTGTGATTTTTAGTTTCTCTTCCTCCCTGCAGCAAACTTCCTGAGGATAGGAACTATATTTTATTTCTTATTTTTTCTTTATTCCTAATATAGTACTGGACACTTATCAAATGCTCAGTAAATGTTTGCTGGATAAAAGAAGGAGATTGCTTCTCACTAGAGTTGCATCTCTAGACACTCTGTCTAACATATATTTTCCCTGTAAGAACCAATTATATATTCAGTAACTTTGGTGACAACCAGGAAAAGAGATACTAGAAACGTCAAATAAGGAAACTGGAGAACTCTTTTGTGTGTGGCTTTGGATAGATGTTTTCTACCTGAGACTTGCTATGTATAATAGGAGACTTCTGCTTTCTCCAGTCTTTGCTTAACTTTGATATGAGGCTTTTTGTTTTATTTTCATTTCTACTCAGGACTTAAAATTTTAGAAAGATAAGAGGGAGAAACATTTATTTCTGCATTTTAATTTTATCCTAAAGTATAATCATTGAGTAAACCAAAATTACTCATTCAGTTCCAGAAATGGTATTTTGTTGGACATTTTATTTGCATTCTGGAATCTAAAGAAGTAAACTAAGTATCTTGCCTTTTATGTGAGGGCAGTTTGGCTTTTTGATTTCAGGATAAAATTGAGAAGAAAAATGGAAAAGACAGTTCAAATCAATTTTGTAAGTAATGGAGAAAAGGGTTTTAGAAATATCAAAAGAGTTTTAGAAATATCAAACTAGCAGTATGTGGAATGCACATTTATTTTTAAAAAATATGTAAACTGCATTTTAGTGTTAGTTTTATCTCCATGTATGGTTCATATCTATTTTCCTGGGAGAAAATTCCAGACGTCTCTAAGTCTTTGTCAATAGGAAGGAAAGAACCTAGTGGGACACATGTACAAGGCTTTTGAGAAAATAAACTCTCTTTCTTCTGCTTTCATCAGTTGGTACCAGAGATTGTTAGAGAAATATGGAGATAGTGTACCCATATTCCATTAAGAAGAGTTAGCTGCTGGTACTTGGAATTTCTGTAAATATGTTTATTTATCTTTGTCTTAAATTTATATGCATTTGAAGTTTTTAAAAAATTACGTATTCCAGATATGTGATGGTAAAACTATTTGGATATTGCAGTGTTCCTATCATTTTAAGATTTTTTAAGCCAGTAGTCTAGTTGAGTGGTGATAATTATTCACTTAAAATTTATCTTAATAAAAGAACAAATTTAGAACCTAATCGGTGAATCTCTTTAATAAAGTTACTCAAAGATTAAATTTTTTCTACATACCTTTAAGATGCTGATTTAGAAGGTATATTTTAAATTATATCATCTGGGACAAGCATAGAGTTATGAGAATCCTCTTAAAGTGCCACATAACACAATTTTAGAAAGGCATTCATTGCAGCAAAATGAAAACTAAATTAATATTGTAATTTTTGGCTCATTATAGATTTATTAGTAGATATAATTATGTTATCTTTCAGCAAGGACTTCATTTCTCTAAAAATTTGCTCTATAGATGAAGTTGTATGTTAATAGCTCTTTCTAGTTCTTCAGAGTTTTCCCTCCATTATTAAGTTATTTGAATATGACAGTTACCTTGCTATTTAAACAAGGAAGGAACCTATAGTTTGCAATTGAGAAAACTAATAGTCGGAGAGAATAACCATGCAGAGATACAGTCAGAAAATGGTACTACTTCTCAGGCCAGTATACTTTTTGCTACCTCTCACTGCATTTCAAAATTCGTTTCTGCTTTGTTTTAGTATATTTATGATATTTTGAAGTGGGATTTCATAATATTAGTAAATAAAATTAAATAAACTCTACCTTACATACTGATACTGTTTACATACTTAGGAAAAAATTGGGTAAATATGTGAAATGACAACTTTTAGTTCTTCCTTCCAGATTGAGATAGTATGAAAGATGAAGTATACACCTTTGTATACTTCAATTCCTTGCAAAAATTCAGAACTTCTGAAATGCGGACTAGCCCTGGAATATCCTTGACTGTGCTAATTTATAAATCTGTACTGCAAAAGACAGCTTAGGTATTGTTAATTTAGTTCTCAGTTTATAGATTTGTGCTCTTTAAGGCTATCACGCAAAATTCCTTGTTTCCTCAAGGTACCCAAACTGGATAAGTTTTCAGTAGTTGAAAGGTGTTTGGGCTGTGGTTGTGTGCTATGAAGAGCTGTGTGTACTGTAGTCATTGCTAACCGTGTATATACTTTAATTGTATATTAAAAATTGCAAACATCTAGTAAGATTTTTTATCAGGATTGCAGAGCATAGTAAATTATAAGTATTATTTGAAAGGGTAGTTTATAGCTTTGAGCAAGACTACAATAATATGAAAATTATTACAGAAATATGAAAATTAAGTGATATTCCATTTATTGTGTATTTACTATGTGCCAGGAATTATGCTAACTGCTTTCTATCTATTGTCTCATTTAATCTTAACAACTTTGTAAGGGAGATATTATTCTTCCCATTTTAGAGATGAGAAGATCAATGTGTAGAGGTAGAAATTATGGTAATTAACTTGCCCAAGGCTTTATAGTTATAAGGTGGTAAAATAAGAATCCAGACCTATGTTGATCTAACTTCAAAGTCCTTGCTGTTAATTCCTGTGCCATACTGCTTCTCTTTACATTTTCGCCCTTCTGAAGTTTAATTTTTTTTCATCAGTAAAGTAGGAATTGGACTTTGCTACAGATACCATATCTAATTCATTATTTTATTTTATTTTATTAAATAAATAATAAAATAACCTATACCACAGTTTCTTTATCCACTTGTTGATGGATGGGCATTTGGGTTGGTTCCACGTTTTTGCAGTTGTGAATTGTGCTGCTATAAACACATGTGTGCAAGTAGCTTTTTCATATAATGACTTCCTTTCCTCTGGGTAGATACCCAGGAATGGGATTGCTGGATCAAATGGTAGTTCTGCTTTTAGTTCTTTAAGGAATCTCCACACTGTTTTCCACAGTGGTTGTCCTAGTTTACATTCCCACAAGCAGTGTAGAAAAGTTCCCTTTTCATCACATCCATGGCAACATCTACTATATTTTGATTTTTTGATTATGGCCATTCTAGCAGGAGTAAGGTGGTACCGCATTGTAGTTTTGATTTGCATTTCCCTGATTATTTGTGATGTTGAGCACTTTTTCATATTTTTTTTGGCCATTTGTATATCTTCTTTGAGAATTGTCTATCCATGGCCTTAGCTCACTTTTTGATGAGATTGTTTGTTTTTTTTCTTGTTGATTTGTTTGCATTCGTTATAAATTCTGGATATTAGTCCTTTGTCAGATGTATACATTGTGAAGATTTTTTTCCCACTCTGTGGGTTATCTGTTTACTCTGCTGACTGTTCCTTTTGGTATGCAGAAGCATGTTAGTTCGATTAAGTCCCAGCAATTTATCTTTGTTTTTATTGCATTTGTTTTGGGTTCTTGGTCATAAAATCCTTGCCTAAGCCAATGTCTAGAAGGGTTTTTCCAATGTCATCTTCTAGAATTTTTATAGATTTAGGTCTTAGATTTAAGTCCTTAATCCATCTTGAGTTGATTTTTGTGTAAGGTGAGAGATGAGGCTCCAGTTTCATTCTCCTACATGTGGCTAGCCAATTATCCCAGCACCATTTGTTGAAAAGGGTGTCCTTTCCTCACTTCATGGTTTTGTTTGCTTTGTCGAAGATCAGTTGGCTGTAAGTACTTGTGATTATTTTATTTCTGGGTTCTCTATTCTCTTCCATTGGTCTGGGTGTTTATTTTTGTATCAGTACCAAGCTGTTCTGGTGACTATGGCCTTATAGTATGCGATCAGGTAATGTGATGCCAGTAGATTTGTTCTCTTTGCTTAGTCTTGCTTTGGGTATGCAGGCACTTTTTTGGTTTCATAAGAATTTTATAATTTTTTTTTTCTAATTCTGTGAAGAATGATGGTGGTATTTTGATGGGAATTGCATTGAATTTGTAGATTGCTTCTAGCAATATGGTCATTTTCACAATATTGATTCTACCCATCCATGATTATGGGATGTGTTTTCAGTTGTTTGTGTCGTCTATGATTTCTTTCAGCAGTGTTTTGTAGTTTTCCTTGTAGAGGTCTTTTGACTCCTTAGTTAGATATATTCCTAAGTATTTCATTTTTATTTTTTGGCAGCTCTTGTAAAAGGGGTTGAGGATTTGATTCTCTGCTTGGTCGCTGTTGGTGTATAGAAGAGCTGCTGATTTGTGTGCATTAATCTTATATGCAGAAACTTTGCTGAATTCTTTTATCAGTTCTAGGAGCTTTCTGGAGGAATCTTTAGGGTTTTCAAGATAAATGATCATAGTGTCAGCAAATAGGGATAGTTTGACTTCTTCTTTGTCGATTTGGATGCCCTTTATTTTTTCTCTTGTGTGATTGTTCTGGCCTGGACTTCCAGTACTGTGTTGAAGAGGAGTGTTGAGAGTGGGCATCCTTGTCTTGTTCCAGTTCTCAGAAGGAATGCTTTCAACTTTTCCCCATTCAGTATTATGTTGGCTGTGGGTTTGTCATAGATGGCTTTTATTACATTGAGGTATATCCCTTGTATGCCGATTTTGCTGAAAGTTTTAATCATAAAGAGATGCTGGATTTTGTTGAATGCTTTTTCTACGTCTATTGAGGTGATCATGGGATTTTTGTTTTTAATTCTGTTTATGTGGTGTGTTGCATTTATTGACTTGCATGTGTTAAACCATCCCTGCATTCCTAATATGAAACCTGTTATCATGGTGGATTATCTCTTTGACATGTTGGATTCAAACAGCTCATATTTTGTTAAGGACTTTTGTGTCTGTGTTGATCAGGGGTATTGGTCTGTAGTTTTCTTTTTTTTATGTCCTTTCTTGATTTTGGTATGAGGGTGATACTGTCTTCATGGAATGATTTAGGGAAGGTTCCCTTTTTCGCTATCTTGTGGAATAGTGTCAGTAAGATTGGTACCAATTCTTTGAATGTCTGGTAGAATTCTGCTGTGAATCCGTCTGGTCCTGGACTTTTTTTTGTTGTTGGTAATGTTTAAATTACCATTTCAGTTCTCGCTGCTTGTTATCGGTCTGTTCAGGGTACCTAATTCTTCCTATTTTAAGCTAGGAGGGTTCTATCTTTCCAGGAATTTATTCTTCTAGGTTTTCTAGTTTAGGCGTATAAAGGTGTTTATAGTAGCCTTGAATGATCTTTTGTATTTCTGTGTTGTCAGTTGTACCTCCCGTTTTGTTTCTTATTGAGCTTATTTGGATTTTCTCTCTTCTTTTCTTGGTTAATATTGCTAATGGTCTATCAATTTTTTTTCTCTTTTCAAAAAACCAGCTTTTTGTTTTATTTATCTTTTATTTTTTTTTGGTTTTAATTTCATTTAGTTTTGCTCTGATCTTGGTTATTTCTTTTGTTCTGCTGGGTTTGGGTTTGATTTGTTCTTGTTTCTCTAGTTCTTTGAGGTGTGACCTTAGATTGCCTGTTTGTCCTCTTTCAGACTTTCTGATGTAGGCATTTAAGGCTATGAACTTCCCTCTTAGCATCGCCTTTGCTGTGTCCCAGAGGTTTTGATAGGTTGAACTGAACAACACTATTGTTGTTCAGTGGAAAAGTTTTTAAATTTCCATCTTGATTTCATTTTTGACCCAATGATCACCAGGAGCAGGTTATTTAATTTCCATGTGTTTGCATGGTTTTGAAGGTTCTTTTTGGAGTTGATTCCCAGTTTTATTCCACTGTGGTCTGAGAGAGTGCTTGGTATAATTTCAGTTTTCTCAAATTTATAGAGCTTGTTTTGTGGCCTATCATATGGTCTATCTTGGAGAAAGTTCCATATGCTGTTGAATAGAATGTATATTCTGCGGTTGTTGGATGGAATGTTCTGTGTATATCTGCTAAGTCCATTTGTTCCAGGGTATAGTTTAAATCCACTGTTTCTTTGTTGACTTTCTGTCTTGATGACCTGTCTAGTGCTGTGAGTGGAGTATTGAAGTTCCCCACTATTATCGTGTTGCTGTCTATCTCATTTCTTAGGTCTATTAGTAGTTGTTTTATAAATTTGGGAGCTCTAGTGTTAGATGCATATATGTTTATATTTTCCTGTTGGACTAGTCCTTTTATCCTTATATAATGTCCCTCTTTGTCTTTTCTAACTGCTGTTTCTTTAAAGTTTGTTTTGTCTGATATAAGAATAGCTACTCCTGCTTGCCTTTGCTGTCCATTTCCCTGAAATGTCTTTTCCACCCCTTTACCTTAAGTTTGTGCAAGTCGTTATGTGTTAGGTGAGTGTCTTGAAGGCAGCAGATAGTGGCTGGTGAATTCTTAATCATTCTGCAATTCTGTATCTTTTAAGTGGAGCATTTAGGCCATTTACATTCAATGTTAGTATTGAGATGTGAGGTACTATTCCATTTATTGTGCTATTTGTTGCCTGTATACCTTGTTTTTTGTTTTTGTTTTTGTTTTTTAAATTGTATTTGTATTTTATAGGTCCTGTGAGATTTATGTTTTAAAGAGGTTCTGTTTTGATGTGTTTCCAGGATTTATGTTAAGGTTTAGAGCTCCTTTTAGCAGTTCTTGCAGTGCTTGGTAGTGGTGAGTTCTCTTAGCATTTGTTTGTCTGAGAAAGACTGTATCTTTCCTTTGTATATGAAGCTTAGTTTCGCTTGATACAAAATTCTTGACTGATAATTGTTTTGTTTGAGGAGAGTGAGGATAGGGCTCCAGTCCCTTCTAGCTTGTAAGGTTTTTGCTGAGAAATCTGCTGTTAATCTGAGAGTTTTTCTTTATAGATTACCTGGTACTTTTGTCTCACAGCTCTTAAGATTCTTTCCTTCATATTAACTTTAGATAACCTGATGACATTGTGACTAGGTGATGATCTTTTTGTGATGAATTTTCCAGATGTTCTTTGAGTTTCTTGTATTTGGATGTTTAGGTCTCCAGCAAGGCTGGGGAAGCTTTCCTCAATTATTCCCCAAAATATGTTTTCCAAACTTTTAGATTTCTCTTTTTCCTCAGGAACACCTATTATTCTTAGATTTGGTCATTTAACATAATCCCAGACTTCTTGGGGGCTTTGTTCATATTTTTTTATTCTTTTTTCTTTGTCTTTGTTGGATTGGGTTAATTTGAAGACCTGTTTTCAAGCTCTGAATTTCTTTCTTCCACTTGTTCAATTCTATTGCTGAGACTTTCCAGAGCATTTTGCATTTCTATAAGTGTGTCCATTGTTTGCTGAAGTTTGAATTGTTTTTTATTTATGCTATTTCCCCGAATATTTCTCCCTTCACCTCTTGTATCATTTTTTGGACTTACTTACATTTGGCTTCACCTTTCTTTGGTGCCTCCCTGATTAGCTTAGTAACTAAACTCCTAATTTCTTTTTCAGGTAAATCAGGGTTTTCTTCTTGGTTTGGGTCCATTGCTGGTGAGCTAGTATGATTTTTTGGAGGTGTTAAAGAACCTTATTTTGTCATATTGCCAGAGTTGATTTTCTGGTTCCTTGTCATTTGAGTAGGCTCTGTCAGAGGGAAGGTCTAGGGCTGAAGGCTGTTGCTCAGATTCCTTTGTCCCATAGGGTGTTCCCTTGATATAGTACTCTCCCCCTTTTCCTATGGATGTGGCTTCCTGAGAGCAGAGCTGTAGTGATTGTTATCGTTCTTCTGGATGTAGCCACCCAGCTATTCTACCAGGCTCTGGGCTGGTACTGGTGGTTGTCTGCACAGAGTCTTGTGACCTGAACCATCTATGGGCTTCTCAGCCATGGATACCGGCACAGTATTTGGGGTGTCTGGGTCCTGCTGGTGCACTCTGGTTCCTTCGTAAGGTGTATGGGTCCTCTCAGGCTTCCTGATTTATTCCTGCAGTTGTTCTGGAGCAAAACTTCACGATGCGAGCTTCCACATGCTGCTCTGTCTGTCCGAGTCAGAGCTGCAATCTAGTCTGCCTCCCATCCACCATTATCCCCTTTTGTTCCCAGTTCTGGAGGCAAGAAATCCAATCAAGGTGTTTTAAGGGCTGTGATAGAAGGGCGTATGCCAGGCCTCTCTCTTTGACTTGTAGATGTCTCTCTTCTCCCTGTGTCTCTTCACATTGTTTTCTCACTGTGCGTCTCATTGTGGTTTCTATTTGTATTTCTCTAATGATCAGTGATGTTGTGCTTTTAAAATATGATTATTGTCTGCATGTGTCTTCTTTGGAAAGATATCTGTTCATG
The DNA here is from genome assembly GCF_003255815.1 of Theropithecus gelada. Classification (NCBI taxonomy): domain Eukaryota; kingdom Metazoa; phylum Chordata; class Mammalia; order Primates; family Cercopithecidae; genus Theropithecus; species Theropithecus gelada. Next base: position 21,512,098 of record NC_037669.1, on the reverse strand, counting down.
TCCTTTGCCCACATTATAATGGGGTTGTTTGCTTTTTTTCATGTGAATTTGTTTAAGTTCCTTGTAAACTCTGGAAATTAGACATTTGTTAGATGGATAGATTGCAAAAACTTTCTCCCATTCTGTAGGGTGTCTGTTCACTCTAATGATAGTTTCTTTTGCTGTGCAGAGCTGTTTAGTTTAATTAGATCCCATTTGTCAATTTTTACTTTTGTTGCAATTGCTTTTGGCATTTTTGTCATGAACTCTTTGCCTGTGCTTACCTATGTCCTGAATGGTATTGCCTAGATTTTCTTCTAGGTTTTTTATAGTTTTAGGTTTTACATTTAAGTCTTTAATCCATTTTGAGCTAATTTTTATATATAGTGTAACAATCGGGTTCAATTTCAATTTTTTGCACATGGCTAGTTGTTTTCCCAGCACCATTATTAAATATGGAACCCTTTGTCCATTGCTTGTTTTTGTCAGGTTTGTCAAAGATCACAGAATTATAGGTGTGCAGTCTTATTTCTGGGCTCTTTATTCTTTTCCATTAGTCTGTGTGTTTATTTTTGTACCAGTACCATGGTGTTTTGGTTACTATTGCCCTATAATATGGTTTGAAGGGAGATAAGATGATTCTTGCAGTTTTTTCCTTTTTGCTTAGTATTGTCTTGGTTATATGGGGTTCTTTTTCATCCCATATGAATTTTAAAGTAGTTTTTTCTAATTCTATGAAGAGTGTCATTGGTAGTATGATAAGAATAGCATTGAATCTGTAAATTGCTTTGGGAAGTATGGCCATTTTAATATTGGTACTTTCTATCCATTAGCCTGGGATGTTTCTCCATTCGTGTCTTCTCTAATTTTTTTAAGTAGTGTTTTATAGTTCTTCTTATAGAGATCTTTCACCTCCCGGTTAACTGTATTCACAGGTATATTATTCTTTTTGTGGCCGTTATGAATGAGATTGCCTTTGTAATTTGGCTTTCCACTTGGCTGTTGTTGGTATATAGGAATGCTAGTGATTTTTGTACATTGATTTTTTTTATCCTGAAACCTTGCTCAAGTTGTTTTATCAGCTGAAGGAGCTTTCGTGCTGAGACTATCGGGTTTTCTAGATAGTTGTTGCAGCACTTTTTATTCTGATTATGGTATAAATGGATATTTTCAGGAGTTTCCTGAAGTATCTATTGGCAATCTCAGTTATCTGGAATCCTTTGGCAAATTAGTATTGAGGATGTGGTATAATGGAATAGAACAGACAAAAAACCCCAAAAGATAATAGGCCCAGGTTCTTCCACTAGGAAAGCTACTTATAACTGGGCAGCTTATTTCACTTTTCTGAGCTTTGGGTTCTTCATGTTTACAATAAAGAGAGGACTAATTTATTTTAAAGTTCTCTAAGGATCTAAAATTTTATGCTGCCTGGAACATAATGAAAAGAACATAGTGTCTTTATGTAGAGAAAAATAGTTGTGAAATTTTTAATTAGGGGATGTGCATTTTTTTTAGTCACAGTGCCATTGCACACTTAACAGACTACACTCTAGTGTAAACATAGTTATATATTCACTAGGAGGCCACAAAATTCATGTGACATGTTTTATTTTGATACTTACTTTATGGCGGGGGTCTGGAACTTAACCAGCTCTGTCTCCAAGTATATGCCTATACTTTTGTTTAAGCGAAAATGTGAACTTCACTGTACTTTGTTACCTTTGTTGTTTTATGCAGAGGCATCTAGAATGATGAATCCTTTCCGGAAGATTTTCAGTTTACTTTTCCCAGACCCATCAGAGGATATCACTGTTTGTGGTAGCTATATGAAATGTATTTCTTAAATTGTAAGACTTGAAACTTGAAATTACTTCTTGATCCTTGGGCTGTAGAATGGATGTTTTATTAGCAGGCGTGAAAACAACACGAATTTTCTTGTACTTCCCCATCAGAGCTTTTGGGTGACTAGGTGCATTGTCAACGAGCTGTAATATTTTGAAAGGAATTTTATTTATTTTTTTTCTGAGTGGCAGTTCTCAAACGTGGGTTAAGTCATTTCAGTGATCCACGCTGTAGACAGATGTACTGTCATCCAGTCATCCAGACATTGTAGTTCCATTTTCAGAGCACAGGCAGAGTAGATTTAGCTTTTTTTTTTTTTTTTCTGAGACAAGGTCTTGCTCTGTCACCCAGGCTGGAATGCAGTGGCATGATCTCACTGCAACCTCTGCCTCCCAGGTTCAAGCGATTCTCCTGCCTCACCCTCTGAAGTAGCTGGGACTACAGGTGTGTACCACCATGCCTGGCTAATTTTTTTTTTTTTTTTTTTTTTTTTTAGTAGAGATGGGGTTTCGCCATGTTGGCCAGGCTGGTCTCGAACTCCTGACTTCAAGTTATCCGCTGGCCTCTGCCACCCAAAGTGCTGGGATTACAGGCATGAGCCACCATGCTCGGCCCAATTTAGCATAATTCTTAAGGGCCATTGGATCTTTTGCATGGTAATTGAGTACTGGCTTCACAGATAAGACACCAGTTGCATTAGCCCCTAACAAGAGAGTCAGCCTATCTTTCGAACTTATGCATTGACTTTTCCTTTCTAGATATGGAATTCCTAGATGTCAGTTTATTCCAACAGAAGTCTTTTTCATCTGTGTTGAGCATCTGTTGTTTACTGTAGCCACCTTCATCAGTTATCCTAGCTAGATCTTCTGGATAACTTGCTGCATCTTCTCCATCAGTACTTGCTACTTCACCTTGCACTTTCATGTTATGGGGATAGTTTTTTTTTTTTTTTTTTTTTGAGGCAGGGTCTCATTCTGTTGCCCAGCATGACTCATTTCAGCTTTGACCTCCCAGCTGGCACCATCATGGCTCACTACAACCTTGACCTCCCAAGCTAAAGTGATCCTCTTACCTCAGTCTCCCAAGTAGCTGAGGCTACAGGTGCATGCCACCGTACTCAGTTAATGTTTTCTAATTTTTTTGTAGAGACAGGGTCTTACTATGTTGTCCAGGCTGAGACAACTTCTTTTCTTAAAGCTTGTAAACGAACTTTTCTTCTGCAGCTTCCTAACCTCTCTGTCTTCATAGACTTGAAGAGAGTATCTTGCACTGAATTAGACTTTGGCTTAAAGGAATGTTGTGGCTGATTTGATCTTGTATTCAGACTACTATAACTTTCTCCGTATCATCAGTAAGACTGTTTTGCTTTCTTACTATTTGTGTTTTCATAGGAGTAGCTTTTTTTTTTTTTTTTTTTTTTTTTTGAGATGGAGTGTCACTCTGTCGCCCAGACTGGAATGCAGTGGCAGTATCTTGGCTCACTGCAACTTCAGCCTCCTGGGTTCAAATGATTCTTCTGCCTCAGCCTCCCGAGTAGCTGGGATTGCAGGTGCCTGCCACCACACCTGGCTAATTTTTGTATTTTTAGTAGAGATGGGGTTTCACCATGTTGGCCAGGCTGGTCTCAAACTCCTGACCTCAAGTGATCCACCTGCCTCAGCCTCCCTAAGTGCCAGGATTACAGGTGTGAGCCACTGCACCTGGCCAGGAGTAGCACTTTTAAATTTGTTCAAGAACTATTCTTTTGCATTCACAACTTGACTCTTTGCAGCAAGCAGTCTTGCTTTCAGCCTGTCTCAGCTTTCAACATGCTTTCCACACTAAGTTTACTAAGCTTTAGTTCTTTTTTTTTTTTTTAGACAAGGACTTGCGCTCTTTCCCAGGCAAACAGAGGTGGTGCAATCCTAGCTCTCTGCAGCCTTGAACTCCTGGGGTCAAGTGATGCTCCACTCTCAGCTTCCCAAGTAGCCTGGACTACAGGCATGTACTGCCATGGCTGGATGGCTCGTTAATTGTGTTTTGTAGAGATGGAGTCTTGCCATGTTGCCCAGGCTGGCCTCAGTCTCCTGACCTCAAGTGATTGTCCCACCTTGACCTCCCAAAGTGCTGGGATTGCAGGTGTGAGCCACCACACCCGGCCATTTCTAGCTTTTGATTTAAAGTGAGAGACTTGTGACTCTTCCTTTCACGTGAATATTTAGAGGCCATGGTAGCGCTATTAATTGGCATAATTTCAATATTGCTGTGTCTCAGGGGATAGGGAGGAGGCCTGAGGGGAGAGAGAGAGGTAGGGGAATGGTTGGTAGGTGAAGCAGTCAGAACACACACAACATTTGTTAATTAAGTTCAATGTCTCATGTGTGCGTGGTTTGTGGTGCTTCAAAGCAATTACAGTTGTGCCATCAAAGGTCACTGATTACAGATCATCATAATAGATAAAATAATAATGAAAAGATTGAAATATTTTGAGAATTACAAAAATGTGACACTGAGACACAAAGTGAGCACATGGTATTGGAAAAATCATGCTGATTGATGTGTTCTGCTCAAGGTTGCCACAAACCTTGCATTTGTAAAAAAGCACAGTATCTGTGAGGTGCAGTAAAGTGAAGCACAATAAAATGAGGTGTGCTTGTACTCTGGCCCTTTCTGTATATTGTTTCTTACAAACAAAATATAAGTAAAGTATTGCTAGTGGCATATCGATAACAGTCAACCGGGCATCTAATAAAGAGGAGTTAGGAAAACTTTAAAATTACATAAAAAGAACTTTAAAAAGTCACAATAATATGACTTGGGCCAGTGAATTCTGGGCTGAATATCAATATTGAAGGCATTATTGTAGTGTGGCAAAGTAATGTTCATAAGAATGGCTGGCCAGCAAAGTAAAGATTGCACTAATTTTATACCAAATGTACTTCTTTATATATCAAATATACATCTTCTGTTTAAGAAGATGTCAGGCTTATGTAGTGCATTTGATATAAAACTCACCAATTTAAGGTCTGGAGACTTAAAAATACACTCCAGGCTAAATGCAGTGGCTCACACCTGTAATCTCAGAATTTTGGGAGGCTGAAGTGAGAGGATTGCTTGAGCCCAGGAGTTTGAAACCAGCCTGGGCAACATAATGAGACATTGTCACCACAGAAAATAAAAAAGTAAGCTGGGTGTGGTGGCTTGTGCTTATAGTCTGAGCTACTTAAGAGGCTGAGGTGGGAGGATTATTCAAGCCAGGAGGTGGAGGCTGCAGTGAGCTGTGATTGTGTAACTGCATTCCAGTCTGAGCAACAGAGTGAGATCCTGTCTCAAAAAAGGAAAACCAACTAAACAAAAACTTTAATTTTCTAAACATTTAAATGTATTGACTCTTTTCCTGATGCTATTATATATTAGCATATATGTTATCACCATTATATGTGCTGTTTCAGTTATGGAATCTTTCATTACCAGAGATGCAGTCTGAATGATGTCTTGTTGAATTTGTCATTTGTCATTTCCCAATTGCAAGTGTGTAAATTACTTATCAAAGATCTTTCTGTTAAATGAGAAGAACAAAGATTTCTTGATTTGTAGTAAGCTGTGTTTTTAATAATTTCTGGAAAAGGAAAGAAAGCATTTTTTAGAGAAGAATTTGTTAAAATTTTAAGCCCCTCAATGGCATCCATTAGTATAATTAAAGACATTGTAGTGACAGGCTAATCTATGCTGTAAGTGATAAGAAACAAGTGCTTCTAGAAACAAAAAGATTGTGTTTTTCTAAATTTTTAAGTATTTATGGGTTAATTTCTAGGGTGGTATAGTTCAAACAGCTTTCTTGTGCTAAGATGACAATGATTGAAAATTCAGCTTCCTGGAATACATTTTTTTTTAACTGAAAACTTCTCAGTACAGTACAGTGTTTGTTATTCTATGTGACAGGATACCCAGAGTTATATTGACGAATGTCCTGGGAACGGAGTTAGGAAGAAAATACATAAGGACCCCACCTGTAACCGAGGGAAGTTTGAGTGATACAGACAACTTGCAATCAGAGCAACTTTCTTCATCATCTGATGGCAGCCTAGAATCTTATCAAAGTCTAAACCCTCACAAGAGCTGTTATTTATCTGAAAGGTATGTTTAGTGATAACTTTACTCAAAATAATTATATTTATTTTGATATATCCTTCCCTGTTCTTTTTCACAGATACATTATTGCTAAATGTGAGGTACATGTGCTCTGATAGTTGGTATTATTTTTCTCCCATGGTGGTTGGAATGGCTATTGGAACCAACAGCCCATGGCTAATAATGTGTTTCAGAAGCACTGGTCACCATACTTGTGTTTTGGAAAAATGAATACAGACACTTAATGAAAATCTGGTAACCTATTTCAGTATCCCAGTTTGTCTGGTGTCATTGAAATCCATTCCTCTGACATTAGTGTATTCCCTTCTCTTTTTCTGTTCTATTTGTCCATCTATCCATCTACCCATTCAGTCTTGTCTGTTATTTTATTTTTTTTAAATTTTTTTGAGGTGGAGTCTCGTTCTGTCACCCAGGCTGAAGTGCAGTGGCGCGATCTCAGCTCACTGCAACCTCTGCCTCCCGGGTTCAAGCGATTGTCCTACCTCAGCCTCCCAGGTAGCTGGGACGACAGGCACGTGCCACCATGCCCAGCTAATTTTTTGTATTTTTTTAGTAGAGACAGGGTTTCACCATGTTAGCCAGGATGGTCTCGATCTCCTGACCTCGTGATCTGCCTGCTTCGGGCTCCCAAAGTGCTGGGATTACAGGCATGAGCCACTACACCCGGCCTTGTCCGTTATTTTTATATTCAGACTCTAGAATTTTAACTAGTACTCAGTGCTCAGTAAATATTTTTTGAATGAATGACTGAACACATTCCTTAAAAAATGGTCTGAGATTTTCCATTAACAAATGGAAAAGCTGAATTCCATTGACAAACGTAGCTTGTTGTGCCAATAAGAGAAATGCAGATCTTAAGTTGCCTTTGTTTTAAGCTCTAGGAGAGGATTGTGTGTGGACTGGAAATAAGAAAACATCTGTGGCACAAAGCTAGGGATGGTCAGTTAGTAAATTCTCTTAGATTTATAAACTTCCATTTGCCACAAGCTTCTGAAGCTTCTCTTTTTATTTTCTGTGTTCAGCCTGTAGGATACTTTTTATATAAATGAAAAGTTGATTATCTTAATGTTTTCCCCCCGAACTATCCAAAGCTAACTTCTGGTTTGTATTTCTATTGTAAATCTAATTACATTAAATAGTACTTATAGTTGCCTTTTTAAAGATCTGCAACAAATTTTATTATTTTAAACTCTTTATTTTCTATGAATTCTTGAATTTTTCTTCTTTTGGAAAATATTTTTTATTTTCACCTAGGTTCTACTTAGTGAATTAGTAATGACAATTTTAACCTTATACTTTATTAGGTCTCTAAGTTTTCCTCCCAAAATGAGAATTTCAGTGGCATTATTCAGTTACTAAATTTAATGTGTAATTGGGGAAATTAGTAATGTATCTATCAAGTGGCTCATGCCTATAATCCTAGCCCTTTGGGAGGCTGAGGCAGGAGGATCACTTGAGGCCAGGAGTTCAAGACCAGCCTAGGCAGGATAGTGAGATCTTGTTTCTGCTAAAAATGAAAAAAATGAGCCAGGTGTGATGGTGCATACTTGTAGTCTCAGCTACTTGGGAGGCTGAGGTGGGAGGATCGCTTGAGCCCAGGAGTTCAAGATTGCAGTGAGCTGTGATTGCCACTACATTCTAGCCTGGGTGACAGGGCAAGACCCTATCTCAAAAACAACAGCAGCCAGGCACAGTGGCTTACGCCTGTAATCCCAGCACTTTGGGAGGTGAAGGGGGGGTGAATCACCTGAGGTCAGGAGTTCGAGACCAGCCTGACCAACATGGTGAAACCTTGTCTCCACTGAAAATACAAAATTAGCTGAGTGTGGTGGCAGGGACCTGTAATCCTTGCCTCCACCTGGGAGGCGGAGGTTGCAGTGAGCTGAGACCTCCCCATTGCACTCCAGCCTGGGCAACGAATGAAATTTTGTCTCAAAAAATACACAAAAAACCAACAACAACAACAACAACAACAACAACAACAAAAGTATCTATCCACGCTGCAGTATAGCTGTTTGTTTCCACCTCCTCTGCTATACCATGAACTCCTCGAGGAGAAGAGGTATTGTGTCTTATTTGCATATACTTAGTACTTAGCTCAATGTATACTAAATTTTTTGCACTTGAGTTAATGCTTATGTCATTTAATGTAAGCTTCAGTTTTCTGAGTTGTGAAAAGAGAAGTAATTTTGAATGCCCTATCTACCTCACAAAAATGTTCTTTTCCTTTTCTTTTAAATCTCACTTCTGATAATTCTTTGTGCCCATAAAATATTATAAATAAAATAAATGAAAATATTATTGAAGGTACTTTCTGTTGGAGATGAAGTTGTGATGATTGAGCTTTAAGTCAAATGATTAGAAAAAAAAAAAGAAAGATTAAAAGAAAACTCAAGATGTACCATTGCCATGGAACTCAGATGACGTCAGTGCACATTTATGCTGTAAAAGTCACACTTTTGAAGATTGTATGAAACAATCAAATTGTAATCTGTACACTTCTGCCTTAATGCCATTCTGGGGCTAAGGTTTAATAATATTAATAGGTATAATATTTCCGATCATTCCCCAAAACTATTCAGTGGGAACACTAGCTGTCCTTTAAATCCTTTCTAAATAGATGTGAAATTTCCAGGTGGTTTTGATGTGGACTTTGAAATTTCATTCTCTTGGTGACAATTTTATTTGATTCGTGTATTTGGAATAAGCATAAACTTTGGACCCAGACATCTGGATTAAGATATTAGCTATACTGCTAATACACTGACTTACCTTGGGCAAGTTTCTTACCCTGTCTTTAAAACAGGGATAATAATACACACCTTATTGAGTTAGTGTGCAGATTTAACGAGATGATCCATGTAAAGTCCCAAGTATAATGCCAGGAAGTTAGTAGGTGATTATTAAAAGTTAGTCATTATTTTTGTGTCTCTCTTATTGGTACTGATATCAAAAGTACTATTAAAGGATATTACTATAGTTGATGTTACTGAAATATTATACAATGAGGGTGCCAACATGTGTTCCTGAGTCCACTGTTGTCATCACCATTGCTGCCAAAGCAATTGTTACAGCTTTGTTAGCCTCCCCATTTAGTTTAATAAATACTGAACTCCTTAAACCAAGCTTTAGTTCTTTCTTCCCTTAAGGTGAATTTGTTAATCTTAACCCTAAGATCATATGGAATTAAAAAAGAGCCCAAATAGCTAAAGCAGTCCTAAGTGAAAAGAATAAAACTGGAGGCATTACACTACCTGACTTCAAAATATATTACAAGACTATAGTAACCAAAACAGCATGGTATAAAAACAGACCCATAGACCAATGGAACAGAACAGAGAACCTATAAATAAATCCATGTATTTACAGCCAGCTGATTTTCATCAAAAGGTACCAAGAACATACACTGGGGAAAGGACACCCTCTTCAGTAGTGATCCTGGGAAAATATGCAGAAGAGTGAAACTAGACCCCTATATCTCACCACATATAAAAATCAACCCAAGATGGATTAAATACTTTAAATGTAAGACCTGAAACTATAAAACTACTGGAAGAAAACATAGGGGACACGCTTCTGGACATTGGTCTAGGCAAAGATTTTATGACTAAGACCTCAAAAGCACAGGCAACAACAAAAAACACATAAATGAGACTATATTAAGCCGAATGGCTTCTGCACAGCTAAAGAGCCAACCCATCAACAGAGTAAAGAGACAACTTCCATAATGGGAGAAAATGTTTGTAAACTATTCATCCAAGAAGGGACTGATACCCAGAATATATGAGGAATCCAAACAACTCAACAGTAAAAATAAACAAATAATCCCACTAAAAAGTGTGCAAGTGACATAAAAAGACGTTTCTCAAAAGAAGACATACAAATGGCAAACAGGTATGTGAACAGTGCTCAGCATTGCTAATTATAAGGGAAAAGCAAATCAGAACTGCAATGAGATATCATCTTACCTCAGCTAGAATGGCCGTTAGAAAGACAAAGAATAGCAGATGCTGGCAAGGATGTGGAAAAAAGGAAACTCATACACTCTTGGTGGGAATGTAAATTGGTGTAACTATTATCGAAAGCAGTATAGAGATTTCTCTGAAAACTGAAATAGATTAAAAAAATAGAAACAAAAACAAACAACCCCCCCCAAATTTAAAAAAGAAACATAAAAATAGAACTGCTGTACAATCCAGTAGTCCTGCCACTGGTATTTATCTAAAGGAAAGGAAGTCAATATACCGAAAAAATACATGCACCTACCATGTTTTTTTTTTTTTTTGCAGTACATTCACCATAGCAAATATACAGAATCAACCTAAGTGTCCATCAGTGGATAATGAAAATATGGTGTCTGTATACACAATGGAATACCATTCAGCCATAAAAAAGAATGAAATCCTGTCATATGCAGCAACATGGATGGAACTGGAGGTCATTACATGAAATAAGACAGGCACAGAAAGATAAAGATTGGATGTTCTCTCTTACATGTGAGAACTTAAATAAGTTGATCTCATAGAGGCAGAGAGTAGAATTACAAGCCCTAGAGGCTGGGAAGTGTATGTGTGGTTGGGGGCAATGGAGAGAATTTGGTTAATGGCTACTATATAGTTAGATAGAAATAATATGTTTTAATACTCAGTAGCAGAGTAGGGTGACTGTAGTGCATTGTATATTTCAAAATAGCTAGAAGAGAGGAATTGAAATGTTCCCAACACATGGAAATGATAAATACTTGAGGTGATGGATACCCCATATAATTTGACTTGATCATTACACATTCTGTGCATGTACCAAATACCACATGTACCCATGGGAATGAGTTGTTATAAACCTGTTTGTCCTGTTTAGTCTTTTTGCACACTCCTGCTTCCTCTTACACTTTTCTACCATGCTATGAAGAACAGGAAGCCCTCACTAGAAGCTGCCAAATGTAGCCACCCAGTCTTGAACTTTTCAGCTTGATTAGCTGTGAGCTAAATAAATTTCTGTTCATTATATTGTATTACCTGGTCTCAGGTGTTCAGTTACAGCAATACGAAACAGACTAAGACATTTATATTTCCCTAATTAGTGAAGTTGAGCATTTTTTCATATGTCTGTTGGGCATTTGTATATCTTCTTTTAATAAATGTCTATTCATTCTGTTAAACATTTTTAAAATTGGATTATTTGTTTGCTTTTTATAGAGTTGAGTTTCCTTACATATTTTAGATATGTATGTATCCCTAGTGAGATGTATGATTTGTGACTGTCTCCCAATCTATAGGTTGTCTTTCCACTCTGAAAATGATTTCATTGGTTGTACAGAAGCTTTTAATTTTGATGTAATCCTTTTTGTCTGTTTTTTTGCTTTTGTTCCCTGTGCTTTTTGGGTGAGATCTAAAAAATCATTGCTCAGACCAATGTCATATAGTTATTCCCGTTTTCTTTTGGAAATTTTACATTTTCAGGTCTTATGGTTAAATTTTTAACCCATTTTGAGTAGATTTTTGTATATGGTGAAAATAGGGGTATAGTTTCATTCTTCTGCATATGGATATCTAGTTTTCCCAGCAACATTTATTGAAGAGGGTATCCTTTTGTAGTAAATGTTCTTGGTGCCTTTGTTGAAAGTCAATTGGCTCTAAATATGGGGATTTATTTCTAGGTTTTCTGTTCTGTTCCATTGGTCTGTGTATTTGTTTTTTAAAGAGATGGAGTCTTGCTTTGTCATCCAGACTGTAGTGCAGTCCACAATCATAGTTCACTGTATCCTTGAACTCCTGACTTCAAGCAATCCTCCCTCCTCAGCCTCTTGAATAGCTGGGACTACAGATGTGTACCACCACACCCAACTGTTTTTATACCAATATCATGCTGTTTTGGTTACTATAGCTTTGTAATATATTTTGAAGTCAGGTAGTGTGGTGCCTTCGGCATTGTTCTTTTTGCTCAGTATTGCTTTGGTTATTTGGTATCTTTTGTGGTTCCATATGACTTTTTGGATTGGGTTTTCTACTTCTAGGAAGAATATCATTGGCATTTTGATTGGGATTGCATTTTATTTGTAGATTCTTTTGGGAAGTATGGTCATTTTAACACTATTAGTTCTAATCCATGAGCTTGGGATATCTTTCCATTTGTTTATGTCCTCTTTAATTTCTTTCATTGGTGTTTTGTAATTTCCAATTTAGAGATCTTTCAACTCTTTGGTTAAATTTATTCATAGGTATTTTATTCCATAGCTATTCTAAGTGGAATTACTTTATTTTTTTCCCAGCTAGTTCATTGTTGGTATATGCTACTGATTTTTCTATGTTGATTCAGTGTCCTCAATTTTAATGAATTTATTAGTTATAAGAGTTTTTGGATGGAGTCTTTAGGTTTTTCTATATGTATGGTCATGTCATCTGGAAAGAGGGATAATTTGACTACCTCTTTTCTAATTTGGATGCCCTCTATTTCTTTCTCTTACCTAATTGCTCTGGATAGGACTTCTAGGACTGTGTTGAATAAGAGTGGTGAAGGTGGGCATCTTTGTCTTGTTCCAGTTCTTTGAGGAAAGGCTTCCAGATTTTATTCAATTAGTATAATTTGGCTGTAGATTTGTCATATAGGGCCTTAATCATGTTTCAGTATGTTACTTCTGTGCCTATTTTTTGAGAGTTTTTATCATGAGGGGATATTGAATATTATCAAATGCTTTTTCTGCATCTACTGCGGTGATCACATGGTTTTTGCCCTTCATTCTAATATGAGGTACCACATTTATTGATTTGTGCGTGTTGAACCATCCTTGCATCCCTGAGATAAATCTCACTTGATCATGGTGCATTATCTTTTTGATGTGTGGTTGGATTCTGTTTGCTAGTATTCTGTTGAGGATTTTTGCATCTATGTTGCTCATATTGGCCTGAACTTTTTTTTCTCATGTCCTTGTGTAGTTTTGTTATCAGTGTAGTGCTGGCCTTGTAGAATGAGTTAGATAAAGTTTCCTCCTCTTAAGTTGTTTGGAATGGTTTGAGAAGAATTGGTGTTAGTTCCTCTTTATAAGATTGATAGAATTCAGCAATAAAACCGTCCAGTCCTGGGCTTTTCTTTGTTGGTAGACCTTTTATTACTGCTTTGATCTTGTTGCCTGTTACTGGTATGTTCAGGTTTTCTCTTTCTTCCTGATTTAATCTTGTAGGTTGTATGTCTCCAGGAATTTTTCAGTTTCCTTGAGATTTTCCAATTTGCTGACATACACTTGTTCATAATACCCTCTAATTATTGTTTGTATTTCTGTGGTATCAGTTTTAATGCCTCCTTTTGTTGTTGTTGTTTTCTGATTGTATTTATTTTGGTGTCTTTTTTTTTTTTTTTTTTAATCTTGGTTGGTATAGCCAGTGATTTTTGTTTGTCTTTAAAACACAATTTTTCATTATGTTGATCCTTTTAATTTTTCTTCCTCTATTTCATTTAATTCTTCTATGACTTTATTATCTTTTTGTTTCTACTAATTTTGGGTTTAGTTTGTTATTGCTTTTCTAGTTTTTTGAGATGCATCATTTGGTTGTTTATTTGAAATCTTTCTACTTTTTGATTTAGGTGTTTACTGCTATAAATTTCCGTCTTAGTACTGCTTTTGCTGGATCCCATATGTTATGGTATGCTGTATTTCTGTGTTTTTGTTTGTTTTAATACTTGTTAAATTTCTTTTTTATGTTTTTTCCCCTTGATCCGGTGGTTCTTCAGGAGCATGTTGTTTAAGTTCCATGTACAGTTTCTAAAGTTTCTTTGTTACTGATTTCTAGGTTTATTCCATTGCAGTCTGAGAAGATAGTTGATATGATATTGATTTTTAAAAAGGTATTGAGATTTGTTTTGTGTCTTAACATATGGTCTATCCTGGAGAATGCTCCATATGCTGATGAGAAGAATGTGTATTCTCCAGCTATGGATGAAGTGTTTTGTAAATGTCTGTTAGGCCCATTTGATCAATAGTGTAGATTAAGTCCGATGCTTTTTTGTTCAATTTCTGTCTTGATGATCTGTCCACTGTTGAGAGTAGGGGGTTGAAATCCCCCATTATTTTTGTATTGGAGTCTGTCTCTTCTTTTAGATCTGATAATATTTGCTTTATATTTCTGTGTTTTCTGATATTAAGTGCATGTATATTTGGAATTATATCCTCTTTGTCAGTTTATCCCTTTATCATTATATAATGATGTTGTCTCTTTTTATAGTTTTTGACTTAAAGTCTACAAATGGAAACCAAAAGCATGATTTAAAATCTGCAAATGGAAACTGAAAGCAGACTTAAAGTTTGATGTATGCATAGCTACTCTTGCATGCTTTTGGTTTCCATTTGTGTGGAAATTTTTTTTTTCGGTCAATGTATATGTTTACAGGTGATGTGAGTAGGGAGCATACAGTTGGGTCATATATCAGTTGGGTCATTTAAAAAATGGATTCTTTCTGATTTTTTTTTTTTTTTTTTTGAGACAGAATCTCTCTCTGTTGCCTAGGCTAGAGTGCAGTGGCACAATCTTGACTCACTGCAGCCTCCGCCTCCCAGGTTCAAGCAGTTCTTCTGTCTCAACCTCCCAAGTAGCTGGGACTACAGGTGCCCACCACCACACCTGGCTAATTTTTGTATTTTTAGTAGAGATGGTATTTCACCATATTGGTCAGGCTCTTCTCTAACTCCTGACCTCAGGTGATCCACCCACCTCAGCCTCCCAAAGTGCTGAGATTACAGGCATGAGCCACTGTGCCCGGCTCATATATTTCAAGTTGGGAATTTAATTCTTTTACATTCAGGCTATTATTAATAAATGAGTACTTAACTCCTGCATTTTGTAAATTGTTTTCTAGGTGTTTTGTATATCCTTTTTTTCTTTCTTCCACTTTTATCATTTATCACTTCAGTTTGGTGGTTTTCTGTAGTGACAGTGTTCAGCTCCTTTGTCATTTTCATTTGTGTATCTGTTCAACAGTTTTGTATTTTTGGGTATGTTCATTATTTTAGATAGTGTCGTTTTGCTTCTGGGTGTAGGATTCTCTTAAGCATTTAACGTAAGTAGGGCCTGTCTAGTGGTGAAGAGTTCCCTCAGCTTTTGCTTGTCTGGGAAAAACTCTTACTGATTTATGAAGGATAACTTTGCTAGGTATGGTATCCTTGGCTGGCAGTTTTTTTTTTTTTTCTTTTAGTACTTTGAATATATCATCTCATTCTCTTCTGGCCTGCATGTTTTCTGTGGAGAAATCTGCTCTTTGTTTGATGGAGATTCTCTTTTAAGTGTCTAGACAGGTTTCTTTTGCTGTTCTTAGAATTTTCTTGTTGTCTCTGACTTGGTAGTTTGACCATGATGTGCTGTGGAGAAGACCTTTTTGTATTGTATCTATTTGAGGATCTCTGTATTTCCTGTGTCTGTATGTCTAAATCTCTTGCTAGGTTTGAAGGCTGAGTTAGGAGGATTGCTTGAGCCCAGGAGTTCAAGGCTGCGGTGAGCTAGGGATGCACCACTCTAGAGTGCTAGACTCCAAGCAAGCTGGCCTTAGATACCTGTGGTGGTGGTGGCAGGCTGGATGTGTTGGTCCTTGGACCCCCAGGCTTCTAACAGTTGTGCTGGTGGTGGCAGGTCCTGGTGGGCCAGTTCTTGGGCCTTCAGGTGGGCTTGCTCAGGTGTCATGGTGGCAGTGGTGGTTCATAGACTTTTGTGATATGTGAGTGGCGCTGGTGATGGTAGTAGGTGTGACTGGTCAATCCTTATTCCTTAAGCACTGCACAAGTGGGTGCCTGTGGTGGCTGGGCTAGCCAGTCCCCGAACTTCCAGGAGGCATATGCAGGAACTGCCAGCAGGCTGGGTGGGCCTATCCCTAGGCTCCCATACACTGCATGTCAGGTAGGCTTGTACTTAGTCCCCCAGAAGCCATGTGCAGGAGCCATCGGTGGTGTGCTCCCTAGTCGATCCCTAGTCCCCCTGACAATACATGTGCTCATTGGCAGTGATGGCAGTGGGTAAGATGGACTTGTCCTCTAGCCCCCCAGATGGTGTGTGCAGATGGTTACAGATGGGGCAGGTTGATTTTCAGGCTCCCAGAAAAAATATGGGGGTAATGACTTATGCGGTGGCTGGCAGGAAGTGCCTGTCCTCATGCTCCCTGATGGAGTGCACAGGCAGTGGCTGTGGCAACCCGGGTGTGTCATTTCCCAGACCTCTGGATGGCACACTGTGGTGCTGGCAGTGGTGGTCATGATGGCTGTTTGGGCACCAGCAGTGGTGGGCAGGGAAGGCTAATCCCCAGCTCCAAGAATGATGTATGTGGGTGCCGCCAGCAGAAGTTGTGAGGGGGCAGATTTCTAGTCAGGCTTCCCAGTGGTGTGTGCAAGGCTCTGGCCATAATGGGTGGGTTGGGTTAATCCTTAGACAGGTTGACGGTGCACTTGGGTACCAGCAGTGGTATTGGTGGGTGGGGTAGGTCTGTTTTCAAGCCCCAGAATGGCTCATGCTGGCTGTGATGTTGGCGGGTGGCATAGGCCTATTGTCAGGCCTCTCAATGGTATGTGCTGGTACTGGTGGTAGTTAGTGTGGTGGGTTGATTTTTTTTTATCACTGGACAGCATATTCATGTGCTGACGGTGGCAGTGAGCAGGGCTGACCTACTCTTATGCTCTCTGATTGTGTATGTGGGCACTGGCTGCATTGGGTAGGGCTGGTTGCTTCCCAGGTCCCTGAACCATGCACTCAGGCCCTGGTGATGGTGGCAATGGTTAGGGAAGGCATGTACTCAGTCCCCTGTATGGTGCACATGGGTGCCAGCAACAGCAGTTGCTAGGGTCCATTGATTCCCAGGCTCCCAGATGATGTACTTGGGTGCCAGCATTGGTGGTGATGGCAGGGCTTGCCCATTTTTATGCCCCTGTGTGGCATATGCTAGTGCCTGCAGCAGGTAGGAGACACTTATTCTGGGGGCCTGGGATGTCAGCTGGGAAGGCTGGTCCCCAGACCCTCTGAAGATGTGTGCAGATGTTGTAGCAGCTCTGTCCCTGGAGGGAGCTGGGTTGCTGTTAGTGCCTAGGCAGGCACCTCTTAGGCTCTGGGAGAACATGGTTTGACTCCTTTTGTCCTGGGGGCAGCCTTCCTGGTGCATTGCACTACTTGTTTTCTGGCATGCAGGATACTGCCTGGGCTAGAGTGCCGGGAATCTGGCCACACTACTGGTGGTCCAGCCAACCTTGCAATGCTGCAGCCTTCTGGGTGGATTTGGGGAATGTCAGCAGGCCTTCAGGGATGTGGAAATAGAGGGACTCTTGGGCCTCAGGGCATGACATAGTCTGTTGGTAGCTAGGCTCTCAAAATGGTGCTGTGTTGCAGCTGCTTAAGTCTCAGGGATATGTGGGATGCAGAATGATCTCTCCCTGTTGAACAGTGCAGTTGTGTGGACTCCAGGCAGCCCCCATATTAGTCTCAGATCCTGCCAGGGCCAAGAGGCTCTCCTTTACCTCGGATTGCAAGAGTCTTCAGTGGAACATGAACTTCTGGAGATTTTTTGCTTACCTTTTCCCCACAGCAAGGAGTCTGTCCTGGCTCTGAGTGCATCTTAGCCAAGCCAGTTGCTTCATTTCCCTCTTTTTCTGTGCCTCATAGATTCCCTGTCAGTTCTCTGCTGAATTACAGTGTTATTTTTAGGAGCTCTATTTGATAGGTGGTTATTTAACAGTTGTTTTGGTCCTTAGTTGTGGAGGAGTTAAGTGCCAGATACCTGTAGTCGGTCTCTTGAAGCCCCCTTATTAATTTTTTTATCCATGTATTCTTGTAGTTCACCGAAGTTCTTTAAGAGGATTGTTCTGTATTTCCTATCTGTCCTTTCACAGATCTTTCTTCAAGGTCCTGTTGTTAGGGCCTTTGCTCATTTTATTTTGGAGGTGTCATGATATCCTGATTTTTCTGATTCTTGTTTCCTTGTGTTGTTGTCTGCCCATTTGAGGAGAGCCAGCTTTTTTAGTTTTTACAGTTTTGGCAGAGGTGGACCTTCACCATTTAGTCTGGCCTATAATTCTGGATGTGTCAGCTGGTAATGATCCTTGGTAGGCAGAGTTTGCTGTTGGGTTCTCTAGCCGCTGCCTTTGCTCGGAGTTTGGGTAGGTCAACTGACTGGGCTTTGCTATCGACTGAGACCACGGGAGGAGCTCTGCAATTCATTTGAGCTCTGGATGGTAGTGCAATTGTCTTAGATGGAGAGGGTCACATGATGTATTCTCTGGCTGTGTGATTCTGCTATTTGAGTTCAGCAGTTGGATGGAGTTGCACGAGAGGCCCTAAGTTTAGGTGGAGTTGCCCATTGGATGGATAGGACCAGCTGCTTTGCTAAGTAAAAATGCATGGTTGACATTAGACTCTGCCTGTGTGGGGCCTTGGTGTGGGCTTTGAAGCTGGACTGAGCACTGTTAAATCTCTTAAACGTGGCAGATTTAGCCCCTGCCTTTTGCCAAAATCTGCTGTGGCGGTCATCCTTGTCCTTGGGTGGGGTCTGAGGGTGCACTTTGAGGTTATGGGGAGTGTTCACTTCATTTACTTATGTGTAATTCCTCATGAGAAGACATTCAAGGTATTTTTTTTCTCTATATGTCAATGCTTCAGTAAGTGGCATATATATATATATATATATAAATATATATATACACACACACACGCAAACACACACATCTTCATATATTTATTCTAGTAAACCCTTTCAGTTTGATTCTGTTATACTCTAACAAGAATTAGGTGTTATGATCAAGCATTTTTTTGATAAACTGTAGGCAAAAATATATAATTGTTTTCATTAAATTGTCTTCATTTCATTCATCTTTCATTTTTTGTATTAGGCCATTCTTGCCCTGCTGTTAATGAATACCCAATACTGGGTAATATATAACAAACGAGGTTTAATAGGCTCACAGTTGTACAAACTGTACAGGAAGCACAGCAGCATCTGCTTCTGGGGAGACCTCAGGAAGCTTACAATCTTGGTGGTGTCACAGGATCCTTGTGGTGTTGCTTCACCAGCTGGTGACATCTTTGCCTGAGTTTTGCTTGGGTCTGGTGGGCTTGTTCTGCCCCCTTGGTCTGGCAGGCTGTGCTTGGTTCCCACTACTGGCGCAGATCCCATACCTGCCAAGTGCGAGCCAGGTGCTGAGTGGCGAGGGGTGTGTGAGCGAGTGAGTGCTGGGTCTGGCCACTGTGCATAGCCAGACATGTCAGCTGTGGCGGGTCGGGCAGCTTCAGGTGCTGGTATGGGCGGTGGCTTCCCACGAGACTGCAGCTGGACCAGTCGTACTGCAAGTGGCTTCCATTGCTGCCACTGGGGAATGAGGTCGTGCCCGGAAGCTTGGAGACACCAGGAACTGCAGAGCCCCAAAGAGGGTGTCACAGCCCTGGCTAGGGGAACTCCTAGGTCTGGGCTCCCTGAAGGGCCGCAGCTTCTCCTTCTGTCTTCTCTTTTTCTAGTCTCCCGCAACGTGGCAAGCGAGGGACGTGTTTTAGCCCTGTTTGTATTATAGCTGTTCCAGTCCTGCCACTCGGCAGATCCTGAATTCTTGTCCTTTGTCCAGGAAGAATTAGGTATGTGGACAACTGAAGGGTGAGTGAGGCAAAGAGATGCTTTATTGAGTGACAGTACAGCTCTCAGCATGCCCGAAATGGATAGTCCTATCCACAGGCAGGTCATCCCGTTAAGTGTACAGCTCTCAGCTGAGAGGGGACTCACAGTGGCTAGTTCCTCTCTGCAGGCAGATAGTCCTGATGTCTGCCCGGGTCTGGCTGAGTCCTGGGGGTTTTATGGGCTTCGTAGGGGAGGCAGTGCATGCTGATTTGTCCATAGGCAGCCCTGGGTCAGCCTGGAGAAAGCACCATAAGTTGTTACTCTGGTCCTCAGAACTGGGAGCCTGGGCCTCAGGCTTCAGGCTGTCCCAGACCTGAAGGAGGGGCTTCACTGGGGACACTCCCCTTTCTGCCCAGGAACTAGTCTGCCTCCCACTGCCATGCAACCTGCTATCCCCGGTGCCCAGGAAGTTCATGCTGAGGGGTGCCTGCAGGCCCACGCTGAGCTGCCCTCAGCATCCCCTTCCCTCCTGTGCTCGTTGGCACCCAAAGACTAGAGGGGGCTGAAGTGGCAGAGGGCTGGTGTGTACCTGAGCATGTGTACTCCTGTCCATGTTGTGACAGTGCCTAGGCTTGGCCTCAACTTTGTTCCAAAATTGGAGTGGGCACTGAGAGTGGAGAGGCTGGGCAGTGGGAGCAGATACTTACGAGCCTGCAGGGATGTGGGGGCCTTCCTGGGCTCCTTAGAGTGCAGGAATGCCCAGGTTTGCAGCTGTGGCTGTGCGGCTGCAGCAGTGCTGGGGAAGGCAGGGCTCCTGCCCTTCCAACTTGGAAGGGTGAGGGACTTCTGCCTGTTCCCAGCTCCCACCAGCTCTGTGGAGTTTGTAGTCCCGGCTGTGCCTTCCCCACTGCAGCCGGCCTCTTTGCAGCAGCTGCTCCAGATGGGCTGCTGCTGCTGCCATCAGTGAAAAGCAAAGGGGGAGCAGGCACATCACATGGTGAAAGCAGGAGCAAGAGAAACGGGGAGGTGCGGGGAGGGTGCTACACATTCTTAAACAACCAGATGTAGCAAGAACTCACTCACTATCATGAAGACAGCACCAAGCAGTGAAGGATCTGCTCCCATGACCTGAACACCTCTCACCAGGCCTCACCTCCAGCATTGGGGATATAATTCACCATGAGATTTGGTCAGGGACAGTTATCCACACTATATCATTTTTAGTGAATATATTTTTAAAAATTTCTTATATGAGTTTTCTGTTGGTATTTGTCCTTATTAGGGTGCTCATCTCTTTCTCATTCGTTTTAAAAACTCATTAAAGGTATTGACTCTTTGTAGTATGTGTTGTAAATTTTTTTTCAAGTTTGCTATATACTACACTTTCTTTATAGTATCTTCTTTGATATAGAAGACTTTTAGTTTATTTTGCAAAATATGTTAGTGTTTAACTCTTGTGTTTTGGCTTATCCTTGGGAAGACCTCTTTAACCCCAAATATGGAGATAAGTCAGCCAGCTACTGTTCTCATTTGTGCTGCTTTAGATGAGCTATCAGTTCCTGAACAAGTCTGTAGATTACTTTCCTAATTGAAGTTCTGATTCTTTTTTTGCCCTTCCATTATAAATATTTATTCAGAACTCCCTTTTAGGTCAGACTGAACAGAATGTTTGAGTATTTTTAAATTTTACTTCCCATTGGGATTTTTAGACATATTTTAAAACTGCTAATGTAAAGAAGTATAATTTAATTTCCAAATAATATATACCAAATTGTATTAGAAAACAGGCTTGCGTGTGGTGACTCATACCTGTAATCTCTCAGTGCTTTGGGAGGCCAAGATAGGAGGATGGCTTGAGGTCAGGAGTTCAAGATCAGCCTGGGAAGCATAGCAAGACCCTGTCTCTACAAAAAAACTTTTGAAAAAAAAATTAGATGCAGTACTGTGTGCCTGTAGTCCTATCTACTAAGGAAGCTGAAGCTGGAAGGTCGCTTGAGCCCAGGAGTTAGAGGTTTTAATGAGCTGTGATCAAGCCGCTGCACTCCAGCATGGGTGACAGAGTGAGACCCTGTACCTAAAAATAAAAAAAGAAGAAAAATGTTTCATAAAGTTATGTTTTACAAAAGTAATAAAGGTTTTATTATAGCCAGCCACTCAGCAGAGATTGGTAATTAGCCTTGAGTGAAAGGGATCAAATTGCTATTTTAAGTTGCAAGACTCTAATACAGACTTCCAATAGAGGGAGCCCAAAGCTTTTAAATGGAAATGGAGGTTTCATTTTTATTAATGTATTACAGCTCTGTCATAGTTTCCTATATTCATGTCAGTTGATTTTCTTTTTAAGCTTTCCTTTGGTAATTTGGTGATGACAATAATCCACATAGCCACTAAAGAAGATACTCTGTTTTGAGATCATTTTCCCCTGTTAGCTTAAAATTTCTCTTCCAAATGTTTTATGTCATGCATTTTCTTCTGACTTGCAATTTGAAAAACACTGATACAAATAGTACATATATCCTAAGTTCAACTCCTTTATGCTAGGAACATTAGTCAGTTTTGAATAAAATTACTAATAATGATATTCATTTGCAAGGTGAACTCTTGAACATTTGCATTATATGGTTATCACTCTTTTCAAAATAATATTTCATTATTTATATGTAATTTATGTAAACATTTAAACTTTTTCCTAATTTTAACAATAATGCATATTTATATTAAAAATATATAGAAAAGTATAAAATTGATATTACCTATAATCCATTCCTCAATAATAAGCATTGATAATATTTTGATATGCTTTCATCTAAATATTTTTCTGGATTAAATGATTATAGTCATGAAAAATGGTGTTATTTTTATTCATTTCACACTATCCTATTTTGATATTAATCTTTACTGTAGGCCTATGAGATACATAGGAGAGCAATTAATATTTCTATTTTATAAATGTGGAAACTTTTTGAGGTTCAAACAGATTAAGTGTCAGAGGTAGAATAAAACATAGGTCTAATATCTATCAGATGCATTTAAGTTAAAAAACATAATATTAAAATAAACACCCAAATGTTCACCTTCTATTAGAAAATAGACTATTACCAGTATCACCGAAGCCTTGTTTGTTCCCCACTCTGCCCATTCTGTCCCATTCCCATGCATTCGCCTTAGAATGAACCACTTTTCTGAATTTTAGGTTTTGTATAATTGTGAACTTTAGAAAAATGATTCAGGTTACTGAACAATATGTATTCTTACATAGTAGGCATTTTTTTTCTTGCCCAACATTTTTGTGAGATTCATTCATGTTAATGCATAGAACTAGAGATCATCCAGTTTTACTTACGTATTTATTGTATTAATATTAAAAATAGATTTACCTACTTTTTATTGATGGAGTTTGGATTGTATCCAATTTTTTTGCTCTTATAAACAATGCTCCTTTGGACATTTCATTTTATATGTGTTGCCAGTAAATAATATGTATCTGAATACTTCTCTTTTTACATTCAGTCTGCATTTATTTTTAACTATAAGGCATAGTCTGTTTATATTTTATACTGTTTTTCTTTATGCTTTTTATTCAGTCTGCTTGATCTTTTTTCCTTTCTTGTATTTCTTTTTTTTTTTTTTTTGGAGATGGGTCTTGCTATGTTGCCCAGGTTGGAGTACAGTGGCTATTTACAGGCATGATTGTAGTGCACTACAGCCTTGAACTCCTGGTTTCAAGTCAGCCTTTGAAGTAGCTGTGACTATAGGTGTGCACCACTGTACCCAGCCCATTCTTGTATTTTAAAGATTAATTATGTTTTGGTTTTTTGTGTGTGTGTTGGGGGGGGTGGTATTTTTGCTTTATGTTTTAGAAGATTTAGACTCTATTTGTATCTTTAAATAGTTTTCTAGAAATTATATTTGACTGACCTAACAAAGTCCAAAGTTAATTAGTATCTGTGTTCTCATTTTGAATAATAGAGACTTTATCTATTTTAAGTACATTTACATTATTGTATAGCCATTACCACCATTCATTTTCAGAACTTTTTTCATTTTTACCAAACTGAAACTCTGTATCTGTGAAACAGTAACTCCTCATTCCTCTCTCTCCTAAACCCTGACAACCACCATTCTACTTTCTGTTTCTATGATTTGATGGCCCTAAGTACATTAAATAAATGGAATCACAGTATTTGTCCTTTTCTGACTTATCTCACTTAGCATAGTGTCTTAAAAGTTCATCTATGTTGCAGCATGTGTCAGAATGTCCTTCGTTTTTAAGACTGACTATATTCCATTTTATGTATCTACTAAATTTTGTTCTATTCATCTGTTGATCAATAGTGGAGTTGCTTCTACCTTTTGGCTATTGTGTATAATGCCATTATGAACATGGGTGTTCAATGTGTTCGTGTCTCTCCTTTAAGTTCTTTTGGGTATATATCCAGAAGTGGAAGTGCTGGATCATATGGCAATCTATTTTTAACTTTTTTGGGAAACATCATACTATTATTCATAGTGGCTGCACCATGTTACATTGCCACCAGCAATGCACAAGGGTTCTAGTTACTCCATATCTTGCCAGTACTTGTTTTCGGTTTTTTGATAATCATCCTAATGCATGTGAGGTGGCATCTCGTTGTGGTTTTGATTTTCATTTTCCTAATGAATAGTGACATTGAACATCTTTTCATGTTACTGGCCATTTATATATCTTCTTTAGAGAAATGTTTATTCAAGTACATTGCCTGCTTTTGAACTGGATTTCTTTTGGTAAGTTGTAGGATTTCTTTATATATTCTAGATACTGATCCCTTAATAGATATGGGATTTGCACATATTTCATCTCATTCTGTTGGTTGCCTTTTTACTCTGATGAAGTCTACTTAATCTGTTTCTTTAGTTGATTGTGCTTTTGTTGTCATATCCAGAAATAGTTAACAAATCTCATGTGAAAATTTTCCCCTATGTTTTCTTGCAAGAGTTTTCAAAATAGCTTTATGCCTTATGCTTAGGTCTCTGATCCATTTCATGTTAATTATTGTATATGGTATTAGGTAAGGGTTCAGATTCATTGTTTTGCATGTGGCTATTCAGTTTTTCCAGCATCATTTTTGAAAAGGCTGCGTTCCTCATTGAATGGTCTTGTACCCTTGTTAAAACTCATTTGACCATATATTTGAGGGTTTATTTCTGAGATCTCTATTCTATTTGGTTGGTTAATGTGTCTGTTTTTATATTAGTACCACACTGTTTTGATTACCATAACGTTACAGAAAGTTTTGAAATCAGAGAGTATTAATCCTGCAACTTTGTACTTTATTTATTTGTTTTTCTAGGTTGGTAGGTTTTTTCCTTCTGAACACTTAAAAGATTTCACTCCACAGTGTTCTTACTTGCATGGTTTCTGAGAAATCAGATACAGTTCTTGTCTTTGTTTTTCTATAGTTAAGGGCTTATTTTTTTCTGCATTTTATGCACAGTTTTTAAATCTTTGATTTTTTTTTTTGCAATTTAATATGATATGCCTAGGTGTTATTTTTTGGGCATTTATTCTCTGTGGTGTTCTCTGAATTTGCTAGTCTGTGATTTGGTGTCTGACATTAATTTGGGGAAATTCTCATGCATTATTGCTTTGCCTATTTCCTCTGTTTCTTTACCTCTTTCTTCTTCTTTTGATATTCCCATTATGCCTATGCTACACCTTTTGTAGTTGTCCCACATTTCTTCAATATTCTGTTACGGTTCTTTTAGTCTTTTTTTTTTTCTTTGCTTTCCTGTGTTGGAATTTTCTATTTCTATATACTCAAGTTGAGAGATTCTTTCCTTTTCCATATCCTGTCTACTAGTGAGCCCAGCCAAGGCATTATTCATTTTTTGTTACAGTGTTTCGATTTTTAGTATTTCTTTTTCATTCTTTCTTACACTTTCTCTCCACTAACATTGCCCATAAGTGCTTATATGCTGTATACTTCATCTGTTGATCATATTTGTTTTTTTATTATTTTTTCTTTTTTTTTTATTATACTTTAAGTTCTAGGGTACATGTGCACAACGTGCAGGTTTGTTACATATGTATACTTGTGCCATGTTGGTGTGCTGCACCCATTAACTCATCATTTACATTAGGTATATCTCCTAATGCTATCCCTGCCCCCCTCCCCACAATAGGACCTGGTATGTGACGTTCCCCTTCCTGTGTCCAAGTGATCTCATTGTTTTAAATTCCTAGTCTGATAATTCAACATCTCTGACATGTCTGGTTCTGGTTCTGATACTTGTCAAACTGTGTGTGTGTGTGTGTGTGTGTGTGTGTGTGTGTGTGTGTGTATTTTTTTTTTCCTTTTAGTGTGGCTTTTAATTTTCTTTCTTTTTTTTGGGTGGTTGGACATGATGTACTAGATAAAAGCAACTACTGTAAATAGACCTTTAGGAATGTGGTGGTAAGATGTGAGAGGAAGAAAAGCATTCTGCAGTCCTGTTAGGTTTCAGTCTTTTAACCCATTTATCCCTAGTTTTCCATTATTGGAATGCTACGCATGTGGAAGTTATTTATATCTTACTGCTAAAGGTTATCACCAAGCTCTGATTGCAGAAATTAAAAAAATTGCAACCTCAAGCATAAATGGGTTAATGAGCCTTTGTCCTTGGCCTGTTAACTTTACAAGTAGTGTTTCTCATTCTCTTCTGAACACTTTGGTGCAACAGCATACCTGGAATATAATGAAGTTAGGTATTTCCCTTTTCCCACGTGGAAACCTAGACGTTCTCGGAATTGTGTATTTTCCTTGCTTTCCCTCACACAGAATGCTAGACGGAGCTAGAGTTGGGTATTTTTTCTTTCCTCTGGTTGATTAGGCTCTGAAAAATAACTCATAGTTTAGGCTCTGGTGAAACAGTTTTTCTTGAGGGCAGGCCTTGTTAAGAAGAACAGAATACTCTGGCATATTTGAAAGTGTTTACTTTCCTCTGCTGAACCATGAGGGGATTTTCCTCTGATATTCACTGTGAGAACCTGATTGAACTCCTGCAGATAAAACTCACAAAAGTGTGCGACCCCCTTTATGACTAAGTCCTCTGGGATTTTTAACGCTTAGACTTGTGTACACTATACCTCAGCAATTTGTCAATTGCAGTTTAGATCTTCATACTCCAATAATAGTTCCTGGGACTGTTTCTGCTTGTGGGTTTTTGCTTTAGTAAGTTGTGATTCTCTGTATTCACCTGGCCATCTTTCTCCCATTTTGGGGGCAGCCATGCATCCTGTGACTTCACTTCTTTGTCATGTCCAGGAAGAGTTGTTGATTTTTCAGTTTTACCCGTTAGGGTAGATAACTTCCAAGCTCCTTTCATGCTGGACTGGGAACTGGAACTCCTGTGTATTGCACTTTGATGCAGTTTTGGGTTTAACTTCTCTTTTGTGTTTTGATGCTCTTAGTTTATCGTTTATTAAAAGTTTACCATGTATGTGGTTGAATCCGATCATATTTTTCTCTATAATTTCTTTACTTCCATTCTCAAGAAATTCTTCTTCCACAAGGCTAATAAATAGAGTGTTTTTCTTCTGATGGCTTAAAAAAAATCTTACATCTTTTATTCATTAGCATATGATAGTTCATTTTACCTTAGAGTATTGGATGTGATTCTGAATTCTTTTTTTCTCTGTTGCTACCCAGTTATTCCTCTACAACTGAATTTGAAAGCTTTGTTTCCCAGCTTTGTTTCAAATTCTTCTGTTTTTTCTTTTGTCAGCCATTTCTTATATACTAGTCTGTAGTACTATACTTGTTGATGTTACTCTGTAGTATGTTTTATTATGAAATTAGTAGAACCAGTTCTCCCATTCTCTTCATTTATTGTACATTTTAATACCTTTTTTTTGTATTTTAAAGATTGTAATAGAATATCAGTAACCTAAAAATTACCATTTTAACCATTTTTAAGTGTACAGTACAGTGCCATTAAGTACAGTCACATAGTTGTGCAGCCATCACCACCATTCTTTTCCAGGACGTTTTCCACCTTCCCAAACTGAAACTCTGTGTTTATTAAACTATAACTCCCCATTTTTCCCTTCTTCTAGTCCCTGGCAGTCACCATTCTGCTCTCTGCCTGTATGAATTTGACTGTTCTAAATATGTCATCATATGAGTGGAATCTCAGTATTTGTCTTTTAGTTAGTGGTTTCTTTTTTCTTAGCATAATGTCCTTGAAGTTCATCCATATTGCTGTGCAACCATTATCACAACTTTTTCATCTCAAGCAGAAACTATGTTACCATTAAATAATAATTCTCCATTCTACCCTCTCAGAATCCCCTGGTAGCCTCTAATCTACTTTCTGTCTGTGAATTTGTCTGTTTTAGTTACTTCTTTAAGTGGAATCACACAATATTTGTCCTTTTGTGTTTGGCTGAATTTACTGTGTTCAAAGTTCATGTAGCACATATCACAAGTTCATTCCTTTTTATGGGCCAATAATATTGTATGAATTCATACATTATTTATATAATAATATTGTATGAATTATTCATACAATAATTATTGTGTGAACATACCACATTTTGTTTTTCTTTTCATTTGTTGATGGACCCTAAGGTTGTTTTCACCTTTTGGCTGTTGTGAATAGTGTGCTACAGTGAACAGTGGAGTACAAGAATCTGTTCATGTCCCTGCTTTCAGTTCCTTTGGGTATATACCTAGGAGTGAGATTGCTTGATAACTTTGTGATTATGTGTTTAGCTTCTTTTTTTTTTGAGTTGGAATTTCGCTCTTGTTGCCCAGGCTGGAGTGCAGTGGTGTGATCTTGGCTCACCGCAGTCTCCGTCTCCTGGGTTCAAGTGATTCTCATGCCTCAGCCTCAGTGCGCCACCACGCCCGGCTAATTTTTGTATTATTAGTGGAGACGGGGTTTCTCCATGTTGGAAAGGCTGGTCTTGAACTCGACCTCAGGTGATCCGCCCGCCTCAGCCTCCCAAAGTGCTGGCATTACAGGTGTGAGCCACCGCACTTGGCCTGTGTTTAGCTTCTTGTGTGGTAGTTCTCTGTTTAGTTTTTTGAGGAACCACCAAACCATTCCACAGTGGCTGCGCTGTTGAACATTCCCACCAACAATGTACAAAGGTTCCAGTTTTTCTGTATTTTTGCCAATGTTTGTTAATTTTTTTTAAATGAAAAAAATTTTTTTTTTAAAAAATTACTCTGTCCTAATCTGTGTGAAATGGTATGTTGTTATTTGGGCTTGCATTTCCCTAGTGATTAGTGATGTTGAACATCTTTTCATGCTAATTGGCCATTTGTATGTCTTTGGAGAAACATCTCTTCAAATACTTTGCCCATTTTTTGATTGTTGTTTATTTTTTGTTGTTGAACTATAGGAGGTCTTTATATATTCTCAGTATTAATCCCTTAATATGTATGTGGTTTGATTTTTTTTGTGTTGAGACAGAGCCTCATTCTATTGCCCAGTCTGGAGTGCGTGGCACGATTGTCGTGCCACCTTGAACTCCTGGAATCAAGTGATTCTCCCCTCAGCTTCCTGAGTAGCTAAGACTACAGGGGCATACCATCATGCCTAGTTAATTATTAAATTTTGTGTGTGTGTGTGTGTGTGTGTGTGTGTGTGTGTGTAGGCGTTATGTTCTCCAGGCTGTTCTTGAACTTCTGGCCTCAAGCAATCCTCACTCAGCCTCTCAAGTAGCTGGGATTACAGGCGTCAACTACTGTGCCCAGCCATAAGTTTTTAATTTTAATGAATTCAAATTTATCTTTGTTGTTGACTGTGTTTTTGTTGTTATATCCAGTAAATCACTGCCAAATCTAAAGTCATAAAGATTTCCCCTATGTATTCTTCTAAGAGTTTTATAGTTTTCTGCCTTATATTTAGGTGTTTGATCCATTTTGAGTTAATTTTTGTAGATGGTATTAGATAACCATCCAACTTCTTCCTTTTGCATATGACTATCCTTTGTTCACAGCACCCTTTATTGAAAAGACTGTCCCTTCCTTATTGAATGGTTTCAGCATCCTTGTCAAAAATCTTTTGAGCATATATTTGAAAGTTTGTTACTGGGTTCTGTTTTCTGTTTCTATAGTCGATATGTCTCTATTCTAGTACCACACTATTTTAATACATTTTTATAATTTTAAAATATATTTGCTTGAGTATTAAAAAATTTCTTAGAATTTTGTCACACTGGAAAATATTTATTTTGAGCTTTTATTACATTTACTTGAATAATGTGAATGTTTATATTTCTTGTTCAGGAACTTGGGTGTTTCCAGTCCATTCATTTCCTTTTCTTATAAGAGGATGGAAGCTAACAGTGTTTGAACATTGCTATCCTTATCTTTAAACATATGACTTTCCACCATGTGTAGTTTAGAACCAGATTGCCATATTCTGCAAAAAACTGTTATTTGGATTGAGATTATATGACAGATGTGTTTGGCTTCACTGTATGTGCATTTGAATCATATGACATTACCTTTTGAAAATACTTATTCATTTTTATTTTTTGTTTCATGCCAACTACTTAATGCTTAGCATTTGGTCAAGAAAATCCTCTATTATAAAGTCTTTTTTCTACAACCATATAACTTTTAAAGTGGTTTACATGTGAAATCTTATTTTGTTTTTCAATGTTCATTGTGCTAGAAAAACGAGGACTATTATACTGTTTGCTTCTTATATCAGGGGAAACATAAGTACCTAAGCATCTTTTTAGATCGTCTTTTAGGTCACATTCTATTTTTGTTTCTAGTGCCTGTAGTGATAATTCTTTCAGGGAGAACAAATTTTTTTTGACTTCTCTTTTGGTTTTCATTTTCAGTAAACAAAACTCTATGGTATAAATTTGCTTAGATGCCCTTATTCTTCAAGAATAATTCTTGAGAGTTAAGGAGTGGAATGATTTGACTCAGTCAGAACCTCTTTGCAAGTAAAATTGGCTCACCCTTATGATTTTGATTATTTGGCCTTTTAATTTCCAATCTGAAAATAAAGAAAATTGTACCAAAGTAAATATGAAAATGAGCAGTGTAATAGCACCTATAACCCTTTCTTTAACTATGACACTACACTGGTGATGTTCGGATACTGTAGCTTTTTTTAATTTGTAAGTCATTTTTACCCTTCCAAATAATTCTCTCAAAACAAAGAAGCATTATGTGCTATTGGTCTTTATAGTGCTTGTTTTTGACTTACACTAGCTGCCTTAGATGTAAATAATTTATATATTTTTAAATTATGAAATACTTTAAATATGCACGTAAGTATAGAGAATGATATTCCAATACATATCACTCAGATTTAACCAATATAATTCCTATTTTTTTCAGATTTAAATTTGTTTTTAAAGAAATATTATAGAAAGTTGAAAACTTACTTATTTTATATTCCCTGATTCTAATACTCTCCCTCTTTAGAGTTCTCTACTATCCCCAAATAGGCTTGAATCCTTCCAGTCTAAATTTTTATATTTTGTTTCATACATATGCACTTATACATTATAGTATGTTTTGTATTTCTGAATTTTTATTAGCAATAACATTGACTGTCATTCCAAAATATGTTATTTTACCAGTACCTTAGACTTTAAATTATTTTTTCTATAGGTAAAATTTATTACCACATACTATTGAAAATTTGTTACCATACTTACTTTTGGATATATGAACCATGCTTGAAATATATTAACATTCAGCTTTGGCTTGTAATTGTTTGACTATACATAGGTTTGATTATTGAGGTACTTGTGTCCTTGGAATTTTACTTTTTAAACCTAACTTATTTGATACTGTATAGTATTACTCTTTTGCTCATTTTGCGTGTGCACAGTCCTCCAATGTTGATACCTCGTTTTTTTTTCCCCCAAAACACACATGGGGAATTTAAAAGTAGAAAAGGGAGGATAATTTATTTCTTAAATCTGAGTTCAATTTTTTTTTTTACTACCCAGCTCTTACAGTCTGCCATGTGGGACTGTGTTTCTAATCTGTTGGATTTTTAAATATATGATAGTTGGCTTCTAAATTCATTTGGGCTTTATTAGAATTGAGTATAATACAATTCTCTTTTGCAGGGGCTCACAACGAAGTAAGACAGTAGATGACAATTCTGTGAAGCAGGCTGTGCACAATAAAGAAAAACGAAGAAAGGATGATGACATTTCTCTTTTAATGTCTGATACTCAGCCTAAAGGTTTGTGAACCTTAGTAAACTGTTGGAATTTGAATTTTTGCTTATTGTATTAATTTTTGTTATAAAGAAATTATTTTATTTTACTTTGAAAGGATATGTGAAAGTAAAGGGAGATTATTTGGCAACACAAAGAAAATTGCTAAACCTTCTTATGTAGTATAGTACTCATTTCCGGATTTATTTACTGATCCCAAAAGTTAAATTTTAATATTTTTTTTCTTCTTTGGGGAGACTTGGATATAGCTATGAAGTTATGTTAATTTAGCTATTTCTAAGTGTTGTTTCCATGGATATTAATGTTACTGCTAACTGGGTTTTTATTATTAGCTTATCACTGTCTGTTCGCCTACCATGAAATACATTCTCTATTCATTAGAATTTCTCTCAACTTTAGGAGGATGCCACACAAGCCACTATTAGCAAATTTGAAGGTAAATACTTCCTAGACTTGGGCAAATTTTTTGTAGGCCTCCTTGCATATATAGGATTTATGATTTGACTTATTTTTCTTGTCTCTCTTTCAAGAATTAAAAATATTTTACTGATACTTGGAGAAAAACAATTTTACATTATTTATTTGTGAAACTAACACCTTCAGGGGTCTGTTGGATTATTGATAGCTTCAAATGTTTGTTGAGGTCTCTTGCTTGCTTGCTTGCTTTCTTGCTTTTCTCTTTTTCTTTTTCTTTTTAAGACAGGGCCTTACTCTGTCACCCAGGCTGGAGTACAGTGGCATGATCACACATGATCACAGCCCACTTCAGCCTCTGTCTCCCGGGCTCAAGTGATCCTCCCACATCAGCCTCTTGAGTGGTTGAGACTATAGTCATTCACCACCATGCCTGGCTCATTTTTTGTATTTTGCAGAGACGGGGTCTTGCCATGTTGACCAGATGGTCTCAAACTCCTGGGCTCCAGCGATCTGCCTGCCTTGGCCTCCCAAAGTGCTGGGATTATAGGCATGAACCACCACGCTTGGCCACTATTTTAGTTTTGAGTGGTTTCATAAGTTATTCATAATACAAAGAAGTATTTTAACGGCGCTATGCAGAAATCCATTGCACTTCATTTGGAGCACAGCTATTTAAAGATTCTTTTCAGTAGCCTTTCAAATAAAAATATTTTTTTAATGAAACTAGACTAATAACTTATATTTGTACAAGAAACCAGCGGAAACTCTTATAAAGGCAGTCTTTGGAGAATGTGCTGTGACTTTGTACAGACAAACTTCCAATTAGTCACTGTCAATGTATAATGAAAAGCATTTTTCTTTTAAACTGTACTTTCTTAGAAATAATTACAGTCATTTCTCTGTATCTTTGTGTTCTGCACCTGCAGATTCAACCTACCAAAGATGGAAAATATTTGGAAAAACTTCAATGATACAATAATAAAAAATATGTATAAGAACTATTTACATAACATTTATTTTGTATTGGATATTATAAGTAATCTAGAGATTATTTAAGCTATACAGGAGAATGTATATAGGTTATATGCAAATACTATACCTTTAGGGGCTTATGGATCCATGGATTTTGGTATCCTGGGTCCCTGGGACCAATCCCTTGAGGATACTGAGGGATGACTGTATTGATTACCAAGTAAAAATATAAGTAATTGTACAAGTGGGCTCATTTCAGATACTATCAAGACAAAGATTCCTACTGTACCCAGGAAAGCAGTAGTCCTCACATTGACCTGAATAAAATACTTTCTGATTTATACCCAGGAGTATTACCTTAAGGTCACAGTGGCATTTTAGACATGCATCAGGGAAAAGTACATGACAAATAAACATTTTTTAGTTTTTCAGTATCCCTGAAGGTACCACCACTGGTAGGGAAAGTGTTTCTAATAAAATTAGCTATCAGATCTTTATTAAAGCAAAGTTTACTCTCCTACATCTGATACCAGTCATTTAAAAAAAAAAACCTGTAAATTAATGGAAATTCTGAATTAAACCTTAGGTGTACCATTTTTTTCCATAGCACATTAAGTTTGCCTTGTGGAATTTGCTTTCACCAACATAATACCTTGGAAATACTTAATATTCTTTTATTTAAAGGATTTTGTCACCTTTTTAGTTTTATATGCTAGTAATATTTGCAGGTTAAATTATATATGATGCAGGTGTAATCTATTTTTACAATATTTCATTCTATATAATAAAGTTACTCATTTTTCCATGAGACAGGCTTGACCGATGTGCAAATAATAAATTCTTTAAAAGAAAATTCCTGTATAACCCAAGTTTTTCTCAAGCCCCTTTCCTTTCATGAGTCATTTTACTGTAGTATAATATTTATGTTTAGAAATTATAGTTTGATACGTTGTGTGTAGAAATTGTATTAGACCACTTTTATAGTTTACAATATTACATATAAAATTTAATGTGCTGTCCTAAATATTGTGTTGATGATTTGGAGGGAGTTTTATTTTCCTTAGGGAGTGAGTAAGGTGTTTTCTCTGGAAATTGAAAGGCTGCTATTGACCCTCTCGGAATTTTTACCCTCAATCCCATTCCAGTGCCTTCCTTTAAGTAATGTCAAAGACAGATTATCATGAATATTAGTTATTAGGAATTGTTGAAGCTACAGTAAAAGCAAGAATAGTTCGAAGAGAAGATGTGTAGTATTGAAGAACGTTCCATGAATGGAGAAGTCAGGCCAGTCAGATGAATTGAAAATTGTGAATTAAAGGCAACTGCTTTGTGACTTGCTGTGCATAAACTTGGAGTTGGTACTTGTATGACATAGATTTGGAAAGCAAAATAATTCAGGATAACTTTTAGTTAATTAGGTGGAAACTTTTGGAAGGTATTTTTGTACAGTACATGTATTTGATAACAAATAGTATTTTTAGTAATGATTGGCATGAGTTTCAAAATGATTTCTTGTTGACTTAAAAAAGGATGTTCTTCTCTAGAATGATGGATTTATTGGAGATTTAAAATGACAGGGTCTTGATTATTGAGTAAATTGGAGATTTAAAATGACAGGGTCTTGATTATTGGTAAGTAAATTGGCAGCCTTGTGAATGATCACATATTATAGCCAACTACAGAGCAAAGGTATTTTGGCTCCTTTTAAAGAGCAGCAATCAACACTCTTTCAAATTGTAGTCCCTTTCCACTAAAAATATGTATTTATGTAAATTACATTTTAAAAGACTAGTTTATAAAGTCACATTGAATTATCAAACTTTAAGACATGAATTTTCTAGATTTTAATAAGACCTCCCCTTTTTTGATAGTATAACCAAATTCATTTATAGCAAATGGAAAAACAGTTTGGTGGCTTTGCTTTGGCTACAATGAAAAAGGGTATTTCTTCTTTATGTATTTTTCTCACCTCACAACTATTGTATAATGAACATTTTACTTTGTGTATGCCAATTAAAATAGGGCATGCCTTTACCTTCATCCAGTGTCAGTATGAGAATTTAACGGTATATTTCTATTTTAATGAGCTTTGGAAGTAGCATAGCAATTTCGATGATGTTTCTTCGAGCTCTTCTAAAAGAGATTCTCTCTATACTTTTTTGTCCATATTTATGCTTCATTTGTTTTTTAAGACCTTAACAGTGGAAGTAGAGGTTGTGATCATCTCGAACAGGAAAGCAGAAACAAGGCTGTTAAATATTCTGATTCAAAAATGGAACCCACTCTGATTTCCAGGAAGACAAAGAGAAGGCTTAGAAATAATTTACCTGATTCCCAAAATTGTGCTTCTTTGGATAAGTCAACAGAACAGACAGTAAGTAGAGGTATTTAGATATTATAGGAAATTATTTCATGCTATGATAAAAATGAGTTGACTGTGGCCAAATAATGTTCCTCTAGCTTTCAACTTTTATTATCAGATTTCTTTTTTTGGGGGTTCACTGTTAGCTTTATTATTAAAAAACAATTTTAAATGTAACTTTTCTCAGTGATACAGAGTTATTGGAACACATTTCAAATATTATGAATGATTAAAAAAGTTAAAATTGCTCCTTTTCTTGTATCACTCTTTCCTTAGTAGTTTGTTGTACATCCTTTAGACTTTTCTTTTTCTTTATTTCACCCAAATACAATTCATACTGTCTAATCACTTGCTTTTTTTTGTTTGCTCTGTAAAATTATTATTAGATTTATTTTATCAGTAGCAATTCACTTATCAAATTCTTTAAGCTTCTGTTTATTTAGAGTTTAGGGAATTTATTGTAAGTAAAGAATTATCATATTAAATACATATATTTTGTATTTTCAAAGACTTAGTATATAAATAGCAATAAAACAGTAAGACAGCTTTTCAATTTCTTTGATCCATAAATCATTTCAGGATCTTGTAATGTTTTTGGGTTGTAATTATAAGCAGGATTTAGATTTATACAGTAGATGAGATACTGAAGGCAATGACTGATTTTCATAATTTTCAATGTTGTTATATTGTTAATTTAAATTTTTTTTTTACCAAAGTAGTTTTACCAAAGTCATCACATTGGCATTATTACTTTTGCAAAATAAAAATACGTAAATACATCTTCTCATTCTAAAGTTGACTTAGATCGTGGGAGACTGTCTGACAAAGCATTTGTAATGATGGAAATCTCCCAATTTCACCTTTTAAAAAATTATCAGGCATCTGATTGGACAGATCAAACCCCATATCTTTATACTTGGGAGACATTGGCAAGTATAATGTGGTATAATTGTTTAGTTTTCTATCCATGTAGTTACAGAAGTGATACAATATTTTTACTTTTTTTTAGAAATTTAAAAATGGTTTAAGCAAGCCAAATTTGAAAAATACTATTTTTTTCTATGTGTTTATGTTTAGAAAAAACAAGAAGATGACTCAACAATATCCACTGAGTTTGAAAAGTCAAGTGAAAACTGTCATCAGGATCTAAAACTGCCTGAAGAAATTACAACTAAACCTACAAAGAGTGATTTTACTAAACCATCCTCACTTAACAGTCAGGAGTTGACTTTGAGTAACACCACCAAAAGTGCCTCTGCCTGTTCAACCACTGAAACTGTTGAGAACTCTAATTCCATTGATACTGTGGGGATTTCTTCCCTGGTTGAGAAGGATGAGAATGAGTTGAATACAATAGAAAAGCCTATTCTAAGAGGACATAATGAAGGGAACCAATCATTGATCTCAGCTGAACCAAGTAAGTGACAGGAGGATTATAGAGTTACTTAATTTCCTCTGCTTCACTTAGTTGTTTTTTTCTTCCTCTTGAACAAATTTGGCTAAGGCCATAAGCTGTTTATGACATCATTGTGGAATATATTAACTTTAGGGAAAAAAGGCTTGGGGTTTGGAGTTTCCTTCATGAGTTTTAAAATATCGGTTTAGGTAAACTAATGGAGGACTTGAAAACAGAAGTAATTTTTTCTTAGATTCGTACACAGTAATCTCACTCAGTAGTTTTAAAATAGATTCTTTAAGGACCATCATTAATGTCATTTGGTTGATGAAGTATGCAGAGTTTAAGTGCTATCTAATTATTATCATTAATTTTGATTTAATCAGCTTCTGAGTAGTTGATGCCGTCACATGGTACAAAGAAATTCCAAAGGTTTTAAAGGATCTCCAGCGAATAGTCTCCCACATCTTCCACTAGTTATTAATTTCCCATTCCTTGAAGCAATTCATGTAACAGGACTTAAGGTGCAATTTAGAGTGATGGCACAATACACTGTGAGAACTAGCATTTGTTCCTAAGGCCTCCTCATGGCTTTATCCATTTTTAAACATCTTTATTCTTTAGAAGGTAAGGGTGCAGGTAACTGCTGAATAATTGCACTGATATGGAGTCATTGTCTATAACTACTGTAAATCAGATAACAAATGATAGGCCTGTTTCTAAATTGAATAAATTTAGGTGATTAAGTTTAACAGGATTATTAAAAATAAATTGCAATAATTACAAAGTTCTTTTTTTTTTGAGACAGAGTCTCGCTCTGTGAGCTAGGCTAGAGTGCAGTGGTGCAATTTCGGCTCACTGCAGCCTCCCCCTCCCGGGCTCAAGTAATTCTCCTTCATCAGCCTCCTGAGTAGCTGGGATTACAGGAATGCACCACCACGCCTGGCTAATTTTTGTATTTTTGCTAGAGACAGGGTTTCACCATATTGGCCGGGCTGATCTTGAACTCCTGACCTCAGGGAATCCACCCACCTCAGCCTCCCAAAGTGCTGGGATTACAGGAGTGAGCCACTGCACCCAACCGAAAGTTCTTTTTTTGATATGTGATTGTTACACATTTGAAATACATTTTTCGGCTGGGCGCAGTGACCCATTCCTATAATCCCAGGACTTTGGGAGGCTGAGGCAGGAGGATCACCTGAGGTCAGGAGTTTGAGACCAGTCTGACAAACATGCTGAAACCCCGCCTCTACTAAAAACACAAAAATTCGCTGGGCGTGGTGGCGGATGCCTGTAATTCCAGCTACTCAGGAGGCTGAGGCAGGAGAATTGCCTGAGCCCGGGAGGCAGAGGTTGCAGTGAGCCAAGATGGGGAGACTGTGTCTCAAAAAAAAAAGAATAAAAATACATTTTTCTTTTCCTCTTAGTTGTTGTTTCCAGTGATGAAGAAGGACCTGTTGAGCATAAAAGTTCAGAAATTCTTAAGTTACAATCTAAGCAAGACCATGAGACAACTAATGAAAATGAGAGTACTTCTGAATCAGCATTGTCAGAACTACCGTTGATTTCACGTGAATCTGTACAGGTAATTTATTTCTGTCTTCTCCCAGATTAACAGTGAAATATACACTATTGGTTAATGACTG
Organism: Theropithecus gelada; assembly: GCF_003255815.1. Classification (NCBI taxonomy): domain Eukaryota; kingdom Metazoa; phylum Chordata; class Mammalia; order Primates; family Cercopithecidae; genus Theropithecus; species Theropithecus gelada. The sequence continues at coordinate 21,473,603 of NC_037669.1, read as the reverse complement.
TTACTTGTTTTATCAAGCTGAATATTGTAATGAAAATTAGAAATTTTCTTAGTTTGAATTTTGAGACAATTATAGCAGTTTGAATGAAATATGTAGTTGTCTTTATTTTGAAATGAAAAGATTATACCTTTTTTTCTGGTGATTTATATTTTTTTCAGTCTAAATAGTCTATTACTTGAATATTTTTCTTTTTTTCTGGCTTTCATTGGACATTTCACTAACATTTTGTAGAATTAAAAACATTTTCTAGTATTTATATGTCTGGTCTTGGAGTATTATGGCTACTTGGAATTACTCCTTTTCCTCACATATTACGAAGGCAGTATGATATAGAGGAAAGAACATGGCTTTGGGGATATAGGTCAGAAACCTGTCAAATTTGGTAAGTCCTCTGCCTCTTCATTCTTATAGAAAATAGTAAATGGAAGTGTGTTAGTTTAGTATCAGTCAATTAAGTCAGTCCTTTGAAGAGAGTAGGTCTAAAATAAGGTTCAAAACATTTTTTGTCAGTATTTGTTCTTTCTTTCTTTCTTTTTGAGACAGGGTCTTGCCCTGTCACCCAGGCTGGAGTGCAGTGGCATGATCATGGCTCACTGCAGCCTCAACCTCTTGGGCTCAAGCAGTCCTCTCATTCAGCTTCTCAAATAGCTGGGACCATAGGCTCGTGGCAGCATGCCCGGATAATGTTTTTAAAATATATATTATTTTTAGAGTTGAGGGTCTCCCTGTGTTGTCCAGGCTGGTCTCTTAACTACTGGGCTCAAGCAATCCTCCTACCTCCACCCCACAAAGTGCCAGGATCACATGTGTGAGCTACTGCTCCCAGCTGGTACTCTTTCTTGTTATTAGCCTCTGATTATTCTATTTGTAAGAAAAGATCATTGACCACCAGTGCAGAATTATGGTAAACTTATCTTGTTTTGTTTTTGAATAATGTCAGAGGCTGTTATTTTGCAGAGTATGATGAAGAGTTGGCCCGATCTATGAAAACAGTTTGGTCTGATTATTGTGTCATGGGTATTTGCTTTTGTATTTGGTATTCCACGTAGAAATCACTTCAGCAGCTTTGTTCTAAATTTTTGCAAAAATGTAACCATTTTTGCCAGATTGAGTCAATATCCTACTTGATGGTTTAGTTGCATGTATAATTAAAAGTGTCATTGTTGATAATGAATTTAAACTTATAGAAGAATTAGGCCTTGGCAGGGTGTAAATTGACAATGCAGTACGAAATGATCATATTATAAGAAAATAACATATCTTTTAGAATTTACTAAATTCATAATCACAACCAAGCAGCCAATACTGTGGAGATCTACCATAAGGCAGAATGCCACATTTCTATGCTCTCTCTTGTTCCAGTTTTAAATGAATTATGAGAAGTATGGATTGGTCATTTTTAGGAGCCACCTAGTTTTTACCAAATGTGAAGCCCAGTGAGAAATTATTTCTATACCAACTTCTCATTTGATCACTAAAAAAGCCCACAGTTATTTGTCTGACTGTTGTTGGAGCTACCTGATTTGATTTGATTGATTTGATTCCCTTTTTTACTTAGGGAATAAGAAGATATTAATAGTATACTAAGCAATAAAACATGAGAATGACAAAGAAATTCAATTAAGCAGGTAAATGGCATTATGAGCTGGGTTTAAAATAATGAGTATGATATGTTTTAGACAAGGATTAGTCACAATTGCTAGAGGTAAGAGGGGAGTGAGTACATGTTCATAATAATTGCTTTGGTAGTAATCTGTTTGGTCATGTGTGGTGTTAGGCATAATGTGCAGAGGTTCGGCACATTTGAAAAAGTTGAAAAAGTCATCTGAAAGTAGTATAAAATTCAGAAGAAACAGTGGGGAAGAGTTACTGCTGATATTGCTTGGTTTTCTGTTATAATTTAAAAGCAAAGTTATATGGTCACTTGAGTGGAAGTGATACGATTTTTGAGATTTTAGGCAAGTATAAGCCATTTCTGATTGGTTGTCTTCAAACATAGAGTATATAGATTTGATATAATGGATGGTTCTTAGGCACTTACATTCCTTCATGGCGTATTGAAAGTGCAGTAGCACACAGGCGTAAAGATGGGAACAATAGACATTGGAGACTCCAAAAGTAGGGGGGGATGAGGAGAGCCAGGGCCATAAAACTTCCTGTTGGGTATTATCTGGGTGATAGGTTCAATAGAAGCCCAACCCTCAGCATCATGCAATATTATCCTTGTAACAAATCTGCACATGTACCCCCTGAATCTAAAATAAAAAATCTGTAAAGTACAGTAGCAAGAACATTATTTTGGTTAATGGAAACAGTTTTTATGGTTGAAGTGACACTGGACCTGGAGAGAGAAACCTGCATTTGAATCTTTGTTTTGCTTCTTACAAATCGCATGATTTTGGGCAGGTCGCTTAACCAATCTAAACATCTGTTAACTTTATTTATGAAATGGAAAACTGAAAAACCTGCCTATAGGGTGGTTGTGGGGATTAAAAGAGATCATATATTTAAAAACTCATTTTAAACAAAAGTACAATATATGTTTAAAACTTGCTTCTGTCAAGTTAAAAATGAATAAAACCTATTAGAGACTATTGAATGTGAAACCATGGCTTTTGATACAGAGGAGTATATATTTCTGGAATTAATTTTGCATTCAGCTATTTAGTGTAATTTTCTCAAAGGTAAGTCGTATTTTTTCAGAAAAAAAATCTAGATAACTATTTCTTCACAGTAAGAGCAGTATAAAATTCTTCAAAAATTTACTAATAGTAATTTAAAGAAGAATTTGATGGTGAAAGTCGTTTTCAGTATTTATATAATACTTATAGAGTTATATGCATTTTATGATTTATTCCTTGTTAGATGTCATCTGAATTATGCCCATATAATCCTGTCATGGAAAACATTTCCAGTATTATGCCTAGTAATGAGATGGATCTACAACTGGATTTTATATTTACTTCTGTTTATATTGGTAAAATTAAAGGAGCTTCTAAAGGTTGTGTTACAGTAAGTATATTTTCTTTAATTTTCTTTTAGTTTTGGATCTTGGACAAGGCATTTTAATTTTTTTCCTTTTTTTTTCCTTAGGACAAATAAGAATAAAGATTTATTTTATATGGGACACTATGGATATGTTGAAAGTCATTATACCTAATTTGAAATGTGTCTTTAATTCTCCCCTCCTTTTTTTTTTTTTTTTTTTTTTTTTGAGGTGGAGTCTCACTCTGTCGCCCAGGCTGGAGTGCAGTGGCCAGATCTCAGCTCACTGCAAGCTCTGCCTCCTGGGTTTACGCCATTCTCCTGCCTCAGCCTCCCGAGTAGCTGGGACTACAGGCGCCCGCCACCTCGCCCGGCTAGTTTTTTTTTTTGTATTTTTAGTAGAGACGGAGTTTCACCGTGTTAGCCAGGATGGTCTTGATCTCCTGACCTCGTGATCCGCCCGTCTCGGCCTCCCAAAGTGCTGGGATTACAGGCTTGAGCCACCGCGCCCGGCCAATTCTCCCCTCCTAACATCCCACCTAGTCTGACTACTCTAATGAAAATCATGTATGGAAAAAATCACATTTATTGATAATCTTTGGTTTCTGAAAGTTATCTGATGGTAAAGTGAAATTTTTTTCCAGGTATAGTTTGGAACATAAAGAAGAAATCTCATTTTGCCTGTTTAATCAGTTGTAAAATGACTTCTCCAAATTTCTAAATTAAGGATGTCCAGGAACTAACGCTACTCTGTTTTTTTAATTAAAAAAAAAAAAATACTCCTCCTCACCTACCGTATATGAAAGTGAGACTGGATTCTACTTGGTTCTTTCTCTATTTTTTTTTTTTTTGTCAGGGGTACAGCGTCTCATTCTTTTTCGCGGGCAGTGGCGCACTCCACTGATCTTGGCTCACTGCAACCTCCACCTTCTGGATTCAAGCGATTCTTGTGCCTCAGCCTCCCGAGTAGCCAGGACTACAGGTGCGTGGCACCACACCTGGCTGATTTTTATATTTTTTGGTAGAGACGGAGCTTCACCATGTTTGCCAAGCCGGTCTTGAACTCTTGGCCTCAAGTGATCCGCCCACCTCAGCCTCCCAAAGTGCTGGGATTACAGGCATGAGCCACTGTGCCCAGCCAGTTCTCTATATTTGCTTACATTTTCTACCTTTTAAAATCCTAATCATCTTTTAAAGCTTCTCTGATATACTGACTCTTCCAGGAAACTTTCCCTGATCCCTCCTTTTCAGACAGAATTAACTTCGCCCTTTGCTGTACACTTGTAATACTTCATTTGTACTTCTAAGATTTATTCTGTGTGTTTTATAATTACTTATATTCTTGTATAAACTTCTCCATTAACCTTTTAAGCTTCTTATGGTGAAGATCCACAGTTTTAGTTCCTTTTATACCTTCCATATATCTACTTAAATGTTTGTCGAAATGACTGTGTCAGATTTAGTAACTCAGGCATTTTTTATAGCAGTTTCATTAATATTTCACTGTATTCACTGTAATTCACATTAATATTTCACTGTAGGGATAGGGCAGAGAATATAAAAATGCTAAGATATGGTTTCTGCTTTCAGGGAACTTTTAATCCAGTGGAAGCGACAGACACATATTTACTTTATATTATGGTAAAATGTAAAACAGAAGTATGTACAAGAAGGGTGCATATGGCAATGGATATCTATCAATGTCTGGAGGAATCAGGAAAGGCTTCACAGAGAAAACAGCACATTAATAAGACATGAAGTACCTGTTGTTTACTTGATAGCCATGCAGACAAAGACCTAATCCTAAATTCTGGAAACTGCAAATAATAGTAGTTTGTGATGTAGTCAACATTGCTTTGAAAGCTCAAGAATGAATTGATTTAACATTAATATTTTTTTGGCCACTGGTTTTTACTGATTTGGGCATGTCTGGGGTGATTTTGCAATTCTTTTTCTTTAAGGAATGTTATTCATTTTTCGGGATTTTCTCCCCTGTTTTACTTTATTATTTTAATTCAGGCTTACCCAGTTATTTCTGTTGAATTCTTTGTAATGGCAAAAAGTTGGATAATCTAAATATGTGAGAGTAATTAGCCAGCGGGGAGGAAAATCCAATATAAGTATTCAACAGTGGACTTTCTATTAATTAATGTATTAATTATTATTACACAGTCAAGTGGGCATGTTATGCTCAAAAACCAAGATCAAGCAAAAAACCACAAACAGATTAGTCAAGGAACAATATTACAAACACATATAATCTTGCCTATTTAGAGACAGCTGCCACTCACTGTATAGTATATATCATTGCATATTTTTCATACATATATAGATACATTAAAACAAAGGGATATTACATAATATGTACTATTTTGTCACTTACCGTAATTTCATTAATTTAATTCTTCCACTTATTTTGGGATATTTGGGTTGTCTTTAAAAATTTTTAATTGTTGGTCATTTCAAATTGTCCCAATATTTTACTATTACAAATAGTAGGGGACTGCAAATATTCAAGAAGTGTTGTAAAGTGGTCCTAAAAATTAATTGTCAGAAGTCCTGGCCAGGGCCATCAGGCAAGAGAAAGAAATAAAGTATGTTCAAATTGGAGGAGAGGAAGTCAAACTATCCCTGTTTGCAGATGAGAATGATTCTATGTCTGGATTCTATATATATATATATTTATATATATTTTTTCTAGATAATAGGATCTCTGCCCAAAAGCTCCTTCAGCTGATAAACAACTTCAGAAAAGTTTCAGGACACAAAATCAATGTACAAAAATCACTAGCATTAATGACTTTTCCATATTCTTTATGTTTGTACAACTTTTCTCAAGGGTAATAGCTTTCCTGTGAAATAAGGTGTAAGCACTGATTAAAAGTTTTGCCACATTCTTCACACTTGTAGGAGTTTTACCAGTATGAATTATCTTACCTACAATCTACAATCAAGTGTGGCAACCATATAAAGGCTTTGTCACATTTTGTACATTTCACTAGGGTTTCACACTAGTATAATTTTTTTTTTTTAATGTATTGACAAGTTGGAGGTGTTGGTAAAAGCACCATCACATCTTTCAGGTTTGTAGGGTTCCTCTTCAGCATATATTATCACCATGTCTCTTAAGAATTGAGAACTTAGGACTAGGCATGGTGGCTCATGCCTGTGATCCCAGCACTTTAGGAGACTGAGGCGAGTAGATCATCTGAGGTCAGGAGTTCAAGACTAGCATGGCCAAGAAGGTGAAACCCCATCTCTCCTAAAAACACAAAAATTAGCCAGGTGTGGTGGTGGGCACCTGCAATCCCAGCTACTTGGAAGGCCGAGGCAGGAGAATGGCTTGAACCCAGGAGGCGGAGGTTGCAGTGAGCTGAAATCACACCATTGCACTCCAGTCTGGGTGATAAGAGCAAAACTCTGTCTCAAAAAAAAGAATTGAGAACTTGTTGTAGGCTTTGCCATGTTCTTTACACTTGTAGAGTTTCTGTCCAGTATGAATTATGTGTAATAAGGGTTGAGAACTTCTTTAAAAAGCTTTGTCACATTCTTTATATTTGTAGGGTTTATGTTCCATATAAATTCTCATATTTAGTAAGAGTTGAGGGCTGGTTAAAGGTTTTCCCACCTTCATCACATTTATAGGGTTTCTCTCCAATGTAAATTATCTTATGCTTATTAAGCGTTGAGGAACATTTAAAAGATTTGCCACATTATTTACTATGTAGGGTTCCTGTCCAATATGAATTCTTTTATGTTTATTAAGGGCTGAAGACCAGTTAAAAGCTTTGCCACATTCTTCACATTTGTAAGGTTTCTCTCCAGGGTAAGTTCTCTTACATTTACTGAGGCTTGACTAAACCAGGTGAAAGTTTTGCCACATTGATCACATTTGTAGGGTATATCTCCAGTATGAATTATCTTATGTATAGTAGAGTTTGAGGAACAGTTAAAAGCTTTGCCACATTCTTCACATTTGTAGGGTTTCTCTCCAGTATGAATTATATCATGTTAAATAAGGATTGAGGATGAAATGAAGGCTTTGCCACATTTATCATACTTGTATAGTTTCTTTCCAGTATGAATTTTCTTATGTGAACAAAGGGTTGAGGGGTGATTAAAAGCTTTGCCACATTCTCTACATCTGTCGGGTTTCTCTCCAGTATGAATTACCCTTTTTTTTTTTTTTTTTTTTGAGACGGAGTCTTGCTCTGTTGCCCAGGCTGGAGTGCAGTGGTACGGTCTCGGCTCACTGCAAGCTCCGCCTCCCGGGTTCACGCCATTCTCCTGCCTCAGCCGCCTGAGTAGCTGGGACTACAGGCGCCCGACACCATGCCCAGCTGATTTTTTTTATTTTTAGTACAGACGGGGTTTCACCGTGTTAGCCAGGATGGCCTCGATCTCCTGACCTCGTGATCCACCTGCTTCAGCCTCCCAAAGTGCTGGGATTACAGGCATGAGCCACCGCACCCGGCCTCCAGTATGAATTATCTTACATGTAGTAAGGTTAGAGGGCAGCTTAAAGGCTTTGCCAGATTCTTCACATCTGTAACGTTTCTCTCCAGTATGAATTTTCTTATGTGTAGTAAGGGTTGAGGACTGGTTAAAAGCTTTGCCACATTCTTTACATTTAAAAGTTCCCCCCCCCCCCCCCGCCAGTGTGTCTTGTCTTATATCTGTTTGAATTTGAAAATTTATGAAAGACTTTCACATACTTATCACATTGAAATATTTTTCTCTAGGTAGTTGTCAAACATTGGTTAAGTCCATTATAACCGCTTTTGTGCACCTTATGTAAACTCATCCACACTTTTACAGCCTTTTTTTTAACTGCAAATTGTCATGTCCACATTTTTCATATCTTCTCAATATCACTTTTTGGAAAGAATCTTTTATGCTCTTCTCTGGCCAAAGGTCTTGGACAAAATGAGAACATGTAACTGGGGGTTTGGCAATCGTCTTATGTCTCTTCGTAGTCAAAGGTTTTTTCCTTTGCTCCAGACAGGTGATCAGGTCTGGCTTAGAGACAACAATACCAAGGAAGAACAGGTTTCTGTAGTTCTCTAACATCACATCCCTATATAAATTCCACTGTGCAGTGTCCAGGCTATGCCACTTCTCGAGGTGGCTCATGCCTGTAATCCCAGCACTTTGGGAGGCCAAGGTGGGTGGATCACCTGAGGTCAGGAGTTCGAGACCTGCCTGGCCAACATGGTGAAACCTTGTCTCTACTGAGAATGCAAGCATTGACTGGGCGTGGTGGGGCATGCCTGTTGTCCCAGCTACTCGGGAGGCTGAGGCAGGAGAATCACTTGAACCCAGGAGGCGGAGGTTGCAGTGAGTCGAGATCGCACCGTTGCACTCCAGCCTGGGCGACAGAGCAAAACTCTGTCTCAAAAAAAGAAAGAAAAAGAAGATTCATAGTTAATAAAAGCATTAAAAGTGCAATTACTGTCAAAAATTCTTTCAGAAAATATAAGCCTTTAAAGTGAAGAAGAGTGTTTATTCTGAAGACAACCATTACAAATATAAAGGGGGTTGTAGTACCTTTACTTGTATCACAGATCTTATTGCACACATTTTGTACTAGAGGAAAACCCTAAAGCAGTTGCTCAAGCTTTGTTCAACATCAGGGAATTTATATTGGAGAAGAGTCCTGCAAGTGTAATGAATTTGGAAACACTTTTTTTTTTTTTCAAAATTACAGCTTAGAAAACACCAGAGAGTTTATACTAAAAAATATTTTTGCAGATGCAATAAATATGAAAAAATATTTAATTCAAAATTGATTCTATGTAAATATCAAAGAATTTAAAGTAGAATAACTAAGGTACTGACACTTCACACATTACACTAAATCAGAGTGTTGAGTATAAAAACTAACCTACAACTAAAGTTGTTAGATAAATTATTTGTATATAACTTTAAAGGGAGTAGATTTTTTGAAGCATTGTAATGACATTGAAAGTATACTTGTTTCCTTGAAAAAATTTTTTTGAAAAGTGAGTAATGATGTAATACAGCTTTCAAATTACTTTATGCTGTTATTTTATTCCTATTGTATTCACATGTGAAAGCATGTGATCACTTGTTGCTGCATTAGAGATATTAGAGATTCTTTTTTGTTAGTTGGGCATTATTTATGACCTGTTCTATGAAAGAATAAGGACATTAAAATGTAAGATGCATGATGAAAATGTAAGTGGAGAGGCTCTTTGTAGTTAACTTATGTTAAGTATTGTATAAGGTAGGTGTTCAGAGTAATACTTGTCAACATTATAGTGAGAGGAATAAATGATTAATTATAGTTAAAAGTATATTCAAATAAATTAATATATTATTTTACTAATTGTACTTTTATGTAATAAAATTCAGTACATTAAAAAAAAATCACTAGCACTCCTATACACCAACAGCAACAAAGCCAAAAGCCAAATCAGGAACACAATCCCATTCACAGTTGCCACAAAATGAATAAAATACCTATGAATACAGCTAACCAGGGAGGTGAGAGAGCTCTACAATGAGAACTGCAAAACACTGCTCAGAGAAATCAGATGACACAAGCAAATGGAGAAACATTCTATGTTCATGGATAGGAAAAATCAATATAATTGAAATGACCATCCTGCCCAAAGCAGTTTGTAGATTCAGTGCTATTCCTATCAAATTATCAATGACATTCTTCATAGAAATATGAAAAACTATTTTAAAATTCATATGGAACCAAAAAAAGAGGCCTGATTGCCAAGGGAATCCTAAGCAAAAGGAACAAAGCTGGAGACATCATGTTACCCAACTTCAAACTACGCTATAGGGCTACAGTAACCAAAACAGTATGGTACTGGTACAAAAACAGACACATAGGTCAATGGAACAGAATATAGAGCCTGGAAATAAAGCTGCACACCTATGACCATCTGATCTTTGGCAAAGCAGACAAAAACAAGCAATGGGGAAAGCACTCACTATTCAACAAATGGTGCTAAGATAACTGGCTAGCCATATGCAAAAGACTGAAGCTGGACCCATTCCTTATACCATACACAAAAATCAGCTCAAGATGGATTAGAGACTTAAATGTAAAACCCAAAACTATAAAAACCCTGGAAGACAACCTAGGCAATATCATTCTCAGTATAGGCACAGGCAAATATTTCATGACGAGGATGTCAAAATCACAACAAAAACAAAAATTGACAAATGGGATCTAGTTAAACTAAAGAACTTCTACACAGCAAAAGAGACTATCATGGCACATGTATACATATGTAACCTGCACATTGTGCACATGTACCCTAGAACTTAAAGTATAATAAAAAAATGAAAAAAAGGAGAAACTATCAACAGAGTAAACAGACAACCTACAGAATGGGAGGAAATATTTGCAAAGTAGGCATCTGACAAAGGTCTAATATCTAGCATCTATAAGGAAATTAAATTTACAGTAAAAAAACAACCCTATGAAAAAATGGATAAGGGACGTGAGCAGACACTTTTCCAAAGATATACATGTGGCCAAGAAACAGATGAAAAAAAGCTCAGTATCATTGATCATTAGAGAAATCCGAATCAAAACCACAGTGAAATACCATCTCATACCAGTCAGAATGGCTATTGTTAAAAAGTCAATAACAGATGATGGTGAGGTTGCAGAAAAAAGGGAGGACTTACACATTGTTGGTGGGAGTGCAAATTAGTTCAATCATTGTGGACTGTAATGTGGCGATTCCTCAAAGAGCTAAAAACAGAATTGCCATTCAACCCAGCAATCCCATTACTGGTATTATGCCCAGACAAATATAAGTCATTCTACCATGAAGACATATGCATGTGAATTGCAGCACTATTCATAATAGGAAACACATGGAATCAACCTAAGTGCCTATCAATGACAGATTGGATAAAGAAAATGTAGTGCATATATGCAGCTAAAACAAGAATAAGATCATGTCTTTTCCAGGAATGTGGATAGAGCTGGAGGCCATTATCCTTAGTAAACTAACATAGGAACAGACAACCAAATACCGCATATTCTCAGTTATAAGTGGGAGCTAAATGATGAAAACTCATGGAGACAAAGAAGAGAGTAACAGAGTCTGGAGCCTACTTGAAGGTGGGAGGAGGGAGAAGAGCAGAAAAAATAACTATCGAGTACTAGGCTTAATACCTGGGCTACAAAACAGTCTGTACAACAAACCCCTGTGATACAGGTTTACATGTATAACAGACCTGTACATGTACCCCTGAACCTAAAATAAAAGTTAAAAAATTTTATTTATGTTTGCTGGAACATTTCTTAGATTAAAAACTTAAATGTTTAATTATGGGAAAGTGATTTAGTAAATCAAAGTAAATATATGCATGCAAACAAAAGCTGAGAAGAATTCTACAAAAAGTAAGACAGTTATGATGGAGAGAACATAAGCAATTAAATTTTTTTAAGTGTAATGAATAACCTAAAAAAGGGAAAAAGGTAAAAATTTCAGGTTTTTATGTATATTCTTTTTCAGACAGTTCAGGATGCACTGTAACAGAAATTAAAGAACTTTTTTTCTCTTTTTTGGTGGATAAAGATATAGATAATTAAATTCATTTATTCTCCATACATTCAGTGACCACCTTAGAATTATTGTAGACACCGGAGACACTGTTCTCACTCTCACAGTAGTTACAATTTAGCTGAATTAGAAAAATACTTATGGCTGGAAATTATTACATAAATTAGAGACATGTTCCTATAGTTAGACACTTAAGTTGTTTTTTTTAGTGTAGCAAATGCTGCAATAAATGTAAACATTGTCTTTCTTAAAAATCTTTGTTAGTATGAGAAATTAAGTAATACTATATTCAGATAACTGTACTAGCTATTGTAAGAAATTATAAAATAGCTTTTATTATTAGCTTTACTCTTAAGTTTAAACAAAGTTGGTATGATTTCAGAGAACTAGGTTTACCTTACTGCCACAAAATTTTTCTTATTTTTAAATCCAGGAGTTAAGTCTGCTTGGAGTAGGGTTTTAACTCTGCAGAGGTAACCTGTTGGTCATTATTCAGAGATATAAATGAATATCAGATCCTTGCCAAGTAGAAAAGTTTGATAGCTCCCGAGCACTTGATGGGGAAAAGTGAGAGAATAGTGTAGTAAGTAGCGGATGGGGACATACAGATGCACGACTTCTACTTTATAATTTGGAAGTCATGGCTGTGCAAATTCTGAAAGACAAATACTGCTTCTGTTTATTTTTTAGTACTAATGATTTACGTTTGCCAAGATATATTTTATAGGGTTAAAGACCCTGTGAAATATGCCAGAAAGAGTTTGGAAAGGGACAGTATACATTAAATATGGTGGCAGTTATGTGAAAGTAACAATAATTAGATTTTGATTAAATTATATAACATTCTTGATCAGATGCTAGTGTCTAATGATAACAGCTCCCCTTGATTAAGGGTCTTGCTAAAGCTGGAAGAAGTTCGTAAGTTACCTAAGTTTACATACTTATTACTTGTGTAAGTGGTAGAGACAACAGAGGCAGGATTTTAATTCCAAGCTCAGCTTTTAGCTAATTATGATCTATTTTGTTTTAGTGGCTGACTTACCTTATGAAATACAGGGTTTTATATTTGTGAAAGTACAAGATGAAATAATTTTTAAATTGGAAAATAAATGGAGTAAAAGTAAACCTGTGGTTTCACTGAACATTGTTTGATACTTATATGGAGCTCACTTACCAAGAACATTTTGATTTTGTTTTGTGCTCACAGACCATACCTGATTTGATCAACAAAGTGTATTGAACAACAACAAAACTTAACCAAAGAATAAATAAATAGGTACAAATTCATTTGACATTAATGGAAAAACAAAAAAGCAGAAGTCTGTTTTAGATAGTACATGGAAGATTTGGCTAGGTGCTCCACAACGCTATTATAAAAGCAACTCTTAAGGAAGTCAGATACCTACAAAAGGTACCTAGAGAAAATAAGTGTCCTGGGACAGAAGGAGTAGAAAGAGCAAGAACCTCAGTTGGAAGGGAATTCATAACATGAAACAAAGAAAGATGAATGCTAGGAATGCGGATGGTGGTGGTGCCCACCTAAAAGTCATCCAGGAAAGAGGGTGTTCTGGCTTAGGGACTTAATTTACGTTACCATTTTGACAGGTGGATCACTGTTGTGAATGAAGTTGGATCTATGACTTTTGTAGCCATTTCATGTTAAACAACTGATTTTTCTAGTTCTGCTTTTATGTGGTAAAAGCAGCTTTTAAAATTATAATTGATAGTTTTGGTACAGAAACAGAATGCTCACATCAGGTGGGACACAAGCCTTTGGACAATTTTAATTTCTCGTTATAAATAATATAATATGTTGGCGTTTTGGTTTGTTTAGCAGTTTCTTGTGAGTTTGGTTAGTGTGAGTTCATCACCAAAGGAATCATCATCAGCTGCTGAGTCAGCAAAGCCAAAAATCAAACTCTGTTTTATGGAATATTTATATTTACCAGAGTCACTGCTACTTAGAGGTCTCTTGGTAGTTTCTTCTGGGCTTTATCTTAGTGTTTACATTTTCAGAAAATATTTTGAAAAATATATTTATTAGTCTTACTGGTTTTTGTAAATTAGCATATTGAGAATTAAAGTACATGGGGTTCTTAAAACTTCCATAAAACTAAGTCTTTGTAATGAAATATTTTATTGGCTTATTGATAAAAAGGCTTGAACACTTATAGTGTAGACTTTGAATATGTACTTGTGATTTGAAAAAAAAAATTAATTTGAATAGTAACACATTTTGAGTGATCATTCATTGTTTGCCTTTTAATTTTTTCTTCAGATCACAAAAAAATATATTAAGATCCCATTTCAAGGTAAGTTATTCTCTTATGACCTTGTCTTTTTACTATAGTTCTTAGTATAAATTTAAGTAAAACTAAGTTTAATATTTTTTTACCTTAATATTTTTTAGCAATTCCAAATGGAGTAAAAATGTTTTATAATAAACTTGCTCTGAAAATAGTATGCTATTGTTTTAATGACTGTAAATCAAACAATATTAAAGGATTCATGGTGATTTCTTGGGATTAACAAATACAGTTTTGATAGATAACAAGAATATTTTGGTATATATAAAAATGGGTAACAGTAACTATAAGAAAAGAAGCATAAGGAAAATGTTTAATATTGCACACAAACATGTAAAATATTTTTGCATACAGGGCAAGAGAATTTTATACAATTGCATATCTGAATAAGGGAAAGTAGACTGGAAAATGTACCTGTAACTTATAGAGACTCACACCATTTTCTCATTCTCTTCCCAACTGAAAACCTTTCAGAATAAATTATGACACTAAGAAAACCAGTAAACAATAGAGGATAATCCTTTTATATAATGAATTATAAAAAGAACAAGGAAGAAAAACACACAAACGGCACAGATAGGAATTAGAGAAGAGGAGGCTTCTGTTCCATGATTGGAGATGCTATCAGAGTAGCTTTAGTTGGATTAGTTGGATTTAGTTGGATTCCACAGATACTTTATGTACAGAATCCAAAACTATGTTATGAGAATTGTTCTAATAATTTGATTGCTTACTATATCTTAATTATTAAGAATATAAAAGGCACAGAATAAGTATATCGATAGTCCTAACTAGGAAATACCAATAAATTATTAAGGAATAATGTAATATTTGTTCTGTAGAAGATACAAAAAAAGTCATATGATTTTAAAAGGGGATAATAATTTCAGAAAAGATAGCACTACAATTTATAGTTAAAGGCCTGGGTAACAGAGAGAGCTACCTCTCAAATTCTTGTGATACAAACATCAAAAATGATATTTTAGATTTTCATAGTTAATATTTATAATATTGCTTTCTTGTTTTATAACTTTTCTATTGCATATAATTTTTAAAAGACAAATTTTATTGTAAATTGTGGAAAAATACTCTCTTCAGTGGTAATAGGTTTATAATTTTATAATGGAAGAAGAAAATATTAGTCTTCTTTCTCAAATCCTGTCCAAGTTCCCATAAATCTTTTTAAAACAAAGCATATGTATAAAAGGTTTTTGTAGGTGGGAACCTGAGGGTCTAAATGTTTCCTCTTTTTCTATGCAGCTGTAGAAAAAATTGATTTATCCATATTTATATTAGGTCGTAATTATGTTTGGCTGTTAGTAACAATGGCATAAAGAAAATATTTTATTTTTGCTTCACATAGAAGAAATCCAGAAGTAATCTGAACTGATGTGACGTTTCCTTCATCATCGGGGGGCACATGACCCTGACACATGAGTTGCATTTTTCTATTCTGTCATTCCTGACACATGACTTGCATCCTCAAGTTTGTCTCATGGCCATTATTGTAGCCCATACTCCATCATCGTGTTGGTATTTTAGACAGAAAGCAGTAGAAAGGGGAAAACCGTAAACGGAGCACATGCTACCAATCTCTAGCCCTTTTAAGGAGACTTCTTGGATGTCCATGCTACATAACCTTTTCTGCTTACATTTTATTAGCCAGCTAGTCATGACCACACACCCATTTGTAAAGGAAGCTAGGAAATAGAGTTTTCCAAACTGTGTATCTTGAAAATTAGGGTTCGTTACTAAGGAAGAAGAAGAAATGGAAAAGTAGGTAGGCAACTCCCACTTTCAGTATCTGCTATACACCTGTAACAGAATAAACCATATATTGGGGCAGACTTGGTAATGAGGTATACATTTTTCTCATGATGGTGTTAAATTCCTTTTTTTAAAAGATAATCTTTTAAAGTTGTCTTTCTATGGAAAATTTAGCTTTCATTCTAAACACCAAGAGCAATTAGATTAGTAATAGTTGTGTAGATTTCACAGAAATAGTATCAAATGTACCTGTGGGGCTGTGAGCTTCATGAGAAAGAAATGCTGAGTAGTATTCTGAGGGCTCTCATCCTGGTTTTGATTTAAGCTTTGCTGCCAGTTTTTACTGACGGTTTTCAGAATGGAAGAGTTACAGTATGAAGAATAGAATGACTGGCTTGGGAACATTAAGATGACTGGTAAATACTCATCATGGAAAGATTTTCATATTAAAATATGTTCATATGAATCACGGGGTTGGAGTGGGCTGTAAAACTGAGATCTGCTGATTCAGTAGATGTAAGGTGGGGCCTGATACTCTGCATTTCTAACAGTCTTCCAGATGATGCTGATACTAATGTCACAAGCTCAGCTTAGACTACTCTTTGAGTAGCAGAGTTCCAGGAAATAATGCTGGGAGGAATACTAAGAGGTTTGTTTCAACTAGGTGCCCATCTTGGGTTTATGCTTAACTGATATTTATATTCCAGTTCAGTTGCTTGCTGTCTTGCAGTTGAACTAGGTGACCTTCAGGACTTCTTTAAATCATTTTTTTTTTTTAATGTTTCTTTGAATTAAAGAGTAAAAGTCCTCAGAGGAGATTCCTTTAGCTCCCTAACAGGGAGAAAGACTAAATTTAGAATGATCATCTAGAAGTTTCGAGAAATAAGACCTGGAGGAATTTTAAAAGAAATGTCTCCTTAGACCATTCAGAACCTCTTAATTTTCTTGAGACTCTTTCGATAGTGGCTCATCTGTATAGTGGAATGCAAATGCCTTAGGAGAAGAAAGATGGGCAGAAATTGGCCTGTGATGGCACTTGTAATCTTGGTTTATGTAGTATTGACCAATATAGAAAGGATGGAAATACATAATTTTCTGAGTTATGCTGTGCTTAGTTTTCTGCATTGATGGACTTTTTTTTTTTTCCTTTTTGCTAATGATTATCAGAATTCTTGGAGAGCATTCTCTCCAGACAGTTTTTATGCTATGAATATTTAATCTCAAATTTTCCCTCTCTGGTTATAACTGAAATCATGTAGTGTGAGGGACTAAATCTCTAATTGTCATTTAATAATTATTTAGCCCTTCCTAATTGTAACGTGATTTTTTTTTACCTTAATAACACTGCTTGGGGCATTTTAGCTAAGGTTAGCAAAGTGCACTGGAAATATATTTTTGAAAAAACTTCTATATAATTCTTTTTTAAAAAATGTAATATATTAACAAGTGTCATATAATGTTTAAGTAGTATATTCTTAAATGGATTAATTTTTAAAATTATTATCTTTTATTTCTTTCAGTGTCGCTGAATGAGATTTCATTGCTAGTGGATACCACACATTTAAAGCGGTTTGGGTTATGGAAAAGTAAGGATGATAATCACAGTAAAAGGAGTCATGCTATTCTTTTCTTCTGGGTCTCTTCGGGTTATCTTCAAGAGATTCAGACCCAATTAGAACACTCTGTATTAAGCCAGCAATGTGAGTATAAAATGATTTCTAAATTTCAGGATAACTTGAAATTGTCCTATAAATAGTTTTTTCTAAAATAATTTAATAGAATGTTATTTCAGTGAATTGAAATTGATTTTATTTAGTTAAAATAATTTTGTTTCTTAATTTTAGGATAGATTATTTAATTCACGTAATTTCTCCTTATAGTTGTATTCAACCAATTGAAATTCTCATCTAAAATAAAAAGAATAGCTTAAAAAATCTTAAATATTGTTTACCTTGAAAATTGTAAGTTCTTAAAAAAGGAATGCCTTATCTTTTAATCATTTGTCATCTTTGACTACCTTCCTTCCTTCTTTACTTTTCATCTGAGACAGTCTTACTCTGTTGCCTGGGCTACAGTGCAGTGGTATGTTCATAGCTCCCCATGACCTCAAACTCCTGGGCTCATGTGATCCTCCCACCTTAGCCTCCCAAGTAGCCGGGACTACAGGGGTGCAGCACCATGCCTGGCAATTTCTGTTCTTCTTTCTTCCTTCTTTCTTCCTACTCCTTCCTCCCTCCCTCCCTCCTCCTCCTTTTTTTAAAAAGGATTGAAATCTTTTATTTAAAAAAAATTTTTTTATTTCCATAAGTTTTTGGGAAACAGGTGGTATTTGATTACATAAGTTCTTTAGTGGTAATTTGTGAGATATTAGTACACCCATAACCTGAACAGTATACACTGAACCTAGTTTGTAGTCTTTTATCCCTCACCCCCTTCCCACCCTTTCCCCCTGAGTCCCCAAAGCCTATTGTATCATTTTTATGCCTTTGCATCGTCATAGCTTAGCTCCCACTTATGAGTGATAACATGGGCTGATTGGTTTTCCATTCCTGAGTTATTTCACTTAGAATAATAGTCTCCAGTCCTATCCAGGTTGCAGTGAATGCCATTAATTCATTCCTTTTTATGGCCGAGTAGTATCCCATCATATATAAGTACCACAGTTTCTTTGTCCACTCATTGATCAATGGGCATTTGGGCTGGTTCCACATTTTTGCACTTGTAAATTGTGCTGCTATAAACGTGTGTGCAAGTATCTTTTTTGTATATTGACTTCCTTTCCTCTGGGTAGAAACCCAGTAGTGGGATTGCTGGATCAAATAGTAGTTCTACTTTTAGTTGTTTAAGGAATCTCCACACTCTTCCATAGTGGGTGTACTAGTTTACATTCCCACCAGCAGTGTAAAAGTGTTCCCTTTTCACCGTATCCACACTAACTTCTATTATTTTTTTCATTCTTTGATAATGACCATTCTTGTGGGAGTAAGGTGGTATTGCATTGTGGTTTTGATTTGCATTTCTCTGATCATTAGTGATGTTGAGCATTTTTTCATGTTTATTAGCCATTTGTGTGTCTTCTTTTGAGAATTGTCTATTCATGTCCTTAGCCCACTTTTTGATGGGTTTGTTTTTTTCTTGCTAATTTGTTTGAGTTCCTTGTAGATTCTGAATATTAGTCCTTTGTTGGATGTATAGATTGTGAACGTTTTTTCCCATTCTGTGGGTTGTCTGTTTACTCTGCTGACTGTTCTTTTTGCCATGCAAAAGCTCTTTAGTTAAGTCCCACCTATTTATGCATTTGCTTTTGGGTTCTTGGTCATGAAATCTTTGCCTAAGCCAATGTCTAGAAGGGTTTTTCCAATGTTATCTTCTAGAGTTTTTATAGTTCCATGTCTTAGATTTAAGTCTTTGATCCATTTTGAGTTGATTTTTGTATAAGGTGAGAGATGAGGCTCTAGTTTCATTCTCCTACGTGTGGCTTGCCAATTACCCGGCACCATTTGTCAAGTAAGGTGTCCTTTCCGCACTTTGTTTTTGTTTGCTTTGTTGGAGCATTCAAATCTGTAAAGGGGAAGTCAAACTGTCACTGTTTCAGGATACAGAATTAATGTACACAAATCAGTAGCTCTGCTATACACCAACAGCCACCAAGTTGAGAATCAAATCAAGAACTCAACCCATTTTACAAGAGCTGCAAAAAATAAAAATAAAATACTTAGGAATATAGCTAGCCAAGGAGGAATATAGCTTACTTCTACAAGGCAAACTACAAAACACTGCTGAAAGAAATCATAGACAACACAAACAAATGGAAACACATCCCATGCTCATGGATGGGTAGAATCAATATTGTGAAAATGACCATACTGCCAAAAGCAATCTACAAATTCAGTGCAATTCCCATCAAAATACCACCATCATACTTCACAGAACTAGAAAAAAAAATCCTCAAATTCATATAGAACCAAAAAAGAGCTTGCATAGCCAAAGCAAGACAAAGCAAAAATAACAAATCTAGAGGCATCAGATTACCTGATTTCAAACTATACTATAAGGCCATGATCACCAAAACAGTGTGATACTGGTATAAAAATAGGCAAATAGACCAATGAAACAGAATAGAGAACCCAGAAATAAGCCCAAATTCTTTCTTTCTTCTCCTTTTTTTTTTTCTTTCTCTTTTTCCAAGGATGGGCTCTTGATATGTTCCTCAGGCTGGTCTCAAACTCCTGGCTTCAAGCTCTCCTCCTGCCTTGGCCTCCCAAAGTTTTAATATTATAAGTGTGAGCCACCGTGCCTGGCCAACTACCTTTCTTATGAGTTTCTTGCCCTTGATCATAATGAACTCTGACAGAATTAGCAGCAAAGTTAAATAAAATATGAAAGTCTTTGCCTTCAGTCTTTTCTTTAGTTCCTAAAAAGTGAAATTCACTTTACTTATGTATATATTATTCCTTTAAGATTCAGTTGAATACTTTCCCATATGCACCTATAACACTTATCTACATAATATATATACATTTTGAGATATTTTTCAACTTTGTTTAGTCTCAAACTCCTAAAGGAGTTGGGTTTAGAACTACATCAATCAAATTTAGTAAGGTTCTTTCTTACCTGTTTGATCCCTCTACCTTTTCCTACTCTCCTGCACAGTAAAGATGTTAAGTAGTGAACTAAATTTTATAACTTTCAAATTTGTTATTTTCCTGTCCTAATTACTTGTAGTAGGAAAATTCATGATTAAATAGCAGAGAAGGTGGGGAAAATAGAAACAGCCATTTATAAGCATTATCTGGGTAGAGAATGTCTTTTGAGGTCACCATTGAAATGACTGAGGAGAAAATGTAGGAGGTGTTTAATTGGAATACTTTTCTAGTTGATAGAATTGATTCATAAAGGAGGCTAGAGAAAAATAATATTCATTCATTCATTCATATATTAACAAATGTTTACTATTACTAAATGTCAGTCACTGCAGGTATAGCAATCAGTACTATTGTGACATTTTAGTGCAGTAGAACAAGAGTCCACCAATTGTGAGTTTTGATTCTGGATTACTAATGGCCTGCTTTTGGGATATTAATTTGCCTTGATTATTACCTAAAATACAAAATACTTGGGGTTATATTCCAACCTTACTATTATTAATAATTAAATTACTTTTATTATAATCCTCTTGAAAAATAATACTATTAATACAAATTATTTTTTCCTTTTGTAGCAAAATCTAGTGAATTCATTTTCCTTGAACTACACAATCCTGTTTCACAAAGAGAAGAATTGAAGCTGAAAGATATTATGACGGAAATAAGTATAATCAGTGGAGAATTAGAACTTTCTTATCCATTGTCTTGGGTTCAGGCATTTCCTTTGTTTCAGAACCTCTCTTCGAAAGAAAGTTCTTTTATTCATTATTACTGTGCTTCAACTTACTCTTTCCCTGCTGGTGTTGCTGTTGCTGAAGAAATGAAGCTGAAATCAGTATCTCAGGTTAGCATGTCATTAATATAATCGGCAGAGAAGGGGGAGGTTCAGAAGGGTTTATTCATTGATATTTATGCATTGATATTAGGCTGCTTTCAAATGCTAAATTTTGTGAAAAGGGCACAGGAACCAACCCAAAAGAGCTCCCGTTGCCAATGCTGGAACAATTTGTTAAACAAAATCGGTAAGGACAGCATGGGATTATAACCAAATAAAAAATAAATATGCATCTATATTTATATAAATAGCTGAGTTAGTAAATGAATGAATAAATAATACACGGTGGATACGGGACAATTATATCTTAGAAAAAATCCAATTAATAAATGAAAAGGAATAAGGGAAATATAAAACCACCAGTAGAACACTTGTTTGTGATTATTGCAGTCAAAGTCCACTGACAGATGCTAAATTTAATGAGTAAAAATTTAAGTAGAAACAAAATATATGCATAATCTCAAAGTCTCTAGCATAAAATATGTATTAATTATGAAAAGAAAAGTAGTAACTTTGCAGTTGAGAAACCTTGTAGACATCACTTTAACCAAGTTATCAAAATGGACATCACCAATAATAAGACATATTGACATAACACACCCCTTCATATCATGCACTGAGAAGTACCACATCACTTCTGCAGTATTCTTTCCAATAATATGTAATCTCAGTAGAGAAAAATGAGACAAATCCAGTTACAAAATAATTGACCAGTACTCTTTAGAAGTATCAAGGTCGGCCAGATGCAGTGGCTTACACCTGTAGTCCCAGCACTTTGGGAGGCCGAGGCGGGTGGATCACGACATCAAGAGATCAAGACCATCCTGGCCAACATGTCTCTACTAAAAATTCAAAAATTAGCTGGGTGTGGTGGCACGCGCCTATAACCTCAGCAACTGGGAGGGCTGAGGCAGGAGAATCGCTTGAACCAAGGAGGTGGAGGTTGCAGTGAGCGAGATTGTGCCACTGCACTCCAGCCTGGTGACAGAGCGAGACTCTGTCTAAAAAAAAAAAAGTATCAAGGTCAGGAAAAACAAGAAAAGACTAAGGAATTGTAGGATCCTGTAACAGAAAAAGGATATTAATAGAAAAGTGAAATCAAAATGAAATCTGTAGTTTAGTTAATACTATTATGCCAGTGTTAATTTTTTAGTTTTGGTCATTGTATTATGGTTGTATATGATGAGATTAGGGGAATTTGGGCAAGGTTGATTTCTTTCAACTCTTTTGTAAGGCTAAAATTATCTTGAAAACAATAGTAAGTTTTAAAATGCTATGTTTATTTTTATAGGCGGTTGGTAATATACATGTAGCTTGTATATCTCTGCCAAATAGTTCTAGAAAGGAAATAATTTATTAAGAAGCTATGGCATACTCATCTACACACCTGTGCACATGCATGCACATACGCAGGTTTGGCCAGAGGCTAATCTTTTATTCAAAAGGCCTTTAGAAAGCCACATTAGTGTTAAAGTATAAGACTTCATCTCTATGTATAATGTCAACATTTTGCATCCTAATTATATTGTATATATTTATATATTTTCCATTTAATGGAATTACATTATTATAAATGTAGCTTCTTTTAAATTTTATTTCCTCATATTCATTACATTTTTTGATCATTTTGAACTGCAAAATTGTTATATTCTTCTTTAATTCTGTAGTCCATATCTGTAAACAGTACTTCAAGTTAATCTTTGACCATTGTTTATACAATATCTTTTCATCACAAGTATTATTTTAGTTTGGTTATATCTATAGAAAATCTAAAAGTATAGATATGACTCATAGGGATTTTTAAAGTCACATTTTCTCTTACAGTAGACTTGTAAGAGAAGTCTTTGTTTTGACTTTGTTCTTTTGAAAGTTACGATGTTTGAAACCATTTTCCTTGCCACTTTCTGCCAGCCCTCAAACACAGATGCAGCCAAGCCTACTTACACCTTCCTGCAGAAGCAAAGTAGTGGTTGCTACTCCCTTTCTATTACATCTAATCCAGATGAAGAATGGCGAGAAGTCAGGCACACTGGACCTGTTCAGAAGTATGTACTGTCATAGCATGTTTGTAATAGATGGGCATATTAGTAGTTTTTATTCGTGTTGCTTCTTTTCAGTAGTTTAACTTTTGAAATGTTTTAAGTTTTACTTTCATGCTGATAGTAATGGAAATAGGGGTTTTTTAAAAAGAAATTATGAGGAAGTTAAAAAATGTATTAAGAAAACAATAGGTGCCATTTTACTTACTTTTATGTCAGTAAGACATGAATGGCAGCCAAAGTGTCGTATTTGGTAAGATTAAAGTGTTTATTAAAAATATTTGAGGATTAAGGGCAAGATGGCCGAATAGGAACAGCTCCAGTCTCCAACTCCCAGCGCAAGCGACACAGAAGACCGGTGATTTCTGCATTTTCAACTGAAGTACTGGGTTCATCTCACTGGGGAGTGCCGGACGATCGGTGCTGGTCAGCTGCTGCAGCCTGACCAGCAAGAGCTGAAGCAGGGCGAGGCATTGCCTCACCTGGGAAGCGCAAGGGGGAAGGGAATCCCTTTTCCTAGCCAGGGGAACTAAGACACACAACACTTGGAAAATCGGGTAATTCCCACCCCAATACTGCGCTTTAAGCAAACAGGCACACCAGGAGATCATATCCCACACCTGGCCGGGAGGGTCCCACACCCACGGAGCCTCCCTCATTGCTAGCACAGCAGTCTGTGATCTACCGGCAAGGCAGCAGCGAGGCTGGGGGAGGGGCGCCCGCCATTGCTGAGGCTTAAGTAGGTAAACAAAGCTGCTGGGAAGCTCGAACTGGGTGGAGCTCACAGCAGCTCAAGGAAACCTGCCTGTCTCTGTAGACTCCACCTCTGGGGACAGGGCACAGCTAAACAACAACAACCAAAAAAAAAAAAAAAAAAAGCAGCAGAAACCTCTGCAGACGCAAATGACTCTGTCTGACAGCTTTGAAGAGAGCAGTGGATCTCCCAACACGGAGGTTGAGATCTGAGAAGGGACAGACTCCCTGCTCAAGTGGGTCCCTGACCCCTGAGTAGCCTAACTGGGAGACATCCCCCACTAGGGGCAGTCTGACACCCCACACCTCACAGGGTGGAGTACACCCCTGAGAGGAAGCTTCCAAAGCAAGAATCAGACAGGTACACTCAATGTTCAGAAATATTCTATCTTCTGCAGCCTCTGCTGCTGATACCCAGGCAAACAGGGTCTGGAGTGGACCTCAAGCAATCTCCAACAGACCTACAGCTGAGGGTCCTGACTGTTAGAAGGAAAACTATCAAACAGGAAGGACACCTACACCAAAACCCCATCAGAACATCACCATCATCAAAGACCAGAGGCAGATAAAACCACAAAGATGGGGAAAAAGCAGGGCAGAAAAGCTGGAAATTCAAAAAATAAGAGCGCATCTCCCCCGGCAAAGGAGCGCAGCTCATTGCCAGCAACGGATCAAAGCTGGACGGAGAATGACTTTGACGAGATGAGAGAAGAAGGCTTCAGTCCATCAAATTTCTCAGAGCTAAAGGAGGAATTACGTACCCAGCGCAAAGAAACTAAAAATCTTGAAAAAAAAGTGGAAGAATTGATGGCTAGAGTAATTAATGCAGAGAAGGTCATAAACGAAATGAAAGAGATGAAAACCATGACATGAGAAATACGTGACAAATGCACAAGCTTCAGTAACCGACTCGATCAACTGGAAGAAAGAGTATCAGCGATTGAGGATCAAATGAATGAAATGAAGCGAGAAGAGAAACCAAAAGAAAAAAGAAGAAAAAGAAATGAACAAAGCCTGCAAGAAGTATGGGATTATGTAAAAAGACCAAATCTACGTCTGATTGGGGTGCCTGAAAGTGAGGGGGAAAATGGAACCAAGTTGGAAAACACTCTTCAGGATATCATCCAGGAGAACTTCCCCAACCTAGTAGGGCAGGCCAACATTCAAATCCAGGAAATACAGAGAATGCCACAAAGATACTCCTCGAGAAGAGCAACTCCAAGACACATAATTGCCAGATTCACCAAAGTTGAAATGAAGGAAAAAATCTTAAGGGCAGCCAGAGAGAAAGGTCGGGTTACCCACAAAGGGAAGCCCATCAGACTAACAGCAGATCTCTCGGCAGAAACTCTACAAGCCAGAAGAGAGTGGGGGCCACTATTCAACATTCTTAAAGAAAAGAATTTTCAACCCAGAATTTCATATCCAGCCAAACTAAGTTTCATAAGTGAAGGAGAAATAAAATCCTTTACAGACAAGCAAATGCTTAGAGATTTTGTCACCACTAGGCCTGCCTTACAAGAGACCCTGAAGGAAGCACTAAACAGGGAAAGGAACAACCAGTACCAGCCATTGCAAAAACATGCCAAAATGTAAAGACCATTTAGGCTAGGAAGAAACTGCATCAACTAACGAGCAAAATAACCAGTTAATATCATAATGGCAGGATCAAGTTCACACATAACAATCTTAACCTTAAATGTAAATGGACTAAATGGTCCAATTAAAAGACACAGACTGGCAAACTGGATAAAGAGTCAAGACCCATCAGTTTGCTGTATTCAGGAGACCCATCTCACACGCAGAGACATACATAGGCTTAAAATAAAGGGATGGAGGAAGATTTACCAAGCAAATGGAGAACAAAAAAAAGCAGGGGTTGCAATCCTAGTCTCTGATAAAACAGACTTTAAACCATCAAAGATCAAAAGAGACAAAGAAGGCCATTACATAATGGTAAAAGGATCAATTCAACAGGAAGAGCTAACTATCCTAAATATATATGCACCCAATACAGGAGCACCCAGATTCATAAAGCAAGTCCTTAGAGACTTACAAAGAGACTTAGACTCCCATCCAATAATAATGGGAGACTTCAACACTCCACTGTCAACATTAGACAGATCAACGAGACAGAAAGTTAACAAGGACATCCAGGAATTGAACTCAGCTCTGCAGCAAGCAGACCTAATAGACATCTATAGAACTCTCCACCCCAAATCAACAGAATATACATTCTTCTCAGCACCACATCGTACTTACTCCAAAATTGACCACATAATTGGAAGTAAAGCACTCCTCAGCAAATGTACAAGAACAGAAATTATAACAAACTGTCTCTCAGACCACAGTGCAATCAAACTAGAACTCAGGACTAAGAAACTCAATCAAAACCGCTCAACTACATGGAAACTGAACAACCTGCTCCTGAATGACTACTGGGTACATCACGAAATGAAGGCAGAAATAAAGATGTTCTTTGAAACCAATGAGAACAAAGATACAACATACCAGAATCTCTGGGACACATTTAAAGCAGTGTGTAGAGGGAAATTTATAGCACTAAATGCCCACAAGAGAAAGCAGGAAAGATCTAAAATTGACACTCTAACATCGCAATTAAAAGAACTAGAGAAGCAAGAGCAAACACATTCGAAAGCTAGCAGAAGGCAAGAAATAACTAAGATCAGAGCAGAACTGAAGGAGATAGAGACACAAAAAACCCTCCAAAAAATCAGTGAATCCAGGAGTTGGTTTTTTGAAAAGATCAACAAAATTGACAGACCACTAGCAAGACTAATAAAGAAGAAAAGAGAGAAGAATCAAATCGACGCAATTAAAAATGATAAAGGGGATATCACCACCGACCCCACAGAAATACAAACTACCATCAGAGAATACTATAAACACCTCTACGCAAATAAACTGGAAAATCTAGAAGAAATGGATAATTTCCTGGACACTTACACTCTTCCAAGACTAAACCAGGAAGAAGTTGAATCCCTGAATAGACCAATAGCAGGCTCTGAAATTGAGGCAATAATTAATAGCCTACCAACCAAAAAAAGGCCAGGACCAGATGGATTCACAGCTGAATTCTACCAGAGGTACAAGGAGGAGCTGGTACCATTCCTTCTGAAACTATTCCAATCAATAGAAAAAGAGGGAATCCTCCCTAACTCATTTTATGAGGCCAACATCATCCTGATACCAAAGCCTGGCAGAGACACAACAAAAAAAGAGAATTTTAGACCAATATCCCTGATGAACATCGATGCAAAAATCCTCAATAAAATACTGGCAAACCGGATTCAGCAACACATCAAAAAGCTTATCCACCATGATCAAGTGGGCTTCATGCCTGGGATGCAAGGCTGGTTCAACATTCGCAAATCAATAAACATAATCCAGCATATAAACAGAACCAAAGACAAGAACCACATGATTATCTCAATAGATGCAGAAAAGGCTTTTGACAAAATTCAACAGCCCTTCATGCTAAAAACGCTCAATAAATTCGGTATTGATGGAACGTACCTCAAAATAATAAGAGCTATTTATGACAAACCCACAGCCAATATCATACTGAATGGGCAAAAACTGGAAAAATTCCCTTTGAAAACTGCCACAAGACAGGGATGCCCTCTCTCACCACTCCTATTCAACATAGTGTTGGAAGTTCTGGCTAGGGCAATTAGGCAAGAGAAAGAGATCAAGGGTATTCAGTTAGGAAAAGAAGAAGTCAAATTGTCCCTGTTTGCAGATGACATGATTGTATATTTAGAAAACCCCGTTGTCTCAGCCCAAAATCTCCTTAAGCTGATAAGCAACTTCAGCAAAGTCTCAGGATACAAAATTAATGTGCAAAAATCACAAGCATTCTTATACACCAGTAACAGACAAACAGAGAGCCAAATCAGGAATGAACTTCCATTCACAATTGCTTCAAAGAGAATAAAATACCTAGGAATCCAACTTCCAAGGGATGTAAAGGACCTCTTCAAGGAGAACTACAAACCACTGCTCAGTGAAATAAAAGAGGACACAAACAAATGGAAGAACATACCATGCTCATGGATAGGAAGAATCAATATCGTGAAAATGGCCATACTGCCCAAGGTAATTTATAGATTCAATGCCATCCCCATCAAGCTACCAGTGAGTTTCTTCACAGAATTGGAAAAAACTGCTTTAAAGTTCATATGGAACCAAAAAAGAGCCCGCATCTCCAAGACAATCCTAAGTCAAAAGAACAAAGCTGGAGGCATCATGCTACCTGACTTCAAACTATACTACAAGGCTACAGTAACCAAAACAGCATGGTACTGGTACCAAAACAGAGATATAGACCAATGGAACAGAACAGAGTCCTCAGAAATAATACCACACATCTACAGCCATCTGATCTTTGACAAACCTGAGAGAAACAAGAAATGGCGAAAGGATTCCGTATTTAATAAATGGTGCTGGGAAAATTGGCTAGCCATAAGTAGAAAGCTGAAACTGGATCCTTTCCTTACTCCTTATACGAAAATTAATTCAAGATGGATTAGAGACTTAAATGTTAGCCCTAATACCATAAAAATCCTAGAGGAAAACCTAGGTAGTACCATTCAGGACATAGGCATGGGCAAAGACTTCATGTCTAAAACACCAAAAGCAACAGCAGCAAAAGCCAAAATTGACAAATGGGATCTAATTAAACTAAAGAGCTTCTGCACAGCAAAAGAAACTACCATCAGAGTGAACAGGCAACCTACAGAATGGGAGAAAATTTTTGCAATCTACTCATCTGACAAAGGGCTAATATCCAGAACCTACAAAGAACTCAAACAAATTTACAAGAAAAAAACAAACAACCCCATGAAAAAGTGGGCAAAGGATATGAACAGACATTTCTCAAAAGAAGACATTCATACAGCCAACAGACACATGAAAAAATGCTCATCATCACTGGCCATCAGAGAAATGCAAATCAAAACCACAATGAGATACCATCTCACACCAGTTAGAATGGCGATCATTAAAAAGTCAGGAAACAACAGGTGCTGGAGAGGATGTGGAGAAATAGGAACACTTTTACACTGTTGGTGAGATTGTAAACTAGTTCAACCGTTAGGGAAAACAGTATGGCGATTCCTCAAGGATCTAGAACTAGATGTACCATATGACCCAGCCATCCCATTACTGGGTATATACCCAAAGGATTATAAATTATGCTGCTATAAAGACACATGCACACGTATGTTTATTGCAGCACTATTCACAATAGCAAAGACTTGGAATCAACCCAAATGTCCATCAGTGACAGATTGGATTAAGAAAATGTGGCACATATACACCATGGAATACTATGCAGCCATAAAAAAGGATGAGTTTGTGTCCTTTGTAGGGACATGGATGCAGCTGGATACCATCATTCTTAGCAAACTATCACAAGAACAGAAAACCAAACACCGCATGTTCTCACTCATAGGTGGGAACTGAACAATGAGATCACTTGGACTCAGGAAGGGGAACATCACACACCGGGGCCTATCGTGGGGAGGGGGGAGGGGGGAGGGATTGCATTGGGAGTTATACCTGATGTAAATGACGAGTTGATGGGTGCCGCACACCAACATGGCACAAGTATACATATGCAACAAACCTGCACGTTATGCACATGTACCCTACAACTTAAAGTATAATAATAATAAATAAATTTAAAAAAAAAAAAAGAAAGCTTTGGCATAGAAAAAAATAAAAATAAAAATATTTGAATAGCAATGTATGATTTAAAAAATTCTACATTCCTTATCTGAATATGAGATAGGGAAAATGAAATTGCTTACTAAAATATGCTTCAATTTAAGGTACTTTGGAGTTTGTTACAAGTTCTCTTTCGGAAATTGCTTCTTTGTTCATATTTCATCCATGTCTTCTCATGGTGCTAAGACAGAATATGGAGTCTGTGCATTTGATGGTGATTTCTATACCTTCATGTGATTCTATTTCTTTGTTTTGAAGAAAGACACTCGAAAGAAAGACTAGGATAGGAAAATAGCCAGTAAAATAGAAACTATCATATTAGCACTTTAAATTTACATTTTCTTTTTTGATTTAGGTGCCATGGTACTAAGATTAAATCAATGTGGATAACTCTTACCATTCTGAACCTTTCTGGTGCAAGAAGTACATATTATACCTTCATTACTGACTACATTTTTCATTGAGTATTGCTCTACCTATTCCAAGATTATAGCCAGGAATTCGCAACTGGTCTTATTTCTAAGCTTTAAGAGAGAATGCCAGCAGAAGGATGACTAATTAGTTGTCATCTCTTCTCTACTACTTTCTGGTTGTGATTAAATTGTTTGTTTCCTTTATAGTCTCTTAAGTTGTATGTGGCAGGCACTTTGTTATGGGGAGACTTCCTCCTCAGCTCCCATGTTACTTCTTTTTTGCCCTGCTGCTGGTATAGCTTAGCCACCAGGAGCAGCGCACAATTTTTGACTGCTAGCTTTTCTGAAAGGAAGTGAACTAGTCTTGAGGATTAACTTAGAAAATGGAGAAAGGAAAAGCCATATTTATTATATCAGTTTATTGAAAGTTAAAAATTATGAAGAAGAGAAGCATCTTCAATGATATAACTGATTGTGAGATAAAACCTATTGATTAGAGACTAATTGAGATAGTAGCCTATTGAGAATAGCCCACATGGAAAGTATTGGAAAAGAAAAGAAAATACTCAATGGGAGTACCATTAGTAGCTTGTGAGGATAAAGGAAGGAAAATATCATTGTTTATGCCAGGTCAAATGTTTTTTACCCTACAGATTTGAGTTACAGAATACCACTGCCCAGTTATTGTTTCATATAAGAAATCTCTTAGATAATAGGATATTCAACATCAATATATTTTAACTTTATTTTTACTTTTAAGGTTGATTGTATATCCTCCACCACCTACTAAGGGGGGATTAGGAGTAACTAATGAAGATCTGGAGTGTTTAGAAGAAGGAGAGTTTCTTAATGATGTAATCATTGATTTTTACCTTAAGTAAGTACAATGATAAATGATCCTATGTTTTACAGATTTCACTGAGAAACTTAAAATAAATGTTTTTATCTCTGAATTATTTTAAATCCTGTTAAAAGTAACCTGCCAAGATTTCAGATTTGGAAAATTTTTGCTTACCAAGGTTTTCTAGAATTGACTAATTCAGTTTCATTGCTTTACTTACTGTGGATGCTATATATATATTTTTTTTTTTCTTTAGCTTTTGTTAGTTTTTGATATACATTTCTTTAACTATTGCATTATGGTGGTGAAAGAAGTTACTTACAAATTACAAATCATTTTGGGAACTAAAAAAAAGCAGCTCTATTTAGATATCTGTTGTATCTTTTTTTTTTTTTTTTTTTTTGAGACGGAGTCTCACTCTTGTCACCCAGGCTGGAGTGCAGTGGCACAGTCTCGGCACACTGCAACCTCCACCTCCTGGGTTCAAGCTATTTTCCTGCCTCAGCCTCCTGAGTAGCTGGGATTACAGGTGCCCGCCACCACACCTGGCTAATGTTTGTACTTTCGGTAGAGATGGGGTTTCATGTTGGCCGGGCTGCTCTTCAACTTCTGACCTCAGGTGATCTGCCCGCCTTGGCCTCCCTTAAGCACTCTAAGAGTTAGCTATCATTTTAACAATCCATATCACTTAATTTCTACCCCCCCTCCCCCAGTTTTTGTATAGCCAGAGCTGCAGGAATTGGTATGAAAACATTTAAAACTTTATGCAAAGGAAATTTGCTTCTAGCTGTCATTTCTTACTGTAGCTCTAGACCTAGATTCCCAACTGTTGATGGAGATATCTCCTAATTATTTTACACATCTCTCCCAAACCAAATTTACTATAATCTTATCTAAGCTCTATTGTTTTACTAATAATACTAGTAATCTTTATTCCAGTGACTCAGGTCAAAATCTCATATTATATTTGCAGACATTGTAGATTTCATCTTTAGGAATTAAATGTGAGTCTCCTTTATATCTTCCATGTTTCTTTTTGAACATATGGAATACAGCTATAATTGTTTTAATATTCTTTTCTGCCAATTCTAACATCTCTGTCAGTTTTGGGTTCAATTGACTGATTTTTCTCTTCATTATGAGTCATTCCTTTGTGCTTTTGCATGTCTGGTAATTTTTTGATTGGGTGCTGGATATTTTTGTATTTATAAATATGCTTGAATTTTGTTTTGGAACACAGTAAAACTATTTGGAAAATGTTTTGATGCCTTTAAGATTTGTTAGATGAGGCCAATAACTTAATCTTACTACTGAGGAAAGACCTTTTTGAGTACTCTACCCAATGTCTCAGGAATTACGAAGTGTCCAGTTTCGCTGATAGGAACAGGCACCATTCTTGGTCTCTGTGAATACTTGGTATCATTCTCTAATCTTTTTGAGTAGTTCTTTCCCTGTCCCTGGGTACTTTCCTCACGTACATTCAGGGATTAATACTCTCCTAAATACTTGAAGAGGACTCTCTGCAGCTATCTGGAGTTCTCTGTGTAGCTGTTTCCTTTCTAGTATTCTGATCTGCAAACTCTAGCTACTCCATTTTTAAAAAACAATCACACATTTTCAAGCCTGCATAAACTATAAAGAATAGCAGAGTTTTCTATTATGAAGGGGTTAGTTACTAAGCGATTGAATTATAAGCTTATATGGAAGGATTGTTTTAGTACAGAAATGGACTAAGAATTTAGAAATGAATCATATCACACAGTTATTAACATTTTTCTAGATTTATTTAGCAGTGTCATAATTTCACTTTTATATTTGAGTATATGATTATTTGATTAATAGTTTCTACCCTCACTCCTCTGGATTATAGGCTCTACAGGGGCAGGTACTTTATTTTTCCCCTCTTGTTTTGTGTCTCTAGTGTAAACATGGAGTTTGGCACATGTTAGGAATTTTTAAAGTTTTAAATTTTTTTTTTATTTTTGAGACAGAGTCTCACTCTGTCACCCAGGCTGGAGTGCAGTGATGTGATCTCAGCTCACTGCAACCTCTGCCTCCCGGGTTCAAGTGATTCTGCTGCCTCAGCCCTCTGAGTAGCTGGGACCACAGGCACACACCACCACACCCAGCTAATTTTTGTATTTTTGGTAGAGACAGAGTTTCACCATGTTGGTCAGAATGGTCTCAATCTCTTGACCTCGTGATATGCCTGCCTCGGCCTCCCAAAGTGCTGGGATTACAGGCGTGAGCTACCATGCCGGGCCACGTGTTAGGAATTTGATAAATATTTGTTAAGTAAATGAATGAATAAGTGGGTGATTTCTGCTTTACATGATGGAAGGCTAGATAACTAACCAAACTGAAAGCTGAAATTAGAGGAAACTGCAAGATTGCTTTGAATCAAAATAGATAAAAAACAAAGATTTCCAGAACACATAAGGCAATTGGGGGAAGACCAAGTAAAATCTAAAAATAATTTACTTTTGTGGGGTTACTGCTTTACAGGTATCTTATATTGGAGAAGGCATCAGATGAACTTGTTGAACGAAGTCACATTTTTAGTAGCTTTTTCTATAAATGCTTGACAAGAAAGGAAAATAATTTAACAGAAGATAATCCAAATCTTTCGTAAGTTAATCCTCTAATGTACTTAAGTTTTAAGAGAAAATATACTATTTTTATGCACCTAGTAAAGTGGCTTCTTCATAGTATTTCCTAGAGTAGGCAGTACTACCATTTGTGCAGGTCCTGGGTCTGTTTGCCACGAGAGCCATTTCTCATTCTTCCACTGTTTTGCTGCCCGTGACAGGGAGGCTGACACTTGCAGTCTGCATTTCCAATTGCTTGTCCCCGGGGGAAATCCTGGAAGTTGGAGGGCAAGGAAGAAAGCAGCTAGGTTATTTCTTCCCTACTCCCTTTGCACTGGGAAATGATTCTGACAGTGGCTGTATTTCCTCTGTGAGTCCACCTCTCACAGGACAGTCCTGCTATAACTCCAGCTTCCATCTGGAGGTACTGCTTCTTCTCTTTGCCCTCTACCCTACAGGTATAGCAGTTTCCTCCTCTGCTAATCTTTGGCTGTCTCACTGTCCCCGTTTTTGGCTTTATGTTTTTTTGTTTTTCTTTTTTTGTCAATGCTGTAGCCAATTTCCTGCATTACATTCTATGTGTTATATAGGGTTGTTTTTGTTTTCCTGGTTGGACCCCCAATGACAGACTATTTAATTAAACCTATGCTACATTATATGAAATACTGTATTTGTTTGCATAATGTAGCTGATTTTTGCCCAAGTATTTTTTTGGTTAATACTAAAACTGTGGAGCAGTGGCTAGGGATAGGCAAAAAGGAGGTATTTCTTAGACAGTAGAAACTTGGATAGTTGTTGCAACATAAGGCATTTCTCCCCTTTCCCCATACTTAACAATTTGTATGATAATCTGAGTAGACTCATGATAAAACTGAGTTATTGTTATTTTAAAAGTTAGCGTAAACATTTCTCTACTGTTTTACAATTTACAATTCCATTTATTGACATTATTTCAGTTTTTCCTATCATGACGGTACCTTTTGATAGGGCATATAAACTGTATCCCAGTTTTTCAGATGAGGAAGCAGTCTAATGAAGTTTAATAAATTTTACTTAAGATGAACAGCTAGTGAATGGCAGAACTGGTTGGTACTTAAATCTTTACCTTTTAACTTCTAATCCAAAGTTTTTATTGTACTAGATTGCTTTAAAAAAATGGCTATGAGAGTTTGATTCATCTCATTAAAATAATAGGAATAATAAACAAGTTAGAAGAGGATTAATGGATAAACTGCTTGAATTTGATATATTGTTGGAGAAAGAGGGTAGGAATAGAGAGACTAATTAATATTTATTGAGTGCCTGCTAGGAACTAAGACAGTGAACATAAAGTTATTTGATTCTACAGTATTATTGTCATTGTCTTTATAAATTGAAGCTTAAAGAAGTTATATAAGTTTTTCAAAGTTGGATATAGCTTTCCAGTTTCAAAGTTCAGCTCTTTCTGTTGTTCATAGTGTTGTGACTGTATAATTAATGGTCTAAATTGGGACGCTTGTGAGAAAAATAGGAGGCTCTGTCAGTGGGTACACTAGACAACGAGTGCGTATACCAGGGCTTTCCTAGACAGACTGGGATGTATGATCAGCTCCATTTTTAGAGTCTTTACAGGTCTAGAATTTGTCCTGATGGACAAGACCTGCCAGGATCAATTAAGGAGAAAACTGCAATTTGAAAATATTTCTGATAATCAGGGCTAGTGGAGAGGGATATATGGAAGGGGGAGATTTATTAAATAAATTAGATAACATTTCTGATGCTCTCCTGTTCTGTTTTATGTATGCAGATTTAATGATTGGTACTATGCACTTAATCTCATGTTTTATTTTAAGATTATTCAATGTAGAGATTGTGAATTTTGTATACTCACCTTCCTACTAAGGAAATGAAAGTAGATAGATTCTGCTATATTACAGAGTTTTTTCAAAAAACAGATATTATGTACCTGATTATTATGTACATAATAAATATAAAGTTACGTGAGTGGCATCCTCTAGGGTAAGATGCATAAGATACTAACATACACATGCACACGCACACACCATGCACACGAATGTGTGAATACTAATGCTTGGTCTGTTAAGCATTCACACAACTTGATATATCAGACCGAGCATTAGTGTTTACACAAAGAATCTCTACAAATCAGTTTTTAAAAGTCATCAGAGCAGCAAGAGATATGAATTTTAATGGCAAATAAATCCACACCAAAAGGCTCAAACTACTAGTGTTAAGAAGCCACAGCTTCCTTACTATACTTTATGAGATCCTGCAAGATCTGGCTTCTTTCCATCTCCTTAAACTCATCTCATAACATTGTTTCCTCTCGTTTACCATACTGACATTCAACCTACCTCCTTTCCACTTTCAAACGTGCTGACCTCTTTCCTATTTTCTGCCTGAAACAACTTATCCTGGCATTTAAAAAATTTGTTTCACAGCATGATCTCTAATCATTTTATTCGTTTGTTTGCTTCTTCATTTTCTGTTTCTCATTTGAAGCTACATGAAGTTAGGGACTTATCTGTCTTATTTTCCACTCTATCCCCAGTGCCTTGTTCAGTGCTTGGAACATACTAGGAACTCAAAATACGAGATGATAACAGTGCCTGTTATTGATTACTGAGATAACTGTTGGACATTTAGTTGAAGGTTTTCTACACAGTTAGGAACTGAGAATAGGAGATTATGTTTGGCCCCTATATTCTGCCCTATCCTCCTTGCCTCATTCTATGTCTAATACATTCTCAATCAAATAAGGTTAGCATAATCAGGAAAGGGACCAAATACCAATATAAAACCAGATGTCTGTCCTTAAGATTTTCAAATAGAAAACAAATTAACAGACTACGCACTAGTTGAAAGTAATTGTTTATAGTCATTATAATGGTTGGGTCCTTCTGAAATGAGAAAATTCAATAAACATATGACTTTGATTTTTTTGTGTGGTTAATCTTCCACATAGTGTGTAATTGCTGTCAAATCTTTTAGCTCATTCTGGATCCTATGTTACTCCTAATGTTTACCCATATGGTTTTGTTTAGATATTATTCAGATGAACAAGATGGGGCGATGATTTCAGTTTCCTGTATGACTTGATAAAAATTATATAAGAACGTAATGGTTTGCCTTTTTTTCCCCTGCAATAAGAGTTCCATCCAAGGGACTGAGCCAGAAGTCACATACCACCTTTATCCCCCTGTTAAATGTCATTTTCTTCCTTCCTAAAACCTTTCTTTTGACAGTCAAACTTAGTTTTGTATCCTTCTTTTTTAACTCCCCTGATTAGGTAAAGAAAATAAACTAGTGTTTGTGTGTATGCAAACACTGTTTGCATACAGTTCAAGGTGTTCAAGGTGGCTGTATCAGATGCTTTAATAACGGGGTCCCCAGCCCCTGGGCTTCAGACTGGTACCAGTCCATGGCCTGTTAGGAGCCAGGCCACTCAGCAGGAGGTGAGCGAGCATTACCGCCTGAGCTCTGCCTCCTGTCAGATCAGTGGCAGCATTACATTCTCACAGGAGCACGAACCCTGTTGTGAACAGTGCGTGTGAGGGATCTAGGTTGCGTGCTCCTTATGAGAATCTAACTAATTCCTGATGATCTGAGGTGGGACAGTTTCATATTGAACCGTCCCCTTGTCCCTGGAAAAATTGTCTTCCACAAAACTGGTCCCTGGTGCCAAAAAGGTTGGGGACTTACTGCTTTACCGTAATTCCTTTGTACCTCTTATGACATATTTTAGTTATTTGTTATAGTTTTTTCTGCCCATATTAGATTATGAATCCTTCTAAGGCAGTGTAGGTGACTTTCATTATTTGTTTTTAGGAACCTAATACATATTTGTTGAAGAAATAAAGTAGGTACCTTTAACGTTGTCCTGTAGTTTCCTTGTGTATGAAAGGAAGGGAGATGAATTTTATTTTAAAGAATCTGAGAATAAAAGCCTCATTTTTTTCCCTCCTCCATTAAGATTTTTTAATTCAATTAAATTAACTGATTAATTTATTTTTTAGAGATGGGGTCTTGCCTCGTTACCCAGGCCAGAGTGCGGTGGTGTGATCACAGCCTCAAACTCCTGAGATTAAGCAATCCTCCTGAGTAGCTGGGACTGACTGTTGGTGTATGTCACCACTCTGGCTAATTATCTTTATATTTTTAGTGACAGAAGTCTCACTATGTTGCCCAGTCTAGCTTTGAACTCCTGATCTCAAGTGATCCTCCCACCTTAGCATCCCAAGTAGCTGGAATCACAGGCATGAGCCACCACACTCAGCCCACTGAGTTTTAAAACCTCCCTAATGACAGATATAACAGTTGGAGAATTCTGTTAAGGTTTAATGACAGTGTTTTATATCATGCCCAGCTGGAGCTAAGCAAAATAAACAGATTTAACTGTGTTTATACTAAGTTGCACGGCAGGTTTTGGAATCTAAAAAGCATTTAATAAATTGCCGCCTTATTCTGTCCATTTCATTATTGTTTGTAGTTATTAAATTTAAGAATAACCAGGGGTTACTATAAGGGGATACATTTATAATGTGTTAAATATTATATATCTTAAAGAAGATGACTAAATAAACTAAATTTAAGATATTACAGTATGTAAAAATGGCTCTTGAAGTCCCTGACTTAAATGAAAAAATTTTTACATATCTTTCATATTCTCAGAATGGCACAGAGAAGACATAAAAGAGTAAGAACATGGACTCGTCACATAAACATTTTTAATAAAGATTACATCTTTGTACCTGTAAATGAGTCGTAAGTATTTCAGATTATTTAAGAACGTATTGGAAAGAATTCAGAAAAAAAATTGTATGGTGTTTTTAGATTCATAATCAGTAAAAATTATGGGCACATACATCTCAGGTATTATTTTATTTTATTTTTTATAAAAGTAGCTAAGGCAATGAATTCCTTATCTTGGATTTTGGTTTGACAATGGTTATGTTGTAAAAGTAGTGAAAAAAAAATAAAGTGACAAATGACCACAAGACTATAATGACTGAGACACTGAATGTTTTTTTGTTTGGATTAAGGAAAAAATTTTCTAAATAAAAGAAATATTTTTGATTGAATCTTCAAATACTTAAGAAAACAAACTGTTCGGCTGGGCGCGGTGGCTCAAGCCTGTAATCCCAGCACTTTGGGAGGCCGAGACAGGCGGATCATGAGGTCAGGAAATCGAGACCATCCTGGCTAACACGGTGAAACCCCGTCTCTACTAAAAAATACAAAAAACTAGCCGGGCGAGGTGGCAGACGCCTGTATTCCCAGCTACTCGGGAGGCTGAGGCAGGAGAATGGCATAAACCCAGGAGGCGGAGCTTGCAGTGAGCTGAGATCCGGCCACTGCACTCCAGCCTGGGCGACAGAGCGAGACTCCGTCTTAAAAAAAAAAAAAAAAAAAAAAAAAACCCAAAAAACTCTTCAAGCACCAATATGAAAAAAATAATGCTATGAGTCTATTTATTAAGGCAGGTCCTTAATAGGAAACACTGATTGTATGAAAGTAAATTAAATTTGAATTACTCATCTGTTACCCTAAATAGTGTTACTTATGCCTTGGTAACTCTGGATATTTAATTAGTGTTGGTATGTATGCTCTATGTTATAATGAGATATCACAGTGGATGTCTTCAAAATTAATAGGAAATATTATTCTCACTTGCTCAGATGTATCTCTAGAATGTATTATATGTTGTTTAGACTTTGCATGGTATTAAGATTGTAGTTCTTTTTCCACAGGTCTCACTGGTATCTCGCAGTCATTTGTTTTCCCTGGTTAGAAGAAGCTGTGTATGAAGATTTTCCACAAACTGTATCCCAGCAGTCCCAGGCTCAGCAGTCCCAAAATGACAACAAAACAATAGGTGACATCCATAACGTAGATGGTGTTTTTAATAATGATGACAATAATATAATGGTTACAGGCAAGAAAATGAAGTTAATGGTAGTGTAGTTATTTATTATCATTAAACCTACTTTAGCAGGATGAATAAAAAATCTGAAATTTGTAATGATAGACTCATGTATAGACAAAATATAATTCTGAAGTTGTATTCTTATATCAAGTTTTATTATGGCACTTAAAAATTACTACTTATCGATCTTATGAAATATTTCAAACATACAAAAAGTATAACTAATATGACCAACATCAATACCTGTTTCACCTGGATTAAGAAATTAAAACCTTTCCGATATAATGATAATAATCTCCTCTGTGACCACTCCCATTTCACTTGCTTTAATCCAGAAGTAACCACTACCCTAAATTTTATGTTTATTCCATAATGTATGGAATAATATGTACTATTATTTCCATTGACATTTTTTGCTTGTTTTAACTTAAAAAGATTGACAGATAAAATTGCATGTATTTACTATGTACAACATACTTTTTTTTTTTTTTTTTTAAGAGATGTTGTCTTGGTGTAGTGCAGTGGCTCAATTATAGCTCACTGCAACCTTGAACTCCTGGGCTCAAGTAATCCTCCTGCCTTACCCTCCTGATTAGTCAGGACTACAGGGTTGCACCACTTTACCTGGCTTATTTTTAAATTTTTTCTTTTGTGAAGATAGGATCTCACTATGTTGCCCAGGTGGGTCTGGAACTCCTGGCCTCAAGCAGTCCTCACACCTCAGACTCCTAAAGTATTGGGATTACAGGCGTGAGCCACCACATGTGGCTACAGCATGATATTTTGAAATATATATACGTTGTGGAATGACAAAATCTAGCTAATTAATAGTATTATAACATTTTTAAAAATACACTAGGTTTGCTAACATGACTAAGAATTCATGCCATTGATTTCCAGGCAATGCTTGAAATCCCCCATTTTTACTTAATCTAATTTCTTGTAGACTCTATTAATTTGGTTAGGTAATATAGGATCTCTTATAATTCTTCCACGAGTTTTCTTACAAGCCAGAATCTAAAGTAAATAAGCCTACTTTCTTTGAGAAAAAAGTAACAAAATTAAGTGTTTTATAGCTGTAGCCTAGGCAGTAAGCTGATTGAAAAATACCTGTTACCATTAATACTGGCCAAAACTGATGTGGGGAAAAAGACAAACTGATGAAGCAACTGATTATGTTTAATTATCTTGAAACCTCTTAAGCCTGAGATGTGTACTTACACAAAACTGTATGGTCATAGTTAGAAGCACCATTGTTAGGCAGATTAACTACCTTCTGCATTAAATAGCAGACATTTTGATTAATGAGCTGTTTTTGAATATTATCTTTTTATAGAGAATTTGCCTAGCTAACTGGTATTTCAGATCATGGCTCTGGGGTTTACCTGTTATTTGATAACAGCCAACTATTGTCAGTTTTATCTGTTGATTGAATTTTATTCATAACATTGATCATGAAAAAAATTAAATCTCAAGTATTTTTACTGTGCATCCAGTAACTGCATGAAAATTATAATTTTAAGCTTTTCTAAGTTACCTGTATAAAAAATACAATAAACATTCATAATTGCTTAATTATTTCTAACTAGATAATGATCTACATACTACTTCGACACTGTCTTTGAGTGCAGAGGATTCCCAAGTAAGTGTGTTCTTCACAGATGGGAAGGAAGAAAACTCATGAATATAATAATGTTATCTATAAAATAGAGCATAGCTAGGTGGACTCTACTGGCCCATCATTAGATTGTGCTGCTTTGTGATTCTTTTGACAGTTTTTGTGGGACTGGGGCAGAGAACAAAATACATTATTATTCTTGTATCTATTTAGCTTGCTTTAACTTTCTAGATTATTTAGTAGTTTATCTGATGTTCATCTTGGTTAACTACTTTTCTAATTTCTAAGGATCAGATTTACTTTTATTCTTTTTTATGTCAGTAATTTTTTGAACTTAGGTAATTAATCCTCTTAAGCACATTGTATATTCTACTTTATTTTCTTTCTTCCTTTTTTTTTTTTTTTTTTTTTTTTTTTGGGTCTTTTTGTCACCCAGGCTGGAGTGCAGTGGTACGATTGCGGCTCACTGCAACCTCCCCCTCCTGGATTCAAGCAATTCTCCTGCCTGGCCTCTCAAGTAGCTGGGACACAGGTGCTCACCAGCATGCACGGCTAATTTTTGTATTTTTTTTTTTTTAAATAGAGATGGAGTTTCACCATGTTGGCCAGACTTGTCTCTCACTCCTGACCTCAGGTGATCTGCCTGCCTGGGCCTCCCAAAGTGCTGAGGTTAGAGGCGTGAGCCACTGAGCCCTGCCAGAAAATTCTTTGTAAAAATCGTTCAAGGTAGACTCAAAGTGAATCCTTGTAACTCCTTAGGCTAAAACAGTTATCATTAACTCTTCTTTATTTGGCGCTCCAAACTGATCTGCATAGCCTAGGTTCAGTGTTCTAAATTGATTAAGATTGCCATTTAATGAATTTTTTTTTTTTTTTTTTGCATGTACAAATAGCAGCAGACTCCCTGGCACAGGCCTATGTCTTTACTGTCACTGATATGAAGTGTCACTTCTTACGGAGGAAGGTTTCCTTTCCTGCTGTCACAGTGGCAAAACAGGAGCATTCCTTCTTGCCTCTAGGGCCAGATTTCTCAAATTGAGTTTGTTTGGATATTCATTCTGAGACACAGTTCATGATAAGCAGGATTCCAAGGCAATTAAGTTGGGCAAACTTTGTATACTCTTTCTGTCTTAGAGAGCCATTGTGTATATTAGAATAATAAAGGCACTGAGAAGGTCTGCATTAAATAAATCTGTTTAAGTTTGGTCTGTGGTTTCTCAAACTTATGAAGAAAACAAATAACATCAACAAAACAAAATTCCCTATCCCTTTTCCCTTGTAGATTAAGGTTAAAGTGATAATCTTAACCTAATATAGATTAAGGTTCTGCATCTTATGCTTCAAAGGGAAGAAATGTGTTCCTACTGACATCATAAATTGGCGAATGTATGTAAAGACACATTAAATTAACTTGTTTATCTTTGCTTAAGATAATAACTTGGAATGGAAGTAATTAAAGTTCCAGATTGCCTTTTAGGACAAGTTAAAACTCCTTAACTACTTGAGACTGCATGTAAAAATATATAGCCTACTGTTTTAGCAGTATAATAAAATCAATACATTTGTGGAAAATAAAGTTAGCTCACTTTTGATGATGAAAATAACTATTATTTGACATTTTAATTTCAAAGTTTGAAACACTTTAAAGGAGTAACTGAATAGTAAGTTATTCAAAATAGCTTTAATTGCAGTCATAAAAATTTATGTTATTTCAGAATACCGAGTCGAGTATGTCAGTACCAAAGAAAATGTGTAAAAGGTAGGTACATGCTGTAATAAATAATACAGTTTTTTGAGGTATTTAGATATACTTTGTATACAAGTGTGTAAATCTTGATTTTGTTCTTTGCTTTTCATAGGCCATGTATTCTTATACTAGACTCCTTGAAAGCTGCTTCTGTACAAAACACAGTTCAGAATTTACGAGAGTAAGTAATGACAGTTTTACCATTCAGTCTGTCATCTAAATCCTCAGTAATTTTGAAGTTACCTTCAGAATTATTGAAAAGACTATATCAGGAATTATATTTTATTATCTATTTCAATAAGCCTTATAAATTTAATCAGTAATACCTTTAATTCTGTTAATATTCAATATTAATATTTCTAAAGGATTATATTAAAGGTAAATTCGGAATTTGTATTCATAATTGAACAGAAAGTATAGTTTTACAAAGAAGCATTGCATTGATTATCAAAAGTACCACTTTAGAAAAAAGTAGGAACTCTTTCACATTTGTATCATTATGTATATGTATGTGTAATTTTGTAATTTACTGTAGTACTTGGAAAAAACTAACGATGAAACTTTTAAAATGATTTCCTAGTTTCCTTTATTGAGTTGTGAAAGTTGAGTTGTTGAAAAAAGTCTAGCTTTATAGTTTGAAAATCACATTACATATTTTCTTTAAAGTAGCACTTGAGAGCCTCAAAATGTAGGTTGCACTGGTAAAATTCAGTCTGGAAATTTGGCTTGAGACAGCACATCTGGCAACAAATGTTTTTCCGCCTTTGTGAAAATGTTGCATACTGATAAAGAGATTTCTACTTTAGTCACTCTATTTGTTGATTATTTCAGGTATTTAGAGGTAGAGTGGGAAGTTAAACTAAAAACTCATCGTCAATTCAGCAAAACAAACATGGTGGATCTATGCCCTAAAGTTCCTAAACAGGACAATAGCAGTGATTGTGGAGTATATTTATTGCAATATGTGGAAAGCTTCTTCAAGGTATGTGAAGCTATAAATAAGTTTTTAATTCACGATTACCACCATGCAGTCATAAGTTACTGAGTGTAATAGTCCGTTCTCATGCTGCTAATAAAGACATACCTGAGACCGGGTAATTTATAAAGGAAAGAGGTTTAATTGGCTCACACTTCAGCATGGCTGGGGAGGTCTCAGGAAACTTACGATCATGGTGGAAGGGGAAGCAAACATGTCCTTTTTTACATGATAGCAGCAAGGAGAAGAATGAGAGCTGAGCAAAGGGGGAAGCCCCTTATAAAACCATCAGATCTCATGAGAACTTACTATCATGAGAATAGCATGGGGGAAACCGCCCCCATGATTCAGTTACCTCCTACCACAGTGGGGATTATAGGAACTACAATTCAAGATGAGATTTAGGTGGCAGCACAGCCAAACTATATCACTGGGCGAGCAAAGAGGCAGGTAAATGTTACAGGTAATCAAGATTTTTTTTAAAGAGAAAGAAATAGAACCACAGGTGATCCAGATACTGTAATTAGCAGATAAGAACTTTAAAATGATTTGATTAATAGGTTAGAGAAGATAAAGCCAAAGATGAAACAAAATGGATGAAGACATGGAGTATACAAAAGAAAGAAAAAATCAAATAGATGTTCTAGAGCTGAAGATGTGTAATGACATATCTGAAATTAAGAACTTATTGGACAAGTTTAATAGAGGACTAGATGCAGTAGAAGATAGGATTAGTGAAATTAAAGGACAATAAAGTATCCAGCAATAGCCCAGAGAGAAAAAAGAATGTAAAGAAGAGAACAGAGCTTAAGAGACAAATATGAAACAGTATAATTTACTGTTTGAAAGGTGTAATTTACATGTTACTGGAGTCCCAGCAAGATTGGAGAGAAAGAGAATAGGGCAGAGACAGTATTTTAAATGAAAATTTCTAAAATGAAAAGATCTGTTTATTCAAGAAGCTCAGAAAACTATAGCTGGAGAAGTACAATGACAAACATAGGTGTTATTTTCTAGTTCACAGAGACTTTGTAGGAACTGTAGCAGTATTAAAAATGAAATTTTAAATAGCAAGGAATCACTCTTTGCTTTTTGAACTGTCAGCTCATTACTTCAGTCATTACCACTATTATTTACGAAGATGGGTCTAGTAGCAGGATGTCTTTGACCAGAA
Source organism: Theropithecus gelada (assembly GCF_003255815.1). Classification (NCBI taxonomy): domain Eukaryota; kingdom Metazoa; phylum Chordata; class Mammalia; order Primates; family Cercopithecidae; genus Theropithecus; species Theropithecus gelada. The sequence continues at coordinate 21,428,677 of NC_037669.1, read as the reverse complement.
GTCGGCTTGGAGGATGCTTAACGGTACTTAGAAAGCATGAGAGTTATAATATGCAGCTACAACTTTTTGATGTCTTTAATATGAGAGAGGAAGGATAATATATAGTAAAATACAGTACACATTTTGGAAATCATTAAATATCTATTATGTTGGGTTTTTTTCTCCCTTTTTTATTCTACACTAGAACTTCATCATCGGGTGTCAGGTTCTGGCCCTCTCATAGCCTTTCCAAATAGATTTGATTTTGTGTTTCGAATATCCAGATTGCCTTATTACATAATGTATTCCGAGTTTGTTTGTTACGTAATTCTACTTTATATAGCCCAGTCAATAGAATATACATCTAATACAGGATGAAGCACCATGTAAGATTCCTGGGAAAAACCTCAAAAATCTAAGCCTCGTGTTTTGTAAATTTGGTGCACTAATATAAGATAGCTTAGATTTAAAACATGGGCTTAAGGCAGATTGCTCAAAACCTATGGGACTTTGTAAGTAAGCCCTAATAAAAATAATATTACGTCTAATAAAAATATTGGCACAGTAATTCTCCACTAGCATTTGCTCCTGGACTCACAATCAGTCCATCCTTTCAGCCATACACCCTGGGCTCTTAATTCCTTCTTCAAGATGTAAGTCCTTCTTACCTCTGGCTTCTAATAATTTTATCAAGTTTATAAACATATGCTAAGGATAGCCCTTTTCAGAAATTTTTTTTTTTTTTTTTAAACACAGGGGGAAACGTCCTGTGGTTGCAATTTGCGATTTCCTGGTTAAGCTTAACATCATTGAAACAGTAGTGATTCTTGAAGCCATAAGTCAGCTATTTCTTACACCGAAAGAAGGCACTTGGCAGGATTTTCCATTTCTAATCTGAGATTTTTCATTAACTACTAAGGCTTTCTCTTTAATATTTCAAAATCTTAACATGTTGGGAAAAGTTGTGATAAAACCAACTTCATTCTGAATCATTCTTTATTTACCAATTCTGTTTGTGCTAATTCACTTAAACATACATTGTAGCAGAACAGAGTATTTAATTTTGATATTTAGAAGTTAGCAATTTGATAAAAATGTTCTAAAATTGATTGTGGAAGTGGTTACACTGTGAATATACTAAAAATGCTCAATTGTATGCTATTGGTGAATTGTATTATGTGAATTATATCTTAATATAATTGTTATTTTAAAAAAGTTAGCAATTTGTCATTTCTTATAAAAATGAAGTTAAAACAAATTTGAAATTATGCTGCTAAAGTGATTGCACTCTTTTTTTCCTCTCATTAGGATCCTATTGTTAATTTTGAACTTCCAATTCATTTGGAGAAATGGTTTCCTCGTCATGTAATAAAGACCAAACGGGAAGATATTCGAGAGCTCATCTTGAAACTTCATTTACAGCAACAGAAGGGCAGCAGTAGCTAGTTAATCTGTACAAACATGACACAGATGTTCTCTAAGATTACTGGAAAGCCTCTTACTAGCATTTGTGTTAGCCAGCTCACAGAGAAGAAAATAACTTGCAGTAGTTTTATAATAAGTCATTGGAACATTATTTAAAATAGGATATATTATTAGAATTGTTGGGATCTTATAAATGGAGTGGGAATGGGGGTGATACAGATAAACTTATTAGATATAAATTAAAATTTTATAAATATTTCATATTTTTCTGAGTAAATATGCTTGGATTATGCAATAGCATAGGTAATATGGAAATGTTTTGTAGATAATAAAACTTACATGATCTGTACTTCCACATGACTGGGTGTTGAGGGGAGTGAAAGCCTCCCTGGTGCCAGCCCCAGTGCTTGTCAAATTTGTTGGCAAGTCACATCATATTGTAATTCTGTTCTTTGCAGCTCAAGCATGCAGTATGAATACTGTGTATTTTTTAAAAAAGAATTTAGTATCAAGGCTTCAGAAAATGCCATTTATGGCATCCCTTCTGTATGTAACAAAAAGACATTCTTAATGTTAGGAAGATTATAAAAATTCGCTCTTTTAAAGTGCAGCTTATTATTCTCAATTGCTAAATGCGATTACTCTGCTCTTTTTTTTTTTTCATTTCTTTTGATGTCATATGTGAGCATCCTATAATTTAGTTCATTTGTTCAGGGTAAAATCTGAAACAAAAAATTTTACTTGTGCAAAATAGTTTTTTAAAAATTATCCATGTAGCTCAACTTGAGGTACTGCTATATAAATATTCACTCTTACATTATCACGGAATTTATGTATAATTTCTGTAATATAGAAGATAAAATTGATGTCCTCATAACTTTAACAAAGAAAACCCTCGGTCCTATTTATTAATGGTTAGAATTAAATATATAATTTTATAGCTCAATTTACCCAGTATTCATTTGCAAAGCCAGATTGCTCTTACTGCTTTTATATTTTTAAATTGTAGCTTTTAGAGACCTATGATCCTCATGGAACTTAATTTTTTATTAAATATTCAGGTAACAGTTCTGAATTCATGTGATAATGGTGGCATTGTGTATGATTAAGCACTTCAGAACTTTCTAATGTTATCAGGAGTATTTTGAGGGAGATATGATTATATTGTATTTTCTCAGATAAGAAAAATGTTTTTTAACAATATTAATCTGTTTTAAGCATCTCTTAGATTTACATTATAACTATGTAAAGCAGTGAAGCAAAGGCAATTTAAGATAAAGCTAGAAAGTCTGAACATTTTATTTCAAAATCATATGAATTGAGGTTGTCACTTAAGCCTCAGTATTCTTAGCTTTTGATTTTGTCGCTATCTTTATATTATTAAAGATATTTGTCTTTTGGATATTTCATATAAAGATGGCTATAATTACATATTTCATTCCCAATTTGTGTGTGTTGGGGGGTACTTTTAAAGGTGACTATTGTTTTGTACATCTAATTTTGGGAAAGCAAGTCTATAAGTCATCTTGTGATTTCTTAATGTTTTTGTTTGTATGTTTTTCAAAGATACCACTGTCCTTTATCATGTTTTGAAGATTGTTTAAAATTCGTTTTCCTAAATTAATGTGCAAATAATGTTTTGAGGATATCAGTGTTTTATATTAAACATATTTCCAATTCATTAAATTGAGGTGTAATTTTTTTCCTTAAGAAACATGAGTTACTGTTAGAAATAAATTTCCAGTTGTATGCTGCTCTGTGTGTATCGTGAAATTGATGCTTATATTAATTTTTCCTCATAGCTTAATAAGCATATAGTTTGAGTGTCATTTCAGTTCAGGGAAATTATTTTAACATCTACTACTAGCAGGCATTTTGCTAGGCACAAAAAGTGAATGATAGCTTTTGTTCCTGAGTCATTTATGGACATGTGAACATTTTAAATATTTTCTGGTAAGAACAACCATAGAGTTGCTTTGGGAATGCAGGAGGGAGCTCAGCCTAGAGGGGTGTGTGTGTGTGTGTGTGTGTTAGTGAGGCGGTAGAGAGACAGGGGGCTGTTAGTGAACAAAGCAAGCCTTCCTCGAGAAGATAATATTATTTTAAATTCACAGCTCCTAGGATGTTACAAAAAAAAAAAAAATAGAAAAAATTAGCCAGGCGTGGTGGCGGGTGCCTGTAGTCTCAGCTACCAGGGAGGCTGAGGCAGGAGAATGGCGTGAACGCGGGAGGTGGAGCTTGCGGTAAGCCAATATCGTGCCACTGCACCCCAAAAGAATGAGGAGATCCCTGGGCGACAGAGCGAGACTCCGTCTCAAAAAAAAAAAAAGTTATTTAAATCATATCCAATCACCTAATTAGGACTTTTAAAAAGTTTAATACCTTTTGAAATCAACTTATTTTATGCCAAGAGGAAAAATAGGTTTAGACTTGGCATATAGAACCCATCCTTAATCTTGTTCCAGCCTATATCCTATTCTCATCTTTCCATTGTCCTCTACTTTTGCAGTTGTATAAAAGTATTCGTTCATGCATTTAGGGTACTTCCCTCTGCAGTCTCTTGTAACTAAGCTTGTCCCTGTGGAAATTTGGAAACTTAGCCCATGCGTTGTTAAGAGGCACAGTTCTGTGTGTATGAGGCTTCTGTCTGCTTCTGTGGCCTGCTCCCACCCAGATAGTCTCTTCTGTTACAACTTCGTGCATCGTTCTTGGGGGCTGGAAAAATCAGAGTCAGGGCTTCTATAAAGACTCCAGATGAAGATGTACTTTACTTGAAATTGTTATTATAACACTGTTTCCTGTGCCGTGTTTCTCTACAAAGTAAGCCTGGAGCCACGTTTTGGACTGTTGTCCCATGAGTGTGAATGTCACTTTGAACCCAAGACTACAGATGCTTGTGTGGAGTGGGGGTTGTGACATTGTACCTCCATACCTTTTCACCACTTCTTGTGAACTTTATTTTTTCAAAATTGAACTTAAGTGTTACCACCCCTACACCTACTCAAACAATAATTCATTCCCCCTCCTGCTCCCCTGTAGCAATTCGTATATACTTCTCTAATTACTGTTTTATATTACTTGTATACACGTTTTTCTCCTTAGACTGTAAGCTCCTCAGAGACTGGAAGCATTTTTCCATTTCCGGCATTAAGTATCTTAGTAGCATATAGTAAACACTCAGAAAATTTTGTTGAGTCAATAATGATCCTTGACTGATTTGTAATTAAGTTTAGATGAAGGAATCTGTATTTGTTGTCTCTAAAGCAGAGTTTTATGTTTAGTTTCTCATATGCTTATGATTTCTTGAAGCATAAAAGGTTCAAGGACCATCCTATGAGATTTTGAAATATTTCCTAAAAAGAATGTCCTTAAATAAAAGCTCAACAAATATATTTTTTGAGTAAACATTAGAGAGAGAATCTGTTTCATCTGTAGGAAAAAAATCCAAAATTCTTGCTAAAACTTTGAAGGTATTCCATAATCAATCTCAACTTTTCAGCCTTCATTCCCAATCTATTTGCTGTATACTCTTATCCTGCTCTAGCAAATATCTTCCTATTTTCTTTATAAAACAGTGTACTTTTCCACCTTATTGATCACTACCAGGGATTTCTTTTCTAACTCTTCGTTCTTCCCACTAACAATCCTTACTTTTGCCCACTGAAATACTGAAATGCCAAGTAGGCCATTCAAGGCGCAGCTGAAACACCCACCCCCTGCTTCGCCCCCACCCCCTTTCTTTTTCTAGTTGGAGTTACTCTTGCTTTTGGATTCCTATGACACAAACTTATAGCAGGCATCACCTGCTTTGTATCATAGATACAGTTATTCTAAGAATGATGCAGTTCAAAGTTACAAATAAATGTCAAGTTAAATTGAATTTGTAAAATGGTGATTATATTTCGAAACAAATGAACCCATCTAATTTCTTTTACTTCTTTTTTTGAAGTACAGTTATACCAACTATATTTTATAGGATATAATATAATACATGTTTTAGAAGTTTTTATGTAAATTATTTGAAATATAAGTTAATGGAAAATTTATTTTGGAGCTTGAATAAAATAGAATTTCAAAGCTTGAAACATCTTTGGACTTTGTGAACACTTGTAATACAAAACAATTACTGTTTACAAAGTTTACTAGTAATACAAATACAAAGTTTACAGAGAACTTTCATATCTCTTAATTCTTGACAATGACCCTGTGATACACGTAGATATTATCACATGTAATTTCTTTGGTGAATAAACCGGCTCGAAGAGCTTAGGTTATTTACCGAAATCAAATAGTAAGTGGTAAAACCAGGATTTGAGCCCAGGTTTTCTGTCTAAATATAGGAATCTTTCTAGATTACTATGATTCTCAGTTTTTTTAACTTTTTGGTCAAGGCCATCAAAAAGAATAATTTCCAACTAATATTTGTTACCTAAGAGTTGTCCCTTGTTCTGAATTGTCAATATGAAGCTTTTCTTAAGATTAAACTTTGACTTAGCTAATAAAATTTTTGGCTTTTTTCCTCCTACCATACAATAAATTTGGCAAATAAGTTTCTTATAAACTTACCAGTATTTTGCAAATGCAACTATGCACATGTATTTAATGGTCATTTAGGTTTGTTAGCTTTTATAAAGGCTGAAAATGTGGTTTATTTGAGGCTGTATTGAAAAAATATACTTGAGCTTTTCCTAAAGCATAAAATAACATTGAGGGTGATTTAGCTAACACAATTAGTCAAGGATTCTCAAGAGAAATGCGGTTTAGATCTTTACAATATGTTTTTTTTTTTTTAGAGGATTTTCCCAGAGATAACATGAAATAAAATATAATCTCATTGCTATTTGATAGTAAATCCTAGCTTCCACAGATATTCTGATGAATTGCTTTCTACTAGGTTTATTTGATTTAAAAAACTGTTCTAATATAGAGAATTTCATCTGCAGAGAAAATCTTTTCTTGGTTAAGAGTTCCTCATATAGATAAACATACTGGGTCTCACATTTAATGGCAAAGTAAACAACAAAGTTATCACACAGCTATCATTTATATTAAGTGCTTAGTATGTTCTGGGCACTATTCTAAGAAATGTGAAGATCAAATTAGTTAATTAGTTAGTTTAATCCTCACATTAGCTCTACCATGAGTTTACTATTTCTATTCCATTTTATAGGAAAGGAAGGAGACAAAGTAAGTGATTTTTCTATCAAGGAAGGAAATTTGCAAGAGAGTAGTTTCAATACAAAAACTAAATTTGTATGTAGCTCTGTATTGAAGTAGGTAAGTATAGTCAGTCTGGACATTTTATGCTTATACATCTTAGTCCCTAGGAAAACCCAGAAAACGTGAATCTATCAGGTTCAACTGATAGATTCAGAAAAGGTGGAAAAATCAGTGAATTGTATGTGAAACACATTATTCTTAGTGGACTGCTTGTTAAAGGCAAGGAGAGTGTTAGTAAAGAGCTTAGCTAGATTAGAATAAAGAAATTGTCTCTCTCCATCTGTTCTAATTAGCTTATCTCACCAGCTTTTATAGCATGCTGGTTATTTCAGAAAAGAAGTGAGAGCTACTTTGAAAGGACAACCATTTTTCTTTACACTAATTTATAATGGTTTTGAAGTGGTTGTTCATTCTCAAACATAGACTTTTAAATGTTAGGTCTTTCCTATAACTCGTTGTTATTGGAAGTTTCAAGGATTTGGACGCTCAGTTAAGGATTTTGTCCTCTCCTCATTCCTTTGGTTTTGGCCCAAATGATTATGTTTCCTCTTTTTGGGAAGATTTCTCTGGGTATTTTGATATTTGTCCTGATAGGAGACTTTCCATCATTAACAGGTATTTAAAAATCTGCATTTGTTTTTATCTTTCCATGTCTGTAGTATATGCTCTTCAAAAATAACATTATTTGATGTGATTGCTGCAAGAAATTGAATCAAATACTACTTTATTAATCTTTGATATTGCTTCATTTAAGCCGTTTTAAAATATCTCCAATAATTTTGGTTTTCCCTCCTCATTAGTAATTTCCGGTTTAGACCTTTTTTTATTTTGTTGAAATTGGATGTGTATTTACTTGATTTTGATAACAATCTTGAATGAAAGGAGTGGGAGTTGAATGGAAAAAGATTGAATGCTTCACTCCTCTTTTCCTTAGATATGCCTGCCTGCCTATGATTTGGGCATTGGCTTCTATATCTTAATGTAGCACAAGCGTCAGTTTTTCTTTAGTTGTTACCTTTTGTACTGTATCTTCATCATCAGAAGACTTGACTATACTTTCATTCTGTAGCACAAACCTACTTATCTTTAGAGGAGATCCAAGAACCCAAGAGTGCAGTTTCTTTTCTCCTGCCTGAAGAATCAACAGATCTTTCTCTAGCTACCAAAAAGAAACAGCCTCTGGACCTCAGAGAAACTGAAAGACAGTGGTTACTCAGAAGGCGGAGATCTATTCTGTTTCCTAATGGAGTAAAAATCTGCCCAGATGAAAGTGTTACAGAGGCTGTGGCAAATCATGTGAAGTATTTTAAAGTCCGAGGTAAGCAAACATCCAAATCCTTCAGCTCCATAATGAAATTCAAACATAGTTTAATCATTTATTAGATAACATTGTAAATTAAAGTTTATGATAATTTAGACAAGACTGAGCCAAAACTACCTTTCTACGGCTAAGAATATAGTGCTAATGTAACTTCAGAGAACAGTTTACATTAAGAGAGGAGGTATGTTTTTTTCCAGTGCCCTCCAACTAAGGCAATAGTAACATTTAATAGTGACATGCACTTAACCAAAGGAAGAACGTTCATGATTTGAGTTTGTAGCTTTTGGTGCGTTATGTAAGAAACTTTTTTCACATGAGGGCAGTCACAATAAGATGTCTTTCATTAATTTCAATAACGTACTCAGAAAGGAAATGTCTTAAATCTTTTTAAGCACTTCAGAAATACCAGTTTATGTTTTGGACTACATTAATTTTAGTTTTTACTTCTTCTTTACAGTAAATGCCTAAGTACACTCACAAAATAGCTCTACTTTGGTAGAGCTCTACTTTGGTAGAGCTATTTTGTGAGTGTACTCTATAGCTCGTTTTATTGCCTATTTATTGATAGTTATTATATATACAAATATAATCAGTTTCTATATTTTATAGTTTAGATATTCTACAGATTCACACAGGTTGCTCTCTAGTTGGTACACATACAACTTTTTACATCTAAAGTGATGGCATTTCTGAAACTCACATTTTATTTTGTCTTTAATTAAACAGTATTCTTGATCTCATACTTTTTATGTAAGTCAATTCTGTTTCTCATATATTTACTAACATTGCTTAATTGACCTTAGTATGTTCCTTAGACATTTGAAGGATTCCCAAACTTTGCTTTTTACTGCTCAAGAACCAATAAAAAGCCATAATATGGATGTGATGTTAGTAAACAAGGTGGAGATAGATGATGAAGTGATTGTAAAATTAGGCTTTTAAATTCATGCATTTATTCATTAATTCATTCAACAAATGTTCATTGAACCCGAATTTTCCAGGCACTGGATTATATGAACCTTCTGTCTGAGCTGCTACTTTATCTTCTTTATTTTCCTCTTCCTGTCCTTCCCTTCTTCCCTTCTCATGAAAGTTTTAAAAACACAATAAAAATTTAATATAATACCAGCTATTACACATATTTATATATTTGATATTTTTGTTTGTTAAAGTAGTACAATGTATTATATTGGCAGCTCTTTTTTATGAGTGTATTTATATTTCTTGATTGTATTTGGGAGCTATCAAACATTACTGTGCAATAAGCTTTCCTTTTGCTTTTTAAATGGAGATCCATAGACCTGGAATTTTGAATATAGGCCATATGCCAGAAATGGAAAATTCCAAAGACGGTGGGAAGAGAATAAAGGAACTGAAGGTGAATGAGAATGACAGTTAATTTATCAATATTTGATTTCTACCACCTGGATTTTTACTTTATATTATTATTATTATTATTATTTATTGTTACTATTTTTTGGAACGACTCTCATTCTGTCGTCCAGGCTGGAGTGCAGTGGCACGATCTCGGCTCACTGCATCCTCCACTTCCTGGGTTCAAGTGATTCTCCTGCCTCAGCCTCCCGAGTAGCTGGGATTACAGGCACATGCCACCACGCCTAGGTTTTTTTTTTTTTTTTTGTATTTTTACTAGACATGGTGTCTCACTGTACTTTATATTATTTTAAAATAAAACTATCTTGGTATTTTGGGAACTGATTAAATAGTGAAGAGGAAATAACCAATCATGTAAGGGATTTGGTCATAACTTTTGATTGACTTGCTCTTGTTTTTATAAATTCAAGAGATACTGTTGAAAAAGGAGCTGACAAAAATGAAGATAAAGCATTCCTAGAATAATTGATTTTAAAATACAGATGCTATGAATAGGATCCTTGAAAAGGGATCTCATACAGCTAAGATGGTTGGCACACGACATCAAGATTATAGTTGAGAGAGCTGTTACTGGTCATGGTAAAGAGTAAATATTTCATTCATTATGTTTTTAAAATTTGAGATAAATGAGTATTTTAACATAGGTCTCGCTTGATTTTGAAGAGATAATCGTATTATGCCCTTAACACCAAATGCTTGCAATTTAGAGGGAGGGAGTTATTCAATGTCCAACTAAGGATCTTAGCTCTTTCTACCAAGCCAATTCAGTCTAATGGTTTGCTCAATTTTTCCTTCATACAGAATTTGGTATTAATTGCTAGTTTTTGTAACAAATTTGAAAAGTGTTTCTAAGGAAGACACAACTGTATTTAACCTAATGTTTTGTAAAATTAAACAGCATACTAGGATGCCCCTCTCTTTTTTTAAAAAAAAATTCGTTGTTGGACTTTTTAAAATATAGCTTTATTGAGGTATATTTTAATGGAATATAGCCTGCGTATATTTAAAGTATACTATTTCATTAGTTTTGACAAATTTACCCTTGAAACCATCTTATAGTTAAGAAAATAAACCTATCAATAACTCTTAAATGTTTCTTTTTTTTTTTTTTTTTTTTTTTTTTGAGACAGAGTCTCTTTTTTTCCCCGGCGGGGTGGGGTGGGTTTCGCTCTGTTCTCCAGAAACAGCCCTCCCCCGGTGTGACCCCTTGTCCTTCCTT